>NW_028327174.1:55893948-56205014 GCF_987537825.1 Furipterus horrens
TTCCCCGTCTTGTTTAAGATCTGCTGTTAGGTTTGTAAGCATTCGTTTAACCAAAGCTCTGAACAGTGCCTCAGAAAGATTTCCTATCTGCTGAGCCATTAGATTAGATATTTGCTATCTGGTCAGCCGTGTGACTGGGATCTCTATCACGATCGCTGCCATCCTGACAGTTTTGTGTTTACTTTTGCTTCCTGGGCGGGGCTGTCACACCTCCTATGCTATAGAGGGCAGAACCCCATGCACTCGTCACTACTGGACAACCCTTCTCACCATGCTGTGGCATTTTGTGTGGGGGCAGGGGTCCAAGATGGATTCTTGCCGTTTGTTCTCTGCTGAGAGACTGGGAGCTTCTTCCTCCATCCCCACCCCCTCAGGCCTTCAAAGTCCGAGGCAATGGGGGTCTCCCTTCCCCGGTGTTGGAATCGTGAGCTGACGGGTCTGGGCTGCAGTCGGGGGTGCTCCCCAGGTGCTTTTCACCTCTTTTAAAATACGGGTGTCTGTGCTTACTGCTGTCCCACTGCTGTCGCCGTAGCTGCCACCGCAGGCACAGCTTGAACCTCTCCGCTCTGGCTTCGTCCCTCCTACCTGTCCAGACCAGCACCACTTGTTATAATTTCATACATTGGACTTCCGTGTAGCTTTATTTTCTGGAACTTCTGGTTATTTCTGGTTTTGCAGAAGATGTATTCCTGCTTAGTTGTGGAGGGAGATGGAGTGTGTCAGTCTAGGCCTCCATCTTGGCCAGAAGTCTCTACATTCATTTCAATACTTAGAGTAGTAGGACTCATATCTAGTGTGTTTTGTTCTGTATTGTTTCCCTTTTTTTCTAGATATAAGAGATGGTTCACCAATTTCCAGGAGACTGAAAGTTATGAAAAGAATTTCTGAATAATCAGATTGTTTGGAAGATAGAAAAAGAGAAGAAATTGGATTGGGTGATTCCTGAAACTTCTTATTTGGTATATCCAGTTATAAAGTTTAGCCTACCTAGTTCTTGAATAACCTTTTTTAAAAAATAATACTTATTGAATTTATTGGGGTGACATTGGTTAATAAAATTGCATAGTTTTCAGGTGTACAATTCTATAATACATTATCTGTACATTATATGTTCACCACTCCAAGTCAAGTCTTCTTCCATCACCATTTATTTCTCCTTTACCCTCTTCTACTCCCCCCTTTTCCCTCTGGTAATCACCATACTATTGTCTCTGTCTATGAGGTTTCTTTTTCTTTGCTTAATCTCTCCACCTTTTTTAACCAGCCCCACCAACACCCCTCCCCTCTGCCTCATATAATCTTTTGAATGTAACTAAGGTACTAGTTTTTGGAAATATTCTCTTCAGATCACCAAATCTGGCTTATACAATACCCAGAGGGGTACACACTAGGAGACAGTAGAGTAATTAATCATAATGGAGCTAACACTTACTGAGTGTTTACCAAGTGCTAGACACCTTTATATGCATTGCCTTATTTCATTTCACTACAATTTTAGGAAGTAGATACTATTTACAGTATGAGAAATGTAAGGTTTTACAGATGAGAAATGTAAGGTTCAGATATGTGAGGTAATTCTCCCAGCCTCACTCAGCTTGTGAGTGACAGGGACTAAACCAGAACTTTGATTTGATTCCAAATGTTAATAAAGTGGATATTACCTCCATTTTGCAAATTAGTAAATTAGAGATGTTAACTAACTCAGCCTAAAGTTATATAAATGGTGACTAACAGTGATGCCTGGATTTGAACTCATGTCTACTTCTCTCTAAAACTCAAGGTTTTAACTATTTCCAATTAAAAAAAATTTAATAGGCTTATATTACTTTTTAATTGATTTTAGAGAGCGAAGAAGAGACAGGGAGAGAGGGAGAGGGAGAGAGAGACACACACATCAAATTGTTGTTCTACTTATTTATGCATTCATTGGTTGTTTCTTGTATGTTCCCTGACCTGGGATCAAACCCCCAACCTTGGTGTATTAGGACCACACTCTAACTAAATGGGCTACCCTGCCAACGCCTAACGGCTTTAAATTCTAAGATACCATTGAGTATTAATAAATTCAGTAGAAGAATATAACACATTGAGAATAATAGAATTTTAAAAATTAAGTTGACTGCCATTATATATTCCATTATAAATCCGGCCAAGCAGGACGCATAGGTAGACATGCTTCATCTCCTTTCACAACCATAAGAAGGACTACATCTACCTCAAAACAAAAGCAACCAGAACTACTAGAAAATTGAGCTGCATGGAAGTCCAACAAACAAAGATATAAAGAAGTGATACTCATCCAGACAGGTAGGAGGGGTGGATCCAGGGAGCTGGGGTGGATAGGATGTGGTGTGGTGGCAGAGGTAGCAAGGCAGTGGCTGTGGCCAGCTGGCAGATGAGCAGTCACACATTATAAAAGCTGGGAGGGACACCTGGGGAGCTATCCCAGTCCTAGGTCAGAATGCACAGCTCACAGTATCAGCACTGGGAAAATAAAGGTTCATTGCTTTTGCCTGTGAAAACCAGAGGGGTTGGGGAAGCAGAAGAAACTGCCCATCTTTCAGGAGAGTCTGTTCAGAAGGCCCCCATGGTCCTAAAACTTACACAAACAAACCCACTCTGGGAACCATCATCAGGGCAACAGGTAGAGGGGTGCCAGTCGCATACAGGAAGTGGGTAAAGTAACTGGAAACGGGGCGAGTGCCAAGCATGCAGCATTGTTCCCTCTCTGACCCCTCCCCCACATACAATGCCACAAGGCTGTGAAACCAGTCACCTAGCACTAACAAATACCTAAGACTCTGTCCCTTACAACTTAACAGGCATGACAGCTCTACCGAATACACAGAGGCAAACACAGGAGGCTGTCAAGTTGAGGAGACAGAGAAGTATGGCCCCAAAGAGGAAGCAGATCAAGGCTCCAGAGGGAGAACTAAGTGAGGAGGAGATAGCCAACCTAACATATATAGAGTTCAAAACACTGGTGATAATGATGCCCACAGAAATGATTGAGTATGGCAAACATATGTGGAAGAAGTGAAGGCTATACTAAGTGAAATGAAGAAAAATCCACATGAAACCAATGGTGAAGGGAAGGAAGCTGGGGTTCAAATCAATGATTTGGAACATAAGGAAGAAATAAACAGTCAACCAGTACAGAATGAAGAAACAAGAATTCAAAAAAACAAGGAAAGGCTTAGGAACTTCTGGGACAACTTTAAACATACTAACATCTGAATCATAGGGGTCCCAGAAGAAGAAGAAGAAGAGCAAGAAATCAAAAACTTATGTGGAAAAATAATGAAGGAAAACTTCCTTAATTTGGTGAAAGAAATAGACATACAAGTCCAGGAAACACAGAGAATCCCAAACAAGCTAGATCCAAAGAAGACCACACCAAGACACAACATAATTAAAATGCCAAAGGTTAAAGATAAAGAGAGAATCTTAAAAGCAGGAAGAGAAGAACAGAGAGTTACCTACAAAGGAGTTCCCATAAGACTATCAGCTGATTTCTCAAAAGAAACTTTGCAGGCAAGAAAGGACTGGCAAGAAGTATTCAAGGTGATAAAAAGCAAGGATCTACAACGAAGATTACTCTATCCAGCAAAGCTATCATTTAGAATGGAAGGGCAGATAAAGTGCTTCCCAGACAAGGTAAACGAGTTCATCATCACCAAGCCATTATTACATGAAATGTTAAAGGGACATACTAAAGAAAAAGATCAAAACTACGAACACTAAAATGACAACAAATCACAACTATCAACAACTGAATGTAAGAAACAAAAACATAAACAAACTAAGCAGACAACCAGAACAGGAACAGAATCATAGATATGAAGATCATCTGTAGGGTTATAAGCTGGGTGGTGGAAGGGGGAGAACGGGGGAAAAGTTACAGGGATCAAGAAGCATAACTGGTAAGTACAAAATTGACAGGGGGGCATTAAGAATAGTAAAATAAATGGAGAAGCCAAAGGACTTACATATATGGCCCATGGCATGAACTAAGGGGTAGCAAGATTGCTGGAGGGAAGGGAGGTACTGGACAGAGGGGGACAAAGGGAAAGAAATTGGGAAAACTGTAATATCATAATCATTAAAATATACTTTTAAATTAAAGTTAAGGTTTTTGGCCTTGGCTGGTGTGGCTCACTAGATTGAGCACAGGCCTGTGCACCACCAGTTCAGTTCCTGTCTGGGTTGTGGGCCGGGTCCCCAGCGGGGTGCCTATGAAAGGCAACCAATTTATAGATGTATCTATTACACATCAATCTATGTTTCTCTCCCTCTCTTCCTCCCTTCCCCCTTCTCTAAAAATAAGTAAATAAAATCTTTTTAAAAAAAAGTTAAGGTTTTTATACCACATTGTTATAACGGCTAAAGGACAAAACATTAACTAAGGGCCTAAATGGCAAGGATAACTTGGTACATAATGAATGAGAATCTCTGAAGGTTGGAAAGGGAGTTTAAAATAATATGATATCACTGAGAGATGCTTTCATTAACTTATTTACTGCATTGGCTGTTGTGCTTTCAATCTCTGTTGCAATTCCCACATTGAGGCTGTTCCCACCCTTCCTGTGTCCCCTGAGCTGAGCAGGCACTTCCTGTCCTATTGGAAATGAAAGTTAGAGATTGGGGGTGTGGTATATGTGTATTTACTCTGCAGAATGTTAGTACTGTCTGTCCTGTTATCACAGCAAAAAGTGACAGGAAAACTAGAATAGAGATTGGGACTTCATTTAAGGGAGGGTTTGAGCGTAAGCAAAGAGGGTTAATTTATGTCGTAAGAGACTATTTATGATGGCAGCAAGGTGGGCTTAAGAAGGGATTTGAAGCCTTTCATTCTACATCCCTGTTCCTCTTGGATTGATAGGAGTTCCTGGGTATCATTCTTAGATTTCTGGTTTCATACAAGTTTCTTTTCCTGTTAAGGCTTCTTCTGCAGGACATTCCTTTGAACCTTAGAGGTGAGTGTTGTTGCAGCTGTGTTAGCTTCTTCACTCTAAATTTATGTTCTTTTCTAGGAACTTTGTATTTTTAGTCTTTGTGAAGCATATGCTTTTTAAGTAGTTATTTTCTTCTACAGCTCAGAGACAACTGGAAGCAAACTTCTAAACTCTGTAAACTTCAGTTTGGGCATAAGTTCCAGGTTTGGTGAGTAACTCTAGTTGTTTCAGCTTCATGAACCTTAAAGACTAGAAAATAGTGGGATAAAGAGTCTAATAAGATAGCCAAAGAAACCACTAGGCAGTTACCATATATCCCAGGAAAGGCGGGGGTGGGTGGGGCAGAAACCACTAGTTACTAAGTTTTATGACAAAGTCCAGTTTGATAACTCCTAAAATTTGAAGTCTTACCTGGAGGATTCTGAAAAGCAGTGAGAGGCATCAGCCCATTAGCCTGACCCAAGAGGAAAAGAACTGTCCAAGGATCTGAAACGAGTTATTTCTTATACGTATTCTGTTTTGCGGTCTGTTTTTTGGTGAGTTCTCCTGTTTGTTTTTTCTTTATATACTAAGATCACTGTAAATATAAAATGTGGGTGGGGTGGGGTGGGGGGAGTCCTCAGTTCATCTCACATATTCTTAGTATGATTTTCTTCACATGTTTTCCAAAGCAGTGTGTCCCAGTGGCCCCTTTAAAATCAAGCTTGAAATCTTCTTATAGCTGATACTTAAGGGAAAACAATTCTCATTGTCTTTTTATGAGAATCAGAACTTATTCATAGAGGAAAGGGGCTGGAATGGAAAGGGGTATACCTAAGAACTTTTCTTTTGTTTTAACTACTAAGCTTGTGAAAAATTAAAAAATAACATCTTGGGCATTAGGACCCAGTGGTAGTGCTTCATTCAGACTCTGGGTTAACTTCTCTCAGTGACGTCAACAAGCAGCCCCAGCTCATTCTTTACCCACCCCCCCTCATTTCTTTCCCTCTTGCTCCTTTTCTCCCCCTTTCTCCTCCCCCTCTCTTCACCCTCTCCCTCCCTCCTTCCCCCTCCTTCCTTTCCTCCCTCATTCTCCTTCTTTCTCCTTCTCCCTCTCTCTCCTTCTCCCTCAGTCTCTCTCCCTCTCTCTCTCCCCCTCCCTGTCCCTCTCCCTCTCCTCTCTCTCAGCTTCCTAATATTAAAGAGAAAATGCTGCTATCCGTGACTTCCAGACCTGGGATTTCGACTTTTGGCTATAACAAGAACAACAAAAAGGTAGGGAAAAGTGGGGTTTGTTGTTTTTTTTTTTTTTTTGGAATTTAGCTACTTTCTCTTCTGGGAATCGGGGAGTACTCTTGGCTTTAACATTCTCCTTAAGACAGGAAAAGGATTCCTTTCTCATCTCAGCACCTCTCCCTTTTCCACCACTTTCTGGCATCTTTTCTCACCTGGTTCTGAAGTTCCAGGAATTTGCAGTCTGTGTATCTGAGGCAGGAGAAGGCAGGGGAATTAAAAACAAATCAAGCTGGCAAGTTTGTATCTTTAAGAAATGAAATTAGGTTGACTTCCTGCCAGTACACCCAATCTCCGCAGGGATAATCTGTCATCTCAGACCCTGGCCCGGAGCCTACCGCCTCCAGTGTTATTTTACCTTTTTGATTGTTTCCATTCTTCCCCACCCCACCTTTCCTCCTACCCATTCCAGCAGCGCTATCAGGCAGCAGAAGTAGCGGCAGTGAAATCACAACAGCTTCATCAACAACCGGGACTACTCTTCTAGACAGATAGAGACCCTACCCAGCCCACCCTGAAGGAAAGGAGTTTTAAGAGCAGACGTACTTTAGGATTAAGGCAGAAAGGTCTGTGGTTCTTTGGGTTTTGCTGCTGGGCTGGTACTTCAAGATCTGTACACAGCCAGGCTCAGCAGGGATCCGGGGAGTCTTTAGTATTAACCTGAGGCTGCCGAAGAGTTGTGCTGTGCGTGGGCACAGGGGCTGCCTGGAGAGGGGTGGACATCATGCCCACATCTGCCAGGGACTGCCCTTGGCGGTTTCTTGGCATTTCAGGGCACGCAGTGCTGGATTAGGAGGAATTTAGTGCTGTAACAGAAGAATCCTATACATTGTCTTGGTGTTGTAGCTGTTCTTTGAAGAAAAAAGATACCCTAGGCATTTAGGGATCTTTTGATCATCTGATGGAGTGTTGGAGTGTAGGAAGGAATTCCTGCTGCTTTCTCATATAACTAAAGAGACTATTACAGGTAGATTGATCGACTGATTGATTTTAGAGAGAAGAAGGGAGAGAGACAGATAGACATGAATTTGTTGTTCCACTTATATACATTCATTGGTTGATTCTTGTATGTGCCTGACCTGGGATCAAACTGTAACCTTGCTGTGTCAAGATGCAGCTCTAACCAAATGAGCTACCTGGCCAGGGCTATTAACAGGTAGATTTAAACAGCGTGTATGTGATCAAGGCAGTGGGTAATTGTTTGGATAGACCCAAAACACTTAGTGTCAGTTTATGGATATAAGTTTATATGTTGTTCTTTCTGTTTATAGCCTTAAAAAAATATGGGTCCATTATTGGTTTTCCATAATACACACACACACACACACACACATGGATTTGTGATTTTGATAGAGGGATATTGCATCTGTCTTTATTCTTTTCAGATCTTACATAGTACTATATGAAAGTTTCCTTCCGAATTTTTTCCCTCCAAGTCTCTCTGGTTACCCAGACCTATTAAAATAAAATAAAATGAGTTACAGGAATTAGTTGTTTTTTTTTTTCTATTAGGGGTTTCATGTATTTGATGTTATCTAAAATCTTCTCTTTTCTTAGCTCTCTATTCCCTTCCCCTCTTGTAGTATTAATAAAATATTTAACCATCTTCTAAATCTAGGATAGTATAGGGAACAAAGTATGATTATGGATTTGGATTTAAATATTATATCTCTTCTTGATAACTTCTACGGTTTGAGAAGCAATTTAAGAAGCATTGGTAGAGGGAGTAAATGCATACTCCCTAATGTATTTGTGAAGAATTCTTTAGGTTCTTACAGGTCAATGTTATGATCACATCGCTTTGTGGCTCTATATACAACTCCTTGTGTAAATATGTAGGTTTGTGAACATTGGGTGTATGTAAAGTAAAGCATTACCACATTGCTCTTTGTTTTTGTGCTGAAATATGGGGCTTAATATTAGTATTCATTTCTCTTTTGGGGAGAGTGTTTTGGGTGGGTTTGCTCATATAATTTATGCATAGTTATAGCCACAGTTTAATTTTAAAAATAACTCTTATTAGTTTTTTATTATTTATTTTTTAAAAGATTTATTTATTTTTTAGGGAAGGGGAAGGGAGAGAGAAAGAGAAGGAAAGAAATAGCCATCGTTTGCCTCTCTCACGCCCCCAACCGGGGACCCGGCCCACAACCCAGGCATGCAGTGCTTTGGCTGAGAATCGAAACTGCGACCTCTTGGTTTTGAGGCCAGCACTCAACACACTAAGCCACACCAGTCAGGGTTAGTTTTTAGTTGTAAATGTAAGACATGCCCATTTTAAAAAAGACCTTAAGCATAAAGAGGTGTATAAAATTAAAAGTCATGACCTGAAGTTTATTATCCAAATCTTACTCCTCAAGGAAAATAACTTGTAGCGGTTCGGTATAGGTATCCATCCCACCAGACTTTTTCTGTGGCAAGGTAGTTACAATTTTGATACTGGATTATTTACCATTTCTATTAAGAACTCAGTTTCTCAAGTAGAACAAGTCTATAATGAAGTTTTTGGACCTGTTGAAACATTTAAAAAACTGAAAGAACAATCAAACTCTAAACTTCTGAAAAAATACAAATTATAAGTATCTGCTTTAAATAAAAACACATGGAGATCAATGGAACAAAATTGAGAGCCCAGAAATAAAACCACACATATATGGGCAACTAATTTATGATAAGGGAGTCAAGAATAAACAATGGAGAAAGGAAAATTCTCTTCACTAAATGGTGTTGGGAAACCGGACAGCCATATGCAAAAGAATAAAACTAGACCACTGTTTTATAACACACACACACAAAGTAACTCAAAACGGATTAGAGACTTGAATGTAAAACTTGAAACAATAGAATACATAGAAGAAAACACGGATACTAAGTTTCTAGACATTGGTCACAGTGGTGTTTTTAGAATTTGACTCCAAAGACAAAGGAAACAAAAGCAAAAATAAATGAACAGGACTCCATCAAACTAAAAAACTGCACAGCAGAGGAAACCATCATATCAAAAAGGCAATCAACCAAATGGGAGAAGATATTTGCAAGTGATACGTCCAATAAGAGGTTAATACCAAAATATAAAAAACTCATAGAACTCAACAACAACACAAAACAAATAATCCAAATAAAAAACAGGCAAAGGATCTGAATAGATATTTTTCAAAAGAAGGCATTTGAAAAGATGTTGAACACCACTAATTGTTAGGGAAATGCAAATCAAAACAACAAATGTATAATGCCTAATAGAGGCAGATTCTTTCTCAGGATGTAATGTTGAATATCCATCCATTCCTTTCTTTGAAATTAAAATAGTCACAGAAGGGGGGAAATGTGGGTATCACCTGGAGATTCTGTAAAATGATGTACATTTAAAAAATACATCTGTTTTTAAAGCCCTTCAATTACTCCTGGTTCATTAAAAAAAAAAAAAGACTGCAGTAAAAAGGTCTGTGTTCTAGGGGTCTCAACCCTGTTTCTTCAACATTTGAAATAGTTGCTTCAGTTGAGAGATTTGAATGTAGGTGAGATTGAAAGAGGAAATATTTGGGACTAAAGGAATTTCAGACTTGTAAAGGGCCTAACCACGCCTTCCCTGACATCATCTTCCTGGCATGTGTTATTATAATTTAACTCCTCAGAGCATCAACAAGCATTTCCTTTGGGGAAAAAGAAAACGGACTGCGATAATTTGGCCTTCCCAATCTATTTTACATAAATTTCTATTTTCTCTTCATCTTATACTGAAAACCAATGGAGGGTGGGAGACAGGGATGAGAGTGAGACTGGCCGATGGGCTTTGCCAACTCTTTCCTCTTTTAGAAGCTTGAGTTACCTGAAAATTTCAGAAGTGTTTACTCAGGAGAGAAGAAAGGGAGAAGCGATAACTATATTTATAGTTCTAACAGGGAGAATATTTTGGTGTTTACTACATTTTCATCTAGTTCCCATCAAATTACATTTAGTAGAACTATGGACTAAAAACTTCCAGTTTTAACATCTCTAGACTGGCCAGCTAGCTATTGGTTCTGTTATCAGTAATAAAATTAACATAGTTGGTTAAAGTTTAGTGGTAATGTCTTTCCGTTGATCCCTCCTTTCCTTTTTCAGCAGTACTACACTAATTTATGCTCTTGTTACAGATTATCTTTACTTTGATAATAATCATATAACATGATCTCCCTGCCTCCTGTTTCTTGCTCCCAGGTAATTTTTTACCTGCTGCCAGAACAATCTGCCAACATTCCAATAGTTTAGTGCTGAGCATTTCTTGTATAAAGACTTTTATGCAGTATTTATCTAGCTTCTCCTTATCTTTCCCACCTCCCCCTGTCGACTACAGAAACCAGTATAAATTAGGAAAAGAAAGGATTATAGCCCACGACATGCAGACGTGGCAATCTACACTGCCCGGTGTGCAAGATGGAGAAGTACATGTTGGGGGCGGGGAGGAAGTTAAGGGGAGGGACAATTACAACCAAAGAGCTTCATTTAAGCATAGAGTTCTTCCTGAGGGGTTCTTTTGATGTCAAAGAATGCAAGAACTCTCATAATCCCAGTTCCTTTCACAGAAACCTCCCGACCAATCATGTTCACTAAAGTCTGTCAAAATCTTTATCACTCTCCCATGATCCCATTACATTCACTATGATTTAGCCAGTTGTGTTACCTATAGCTCTCTGGACATATCCTTTGATTATTGGTTTACATTTCTTATTCCAAAAGAAAATGTGCTGTAAAACAGAAAAATATAGACAAGAAACAGGACAGGAAAAATAAAGATTAGAATAAGAGGTTGGTTGGAAGTAAATGCAAATATGCAAATATTAGTTTTATCCTGAAAGATGAAGACTGAGGGATAGTCATTGGTCTTGTTAGTGTAGAGGTGGTTGGTTACTTAGACAAACAATTTCTGAGTGGGGAGCAAAAGCAAGGTTGGAGTGGATTGTTGAGTAAAACATGAAAGGAAGTATATACATGATGTGTATAGACCAATCTTTTAATAGCTTTGATTAAGATGGAGAGCAGAACCAAATTAAAAAGATGGGCTAAAGATCTGAATACCTATTTCTCCAAAGGAGATCTATAAATAGCCACGTAAAGCTGCTCAGCATTGTTAGCCATTGTGGAAATAAATGCAGATCAAAACCACAATGAGATATCACTTCACACCCTCTAGGATGGATGTAAAAAAAAAAGATAGGTAATGTAAAATAATTGGACCCTTCATACATTGCTGGTGGGAATGTAAAATGGTGTGGCTTCTTTGGAAAACAGTTTGGTATTTCCTTAAAAGATTAAGCACGCTTCTAGGTATATACCTAAGAGAAATTAAAGTACATGTCCACACAAAAACCTGTATACCACTTTTTGTAGCAGCATTGTTTACAATAGCCCAAAAGTGGAGACAACCCAGATATGCCTCAACCAATGAAAGGATAAATAAAATGTCGCATATACCCATACAATGGAATTTGGAATTTTATTCAACAACAAAAAGGAATAGAGTACAGATACTTTCTATAAAATGGATGAACCTTGAAAACATGCTAGTGAAAGAAGCAATTCACAAAAAAACCCACATAGTTTATGTTTCCATTTCTGTGAAACATCCAGAATAGGCAAATCCAAAAAGACAGAAAGCAGATTAGTGGTTGCCTAGGTCTTCGTGGAGGGGGATGGTTGGGGGAAAATGGGGAGTAATTGGTAACGGGTATTGGGTTTCTTTTTAGGATAATTAAATGTTCTAAAATTGATTGTGGTAATGGTTGCACAACTCGGTGATCTAAATACCATTTAATTTATAGTTTAAATGGGTTAGTTACATGGTATATAAATTGTATATCAGTAAATTATTCTTTTAAAGATTTTATTTATTTTTAGAGAGATGGGAAGGGAGGGAGAAGGAGAGGAAGAGAAACATCGATGTGTGAGACATACATTGACCAGTTGCTTCTTGCATGCCCCCTACTGGGGACCTGGCCCGCAACGCAGGCATGTGCTGGGACTGGTAATTGGTTTGCATGGTTGTCACTGAATCCACTGAGCCACACCAGCCAGGGCTATAACCATACTTCTTGAAAGAGTAGTTCCTATAGAGTCTGTACTTCCTTGTCTCCCATTCTCTTTTTCTTAGTACTTTATTTGTTTTTTAATTGTGGTAAAATATACATTACATAAAATTTACCATTTTTTCTTTTTTGTTGTTGTTGAATTTATTGGAGTGACATTGGTTGATAAAATTATATAGGTTTCAGGTGTATATCGTATTGTGTGTTCACTACTCCACGTCACCTCCTTCCGTTACCATTTATCCTCCCTATACCTTCTGCCTTCCCTCACCCCGCTTTCTTTCTGGTACTCACCATACTGGTGTCTACGTCTATGAGTTTGTTTGTTTCTTTTGAATTTTTTAATGTTTTATTGCTTATATTATTTTTACCCCTTTGTTCCCTTCCACCCAGCCCGCCCCTCAGCATCCATAGTCAATCTGTTTTTTTTCTTAATCTCTTCCCTTTTTTCACCCAAAGCCTCAGCTCCCTTACCCTCCAACAGTTGTCAGTCTGTTCTCTATATATGATTCTCTTTCTATTTTGTTAGTTTATTTTGTTCATAGATTCCACATATGAGTGAAATCATACGGTACTTAACTTTCTCTGACTGGCTTATTTCACTCAGCATAATGCTCATTTTTTTCCCATTAAGTGTACAGTATAGTAGTGTTAAGTACATTTACTTACATTGTTTTGCAACCAATCTCTAGAACTCTTCATCTTGCAAAACTGAAAGTCTACATACATTATGAAACAACCCTCTATTCTGCACCCCCCACCAGCCTCTGGCAACCACTGTTCTACATTCTCTCTCTCTGAATTCTCTAAGTACTTTATATAAATGGAATCATACAGTATTTGTCTTTTTGTGATTGGCTTGTTTCACCTAGTATAATGTCCTGAAGGTTCATTCATGTTGGTACATGTCAGAATTTCCTTCCATTTTGAGGCTGAGTAATATTTTGTTGTATGTATGTATATACCACATTTTGTTGATCCCATTCATCTGTGAGGGACAGTTGGGTTGTGTCTGTCTTTTGGCTTTTGTGAATAATACTGCTATGAATGTGGGTGCACACATACTCTTTAAGACTCTGCTTTCAGTTCTCTTGCGTATAGTCCCAGAGGTAGATACGCTGAATCATATGGTAATTCTGTTTTAATATTTTCCCATAACAGCTGTACCATTTTACATTCCCATCAACAGTGAACAGGGTTCTTATGATTTCTCCACATCCTTGCCAACATTTATTTTCAGTTTTGTTTTTTTTTATAGTAACTATTCTAATGGATGTGAGATGGTATCTCATTGTGGTTTTGATTTGCATTTCTCTAATGATTAGTGATGTTGAGCATCTTTTCATATACTTGTCTGTTTGTATATCTTATTTGGAGAAATGTCTGTTTAAGTCCTTTGCCCAATTTTTGATGGATTGTTTGTTTTTTGCTGTTAAGTTGTAGTTCTTTATATATTCTGAATGTTAACTTCTTAGCAGATATGTGATTTGCAAATTTTTTTTTCATTCTGTAGGCTGCCTTTTTACTCTTGCTGGTGTCCTTTGAAGTACTATAGTTTTTAATTTTGATTTAGTTCAGTTTATCTATTTTTTTCTTCTGTTGCCTATGCTTTTGGCATCATATCTAAGAAACTGTCAAACCCACTTTCATGAAGAATTTTCCCTATATTTTCTTTCTAGAGTTTTATAGTTTTAGCTTTTATGTTTAGGTCTTTGATCCATTTTGAGTTAATTTTTGTATACACTAAAAAGTAAAGGTCAAGCTTCATTCTTTTGCAGGTAGATATTCAGTTTTCCCAATTCCATTTGTTGAAAAGACTCTTATTTCTCCATGGATTGGGGAAATAAACATTTCATAAGTTTTAAATTGCATACTCTCCTGAGTAGCATGATGAAATCTCATACCCTCTTGCTCCATCCTGCCCGGGACATAAATTATCCCTTTGTCCAGGGTATCCAGTCATGTAGTAAGCCTCTTGGTTATTAGATTGACTGGTTTGGTATTGCAGTGCTTGTGTTCAAATAACCTGTATTTTACTCACTAATGACCTAAAAGTACACAGTTCATTTCCCATACTTGTTATTAGTCTGTTCAGATTTTCTGTTTTTTTATGATTAAGACTTGGTAGGTTGTATGTTTCTAAGAATTTATCCATTTCTTTTAGATTGTCCAATTTGATGATGTACAATTGTTCATAGGAATCTGTTGTAATTTTTTGTATTTCTGTGGTATCAGTTGTAGTATCTCTTTTTTCGTTTATGATTTTGAGTCCTCTCTTTTTCTTGGTAAGTCTAGCTAAAGGTTTGTCAATTTTCTTTATCTTCAAAAAAAGCCAACACTTAGTTTTGTTAATGTTTTATATTGTTTTTCTAGTCTCTGTTTTATTCGTTTCTGTTCTGATCTTTATCTCCTTTTTCCCCTACTAACTTTGGGCCTAATTTGTTCTTTTTCTAGTTCCTTGAAGCTCTTAATGTAGACATTTGTAGCTATAAACTTTCCTCTTAAATCTGCTTTTGCTGCATCCCATAAGTTTTAGTATGTTGTGTTGTCATCTTTGCTGGTTTCAAGATATTTTTTTATTTCATCTTTGACCCATAGGTTGTTCAGGAGTGTGTTTAATTTCCACATATTTGTGAATTTTCAAAATTTCCTACTGTTATTGATTTCTAGTTTTATACTATTTTGGTCACAAAAGATACTTGGTATAATTTCAGTATTTTTAAATTTGTTGAGACTTGTTTTGTGACCTAACATGGGCTCTAATTATAGAGAATGTTCCGTGTGAACTTGAGAAGAATGTTTATTCTGTTGCTTTTAGATGGAATGTTCTATTAGGTCCATTTGGTCTAAAGAGTAGTTCAGGATATGTCTGAGTGATCTATCCATTGTTGAAAGTAGGGTATTGCAGTCCCTTAGTATTATTGTATTGTCTATTTTTCCTTTCAGATCTGTTAGTATTTGCTTAATATATCTAGGTGCTGTGATATTGGATGTATTTTTACAATTGTTATAACTCCTTGATGAATTTGCCCCTTTATCATTATATAATGACCTTCTTTGTTTCTTGTTAGTTTTTTACTTAAAAAATTTTTTTTCTGATATAAGTATAGCTATCTTTGCTCTCTTTTGATTTCCATTTGTTGTGGAATATCTTTTTTCAACCCTTCGCTTTGTTCCCAGTGTGTCCTTGTAACTGAAGTGAGTTTTTGTAGGCAGGATATAGTTGTATCTTGCCTTTTATCTATTCAGCTACTCTCTGCCTTTGATTGGAGAATTTAATAATTTAAATTTAAAGTAATTATTACTAGGTAAGGACTTATTATTGTAATCTTGTTGTTTTCTGACTGTCTTGTGGTTCCTTCTTTTTTTCCCCCCTTGCTGTCTTCCTTTATGAATTGATGATTTTCCACAGTAGTATACAGCATATCTCATTTTCTTGTGTTTTCTTTTATTGCACTTTGCATATATTGCCTTTTTTTACAAATTGAAGGTTCGTGGCAACCCTCTATCAAGCAAGTATGTTGGAACTATTTTCCCAACAGCATTTGCTCACTTTGTGTTTCTGTGTCATTCTTACAATATTTCAAGCTTTTTCATTATTCTTATATTTGTTATGATGATCTGCAATTAGTGATCTTTGATGTTACTTACTATTGTAACTGCACTAATATAAGACAGAAAATTTAATAGATAAATTTTGTGTGCTCTGACTGATTCATAAACCAGCCATTCATCTGTCTTTCTCCCTTTCCTCTAGCCTCCCTATTTCCTGAGACACAACAATATTGAAATTAGGCCAATTAATAATCCTATAATTTGCCTCTAAGTGTTCAAGTGAAAGGAAGAGTTGCTCATCTCTCACTTTAAATAAAAAAACTAAAAATGATGAAGCTTACTGAGGAAGGCATGTCAAAAGCTGAAACAGATCAAAAGCTAGGCATCTTGCACCAGTCACCCAAGTTGTAAATGCAAAGGAAAAGTTTTTGAAGGGAATTAAAAGTGCTACTTCAGTGAACACATGAAGGATGAGAAAGAGAAACAGCCTTATTGCTGATATGGAGAAAGGTTTAGTGGTCTGAATAGAAGATCAAACAAGTCACAACATTCTCTCTCTCTTTTTTTTTTTAAAGTATATTTTATTGATTATGTTGTTACAGTAATCCCAGTTATTTTTCTTTGCTCCCCACTGCCCAGTACCCCCCCTTCCCTCCAGCAATTCCACTCTCCTTAGTTCATGTCCATGGGTTGTACATAAACATTCTTTGGCTTCACCCTTTGCTATATTAGTCTTAACTTCCCCCTGTCTATTTTGTACCAACCAATTATGCTTCTAAACCCTACACCATTTCCTCTATTTATCTCCCTTCCCCCTCGCAGCTGATAACCCGCCAAATGATCCCCATACTTGTGATTCTGTTCCTATTCTGGTTTGACTAGTTGGGTTTTGTTTTTATTTTTTTAGATTCAGTTGTTGATAGTTTTGAGTTTGTTGTCATTTTAATGTTCATGATTTTGATCTTCTTTTTCTTAAGTAAGTCCCTTTGACATTTCATATAATAATGTCTTGGTGATGCTGAACTCTTTTAGCTTTACCTTGTCTGGGAAGCACTTTATCTGCCCTTCCATTCTAAATGATAGCTTTGCTGGATAGAGTAATCTTGGTGGGAAGTACTTGCTTTTAATCACACTGAATACTCCTTGCTTGTCTCTTCTTGCCTGCAAAGTTTCTTTTAAGAAATCAGCTGATAGTCTTATAAGCACCTCTTTGTAGGTAACTATCTTCTTTTCTCTTGCTGCTTTTAAGATTCTCTCTTTATCTTTCACCTTTGGCATTTTAATTATGATGTGTCTTGGTGTGGTCCTCCTTGGGTCCAGCTTGTTTGGGACTCTCTGTGCTTCCTGGACTTGTATGTCTATTTCCTTCACCAAATTTGGGAAGTTTTCCTTCATTATTTTTTCATTTAAGATTTCAATTTCTTGCTCTTTCTCTTCTCCTTCTGGCACCCCTATGATTAGGATGTTGGAATGTTTAAAGTTGTCCCAGAGGTTCACAAGCCTCTTCTCATTTTTCTCAATTTTTGTTTCCTCATTCTGTACTGGTTGACTGTCTATTTCTTCCTTATGTTCCAAATCATTTATTTGAACCCCAGTTTCCTTCCCTTCACCATTGATTTTGTGTGGATTTTCCGTTGTTTCATTTAGCGTAGCCTTCACTACTTCCCTTATGCGTTTGCCACACTTAAGCATATCTCTCAAGTCTGTGAGCATCTCTATCACCAGTGTTTTGAACTCTGCACCTGTTAGGTTGGCTATCTCCTTGTTGCTTAGTTCTCCCTCTGGAACCTTGGTATGTTCCCCCTTTTGGGCCATACTTCTCTGTCTCCTCATCTTGGCAGGCTCATGTGTTTGTTTGCCTCTGTGTCTTAGATAGAGCTGTCACACCTGTTATGTTGTAACGGTGGAGCCTTAGGTATTCATCACTACAGGGTGACCTATTTCACCACATTTTGGCACTGTATATGGGGGAGGGGTCTGAGAGGGAATAATGCCACTTGCTCAGCACTCGCCCCTTTTCCAGGCCCTTCTCTCACTTCCATATGGGACTGGCGCCTCTCTAGCTGTTTCCCTGGCCGTTGTTCCCAGAGTAGGTGGACCTTCTAGGACCATGGAGGCCCTTTAAACAAGCGAACTCTGCTGAGAGACCAACAGTTTCTTCCTCCGCCCCAAGCCCCACTGGTTTGCACAGTCAGAAGCAATAAGGCTTTATTTTCCCTGGCGCTGGGACCGTGAGCTTCGAAGTCTGGTCTGGTACTGGGAGTGCTCCCTAGGTGTCCCCCCCTACTTTAAAAAATGTGACTGCACTTTCTGCTGGCCTGCCGCTGTCACTGCTGCTGCCACCACCACACCACGTCCTCTCCATCCCAGCTCTGTACCTCCTACCTATCTGGATGAATATTTCTTCTTTATATCTTTGTTTGTTGAACTTCCATACAGCTTGATTTTCTGGAACTTCTGGTTGTCTCTAGTTTTGAGGTAGTTGTAGTCCTTCTTAATTGTGGGAGGAGACTTAGCGTGTCTGTCTAGGCCTCCATCTTGGCCGAAAGTAGCTAACATAATTAATAAAGTTGTCTACACTAAGCAACAGATTTTCAGTGGAGACAAAACAGCCTTATGTTGGAAGAAGATGCCATCTAAGACTTTCATAGCTAAAAAGACACCAATGCCTGGCTTCAGAGCTTCAAAGGACAGGCTGACTCTCTTGTTAGGGGCTAATGCAGCTGGTGATTTTAAGTTAAGGCCAGTGTTCATTTACTGTTCTTAAAATCCTAGGGCCCTTAAGTAGATTTATGCTAAATCTACTCAGCCTATGCTTAATCAGTGGAATGACAAAGTCCGGATGACAGCATATTTGTTTACAACATGGTTTATTGAATATTTTAAACCTGCTGTTGAGACCTATTGCTCAGAAAGAAAGATTCTTTTCAGAATATTATTATTAATTGACAATGCACTGGACACCCAAGACCTCTGATGGAGATGTACAAGGAGATTAATATTGTTTTAATGGTTACTAACACAGCATTCATTCTGCAGCCCATGGGTCAAATAGCAATTTTGGCTTTGAAGTCTTATTATTTTGGGGGGGCATGGGGAGAGTGCGAACGCAGTCCCACACTACCACAAATCATGCAGTTGCATTTTCCACATTTGGGGAAATTGCAGGTGTCAGCACATCCAGAGTACAATGGATAAACTTTGCCCTGGGAAAACCACCTTCGTGATTATGATATCTCCCCTGCCAGGTAAATATCAAGTCTTATTATTTAAGAAAGACATTTCATAAGTCTATAGCTGCCATAGTTAGTGATTCCTCTGGTGGATCTGGGAATAAATAGTAAATCGAAAGAAAACCTTCTGGAAAGGATTCACCATTCCTCATACCATTAAGAACATTCATGATTTTGGGAAGAGTCAAAATGTCCACCTTAACAGGAGTTTGAAAGAAGTTGGTTCTAACACTCATGATGACTGAGGAGTTCAAGACTTCAGTGGAGGAAGTAACTGCAGAACTAGAATTAATGGAGCCCAAAGATATAACAGAATTGCTACTATCTTATGATAAAACAGATGAGGAGTTGCTTCTCGTGGATGAGCAAAGAAAGTGGCATCTTGAGATGGAATCTACTAGTGAAGATACTGGCAAGATTGTTGAAATGACAACAAGGAATTTGGAATATTAGATAAACTTGGTTGATAAAGCCACAGCAGAATTTGAGAGGATTACCTCCAATTTTGAAAGAAGTTCTACTGTGGTTGAAATGCTTTCAAATAGCATCATATGACATAGAGAAATTGTTCATGAAAGGAACAGTCAATCAATGTAGCAGATTTCACTGTTGTCTTATTTTAAGAAATTGGCACAGCCACCCCAGCCTTCAGCAGCCACCACTCTGATCAGTCAGCAGCTATCAACACTGAGGCAAAACCCTCCACCAGCAAAAAGATTACAACTCACTGAGGGCTCACATGAAGCTTAGCATTTTTTAGCAATAAAGTGTTTTTAAATTAAGGTATGTACAGTACATGATTTTATTTAACCTAATATTATTGCACACTTAATAGACTATAGTATGGTGAAAACATAATTTATATGCACTGGGAAACCAAAAAATTTGTGACTCGTTTTATTGCTATACTTGCTTTATTGAGGTGTTTTAGAACCGAACTAACCTACAACATCTCTGAGAGAGAGACCTGGAGATGAAACTGGCATTTTAATGTCATTTCAAATAGACTTATATTATCAAGTGCTTTAAGCCAAGGCAAAACTGGAATATTAGTATGATATAGTAAAATGTATTATATTAAGGTAATTATACAAATTTAGAGTATTATAAACTAAATGTAAACACTAAAAGCTTGATTAGAGCCTAAGGATATAAAATACGCCATGAAGGAATGGATCCATGTTCCAGCCAACCTGGTATTTTGTCTCTAATGGAAGTACCTAAAAATGTTTAGCAGAGTCTGGTTGCCTGTCTTGGTGTCAGTAGTGAAAGATCAGAGAAGTTTCACCCACCCTGGATTTCTTGACCATAATATATCTATTATTCATTTACTTAAACTTTTAAAACATAACTTATAGTTGACTAAACCCCTAATACCATTATAAAAAAATTCATTTTTTTACTACCTGACATAGTAATTAGTATTTCATTTTATTTGTCTAAGTTTACAATAATTTTCAAGCTTTTGCATGTATTTTGGAATTCTCATATTCTACAGCTTTTTTTAAAAAAGATTTTATTTATTTACTTTTAGAGAGGGGAAAGGAGGGAGAAAGAGGGCAAGAAACATGATTTACAAAACAAACAGTGATCAGTTGCCTCTCCCGTGCCCCCAATCGGGGAACTGGCCTGAAACCCAGGCATGTGCCCTGATGGGAAATCTAACTGGCAAACTCTTGGTCTGCAGGCTGGTGCTCAGTCCACTAAGGCACACCAGCCAGGACATACAGTTTTGTGAATAATCTATGTTCAACTTATTCGATACCTTCATGATTTAAAAATCTTTATTATATCCTCTTCATTGTTTAATGGAACCTAGATTTTATTAGTCTTGTCTCATGACACAATTTACTTAATAGGCATACATTGTTCTCTAGCATCTGTATGATAAAAACATCCCACTATAACAAAGGATCGTTTTTCAAACCTTTAACAAGCTTATTTGGCCTCTCATTATTCCCAAAAGATAGATAGGACAATTATGTATTTACTTACTCCATGGAAGACAGGAGTTCCTTTAGTTTTTTTTTTTTTTCCTCTGTTATTGAGTTCATTGCTATTAAAGTTTGAAATCATTCTTTCCAAGGGGCCAGGATCTTCCTCACTCCCTAACATCTAAATGTATAATCCTTTTGACCTTCTGATCCTCATGTCTCCTTGCAGCCATATGTGTCATTGTCTCAGCAGATGGCACCACCTAGTCCAAGCAATAGTACCCCTAATAGCAGCAGTGGGAGCAATGGAAATGACCAGCTGAGCAAAACCAACCTCTACATCCGGGGATTACAACCAGGCACTACTGACCAGGATCTTGTCAAGTTGTGTCAGTCGTAAGTTGGGGTATGTGTGGGTAGACTTCCAGGGATAGTATAGACTTGGTGATACTGGCTTCTTGCCAGATACACTTATCCTGAAATGCAGTATTATTTTGCTTGTACCCCATAGTCATAAGGTTTCTCAGCAGCCCCTCTTAAAGAAATTCTACCTGCTACTAATATGTAAAACCTTTGTGTTTCTCTAAGGAAAGCCAGGATAAGGCTGGCCTTTGAAAGCCTAGTATATGACTTTGTTTCTAGCAGATATCTAGAACTGATGATCTTAGTGAAAAGATTCCTGTCCTTACACCTTGAACAGAAATGTTCAGTGTGTCCAAAGGTATTGATTAGAAGGCAGTGAGAGCTGGCTGTGGGGATATAAGATAGTGGGACTAGCCAATTGAATTATATACTTAGGAGAGTTTCTGTTGCTAGAGATATTCCTAGTGAACCAGAGGAGCCCTCAAATTAGTGGATAAAGAAAAAGGTGGAGAAAGAGGCTGTCACTTTGCATCTACCCCCTAAAGTCTTTTGGAGTTCTTCAGTGTTTGTTTGAGTCATAAGGTGGAGATAACTACCATGGAATTAGCCCAGTTAAGAATTCTGGAAAAATTGCAAGTGTGCAGAAATGCCAGCTCCTCTTGGCAGAAAAATATGTTTCAAATAATACAGTTGGAGGAATTATTAGAGGAAAAAACCTGGGGGTGGGATGAAGACATTAATGAGGAGAAGGAAAATTGAATGTGGGTAAAATGAATGATGGAAAAATTGGAACCTTTGATTATGTAAATTTACCATTTAAAAAAAAAACTTTGCTTGCTTTAAAGTATAACAAGTGTATAGAAAAATGCACATATCATAAGTGTATATACAACAGCGAATTTTCACAAGGTGAACCCACCCTTATTGTTACCAGATCAAGAAATAGAATGTTACCAATTCTTCAGAAGCCCACCTCTCAATCACTAGCTCTTCCCCACCCCAAAGGTATCTTCCTGAACATGAAGAGTGCTACTATTAACTTGTGCATGTCTTTTGGTGCATTAGTGTATACACTTATGTTGGTATACACCTAGGAGTAAAATTGCTGGCTCATAGGCTATGCATTTGTTCAGCTTTTGTGATACCAGTAAACAATGTTCTGAAGTGGTTAAACTAATTCAAACTCCTGCAACAGTGTATGTAAGTTCCAGTGTTCCAAGTCCTAGAGGGGCAGAACATTTGCCCCAGAAATATAGTTGTATGAGGTACCATATGTACTTTATAAATCTCTTACTCTTCTGTGTAGTGGTTTGCAAATCATATGAGATTTTGCTAGCAGCGGGCTACACAGACTCAATCTCTAAGGGCTGGGTGTATGTACAAAACTGGTTCCTTTACCTCAGCTTACTTTACTAGAAAGGTGTTTAAATGGAACTTAATCTAGGGCTAGTAATGTTCTGGGGGAATGAAAATTGGCAGAAATGGTGGTTTATGAGGGAAAAGAGTATCATATCAGTCTAGTTCCTTGATTTCTGCACCCCGTGTTTCTTGTTCTAAATATTCAATATATTGTGCTACTAAAATCCTCTTACTCCGTAAGACAGAGAAAACACTCAATTCTACTTCACTATACCTTTAAGACATTCATTTTGCCCTTTCTGCTGTGTCTGAAGGAATGAAAATTGTCAGGATCAGCATGTAGGATGGAGCAGGGAGTCCAAAAGGGGGTACTGTGGAGGAGGAACAAGGCCAGGGGCGCACAGGTACTAGATGAGTTATGGGGAAAGGGAGGCTGAGAAGAGCAGGTGCGCAGAACCCTCATGGACGCTTTGAGCTGGGAGTTAAACCTTTCTAGGAAGGGTGTTTCCTGTGTGTAGAAGGACTTCCGGCCTTTGTCCCCGTTGTCTCTCTCTGGGTTGCAGGGGAAGTAAAAGTTGCTGGATCCTAAGCCCTGGTGGGCAGGAAGGAGAGGATGGAATCTGGGACTGGAACTCAAGGTTCTCTTGGAGGGGCTCCTTCTTCTGAGGAGGAAGCAGCACTGAGCAACTCAGCTGTTGCCAGCTGCCGTGGAAATTCTGAACTCCAAGTCTCAGGCTGCTCACACCACAGCAAGCTCCACCCTGGGGCCTTGATAGGGATAGCAGCGTGCGTGTCCTCTGGCCTAGTCTCATGCAGCTCTTCCTTTGCTACATTTGGGAAAGAATCCAAGTATGTGACCCTGAAGGGCTAGGATCTCCACATCCTCCCCCCCCCACCCCATTTTAATGTGATCTTTTCCCAGCCTTCAGAACATTGCTTAGCTTATTCTTTCTAATTCATTGGGTCACAGAAACCTCACTTAAAAAGTCAGTGAGAGGTCACCAAGGAGTGAAACAAATACGTCAATCATCCTATGTTCTTTAGGGGCAGAAGAGTGTAGAAAAAAGTGCTTCTTTGGGATATTGGTCTTAAATTCAGTCCCTGCAAAATATTTTCAGTCAAATCTTTTACTTCTAATTTTGTTGGAGATAACTGTTCTGTCTCTTTAATATTTTCACCCTCCTGAAATGGAATGTAGAGACTTTTTCCTAGTGGACCACTTCTAATATAATTCCTGACGTGGTATACTTCACTGCTCAAATTTGGGAACTCCAAATGGCTCTGCTGCCAAAGTATAATTTTGAAAAAATTGAAAAATATGACTGTCATACAAGTTTAGGTGAACGTATGCCAAAGATTTATTCTATTCATTAGTGAGGGAACCAGGAGGATGGTAAAAAGGTTTAGAGAGAGCATTGAGGGACTGAGTATTTATAGGTATTGAAAAAAGAATATTAGAGTAAGATTGCTTTGTTATATACAAAACTGGTTCATGTCCTAATGAAGAATATCTTTGGGGTTATCTTTTCTACTCGATAGAAATTATTTGCATTTCTACTGGATAAAAATCTACAAGTTAATATGCATCTTCACAAAATCTGGGCCCTAATCAATAGTAAACTTAGTATGTGAAACAGAAACAGCTTACTAGAAAATGAAAGACACCTCGAATAGGCCTTTGAGACAATATTCCAGAAGGCCATTGAAAGGATACGCCCTGTTCATTTTGCCTTATCGTGAAGTTTTGGATAATTTTCTTAACACTGCTGTTGCCCCGGCCTTGTGCCCACTCCCCTCCTAACACACTTAAATCCTGGGCAATGAGAAATAGAAGTCTTAGAATACAGTAAAACAGGAGAGAGAGAGAGCTATTTGCAATGGATTAAAGTTGAGGTCCCTTGAATATAATAACAGTAATAGCAGTTAAGAATTTTTAATTGTTTACTATCTGGTAGACATTCGTGGTTTGTATTCATGAACTCACTTTATATTCCCAGCAATCCTATCTCTGTTTTACAGATGGTGACATTGAGGCCCAAAAAGGTCAAATGACTTGTCCAAGACCATACATAGCTACAAAGTGGCAGAACCAGGACTTGAACAAAAGAAATTTGGTTCAAGTTGACCTTCAATCAGGGGCCATTAGGAAACGGAGTGTCAGAGTAATGTCTGTAGGTTTTTCATAGGAGGAATGGAGTTTGTCCAGGAGAAGATAAGTAATATCAAGGATTATTTTTAGTCTTCAAGGAACTCTAGCCTGAGCTCTGCCCTTCCACATTCTGCTGTGTATGTCACCAAGCTTCTTTCCCAAAAGACAATAGTCTCTTTCCAACTAGTATCTGAGTCTTAGTTGGAGAATAATAGAGATATGTGTTGGACTACAGTTACTTTATTTCTTGTAGGCACCTTTGGGGATTAGGTTTATATGATAAGTATGACATTTTAAATTCATCTCTTTGTTTTTATTATTAAGGTCTGGGTAAGTCAGTTGTCCTAGTGGGAATGGAGAAAGAACATGGATTCATCCAGATGTATCAATCGCTACATCCTGCCCCCAGATTATCACTTTGTTTTCTTCTCCCTTAGATATGGCAAGATTGTCTCCACTAAGGCAATACTGGACAAGACGACAAACAAATGCAAAGGTGAGAAAAACAGCTGTCCTTGGTGATGGAGAACAGCCGTGAGTGAGCCCATCCTTTCTTTGTCTCTGCTGTTTACTGCCGCAAGTCCCTAGTACCCAAGGCCAGAGAGAAATCTCAAAGGTTTTCAGACTTAAAAGATGAGCAGATATTTAGATTCTTTGGAGACCAGATAGCTAGAGCTGCAAATGCTATTTTGGGGACCTGAGGCTAGAAGTCTGTACAGTCTTGGAATCCCTTGGCCTTACTTTGGACTTCATGTTTCCTCCCTGGATTGAGTGGTGGATATGGGTAGGTGAGATTATTTCTCCTTAGCAAAGCATTGTAAATCCTTTTTGGTGGTGGTGGGGTGGATGACTTGGGAGGTATTATTCTGTGAGGATGAATATGGTTTTGTTGGGGTTTTGAGCAGTTTTAGGTGGATCTGTAAGAGCTGAGGAGGGGGAAATTATGTAGGTTGGAGTGGGGAAGGGCTTCTTCCAGCAGGTGGCTGGTTATCTGCAATGAAGAGGCTGTCTCCTACATGCCTCGCATTTCTTGGGTGTGGCTAGAAGAGAGGAAGGAGTTTTTCAGAAGTGGGGTGTGTGTGTGCTGTGGGTTATTAGAAGGCCCTAGATCCCGAATCCTCAGATTTTTTTAGGAGGGAGAGAGAAAGGCAAGGGCACCACAAGGACTTTCTTACTCTTGCCGTTCTCAGCTTTAAAGTGGACCAGATCTCACAAGGTTAGGGAGCACATGGATAGTCCCCTGAAACCTCTTCTCTTTCTCCTTACTGCTTCTATTACATGGGTCATAACTCTTCCTCTGTCTCCTGAAAAACCTGGGCCTCCTACCTCCCGTAAGTCCCCACCTCCCAGTGATGCTGTTTCCCTGTTCCAGGCTATGGCTTTGTGGACTTTGACAGTCCTTCGGCCGCACAGAAAGCTGTAACGGCGCTGAAAGCCAGTGGTGTACAGGCACAGATGGCAAAGGTGAGGGTTACTTTCCCATGTCTTTTCCTCTCAGGGGCTGTGGTTAGCAACAAAGGTCCAGTCCCAAGGCTTCCAGAGGGTCTAACAACAATGAAGTTGATGGACAAAGACCAGCTGCAGTGCTTTTTGACTATATCTGGCCAAAGACAGTCTGGGCTAGGGACCCATTTTGCACCCCTTGGTGACTAGAGGAAGATGGTATTCAGAATCAGTGGCAGGTAGCTCTGTCAACTCTTTTCCTCTCATCAAGTATTATAAGCAGGCAAGAGGGTCAGGAGGCTTCTTCCCTTCCCCTGTCGTTTCCCCATCCCCATTGTCACTTCTCTGTCAGGCAGCTCATGGTCGTTTTGCCACATTCTCTGAAGAAGCCAGCTGTGCACCTCAGAGGTTCAGAGCAGCTCTGCTCCCTGGGGGGTGGGGCTGGGTCTGTGGAGGTGGGGGAGAGACAACACAGCGGGGAAGGAAACTGTCCCTCCTTCTCAGATCTGTCTCGAGCTTTTATTTTCATTTAGACTGCTAGGAATCTGGAGACATTTCTCTCACTTCTCTTAGGTGAGATTGTCCCTTGCCTTTCTGAAGTAACTGTGAGCACTGTGTAGAGCTAATGAGGCAGGCCCACCAGCTGCCTTTTTCTATAATGGTTAAAGAAAATGGAAGCCCTAAAGGGAAAGGCAGAAGGGGGATTAAGGTTGCTGGTGACCCACTGTCTAGGGCAGAGTTACTGCTTAAATTCTTAAAAGACAGCTATGGGAAGTCATAGTCATTCTATACATTCTGCCCACCTGAAGGGCTCTCCTGCCTCTTTCCATACAGAAGCCCTGACGTGGGGTTTAGGGGTCTCATCAGAGCTCCTCTGAGACAAGAGCTTCCGGGGCTCTCTGGTGATCCAGAGAGCACACATGGGGCCCTTGGTGCAGCCCCCAGCACATTGCCTTCCTTTCTCTTCTTCCCCTTCTCCCCTCTTCCTGTGTTTCCCTCCATCAGGGAGTGAACAGGCAGGCATTCCTACTCAGAGGAGTCTGCTGTGGCCGGAAGAAGGGGGAGGGAGGATTACTCCAAACAATCCAGCCAGGGAACAAGGCGGTCCAAGAGAATCCAGCCTCTGGGACAGGCTGCTGGGGGGAGGAGGCAGTGCTGCTCTGCCTAGTTCTTAAAGAAACAGACAAAACTTTATCAATGAGTTGTATTATGGGCTTGTACGGTACTAGTAATATTAAATCTGCTTTTTTGTGGGGGGAGGGCCTGGATTCAATATACAACCCATGTTAGTGGGACTAGGTCTTTTTTTACAAATAGTTAAGATTCTCTTTGTTTATGTGGGACCCTTCCTACTATCTCTTCTGAGATGTCATTTTGTTCTGATGGTGGGAGTGGGATAAGAGATGTGAGCTTCATTTTCTCTCCTTTATTTCCATAGCAACAGGAGCAGGACCCCACAAATTTATACATATCAAACCTCCCATTGTCAATGGATGAGCAAGAACTGGAGGGAATGCTGAAGCCCTTTGGCCAAGTTATCTCCACTCGAATCCTTCGAGACACCAATGGGACCAGCAGAGGGGTTGGCTTTGCAAGGTGAGGAATGCCAAGAATGGGAAATGATGAGGCTAATAAAGAATGGCACTTAGGGCCCTGGCCAGGTAGCTCAGTTAGTTAGAGTGTTGTCCAGATATGTCAAGGTGTTGTGGGTTTGATCCCCAGTCAGGGCACATACAAGAATTAACTAATGAGTGCATAAAGAAGGAACAACAAATCAATGTTTCTCATTCTCAAGTCAGTAAATAAAAAACTTTAAAAAAATAATGTCACTTAGAAGGTCACACCCACACAAAAAAATCTGTGCCCCTGCCCCCATAAGGGATCAAACTGTTGGCCCAAAGTACTTTACAGTAAATCAAAAGTTTATTTAATTATAGGCCACAACACTCACAAATCCATTTGCCTCGCGATCTGTATTTTCTCCACTACTTTCTGCTACTCTAGCCTTTGCTTCTTTGATCCAGACCCAACCAGAATAAAATAATTCTGTATCATAGTTTACTGAGTAGTTTCTCATCCTATTATCTCATTTAATCATACTACAGCCCTGTGGAAATATTAATTCTCCATTTTATAGATAAGGGAACCAAAGTTCCAAAAACGAAGTGATTTGTCCAAGGTCTTACAGGGGTGGGTGGTAGAAGCAAAGCCCTAATCCTTCTGGCTTCAGGATCAGTCAGGATGAAGTGGACAACTCCAGTCTACCTTTTCAGATTCGTCGAGAGACATAGATTCTAGAACCAACTCTGCCACTGATTGCCCATGTCATATGAGACCTTTATAAGCCTTAGTTTACTCTGTGGGGATTGATTTAGATGTGTGATTTTCTTGTGTTCCCTCAAGCTGCAGAGCTCTCTAGGTGCCCTCCTCTGAGCTTAGGTGTCCTTGCTGTTGTGAGACATCAGCTCCGCCTGGCCCACTTAAGAAATGGTTATGCTTTTATTTATCTTAAGATTCTGTTTGAAAGGAGATTCTGGTGTTTTTGTTTTTTTTTTAAGTTTGAAAACTACTGGACTAATGTCCCTTTTTGTTTTATAATGTCTTGTCTGGTCCAAGAACACTCCCTTACTCGAGTGTTTCAGACCTTGCGAATAAGGAACACGGCTTCTCTAGCTAACTCAGTCTTGGTAGTACCACCTGCTGGCGGTCCCAAGTATAACTAAAGAAGTTCCTAGGCTGTGGCCATCAAACATTTTTGCTCCGATACTCTCGGAAAGTGGAGGTTCCCAACCTGTTTCAGAGCGTGGCACTGCAGTTATCTTACTAATTTTTTCCCCATGACCAAAAAGGAAAAAAAAACCTCAACTTATTAAGTAGTTAAATGGTCTAAACAACTCAAAAAGTATTCATATCTTCACAATTTTTGTGCCTTTTTGAGAAGATACGTTGGAAAAGAAAATATTTTTGTCTTGTGCTTGAGTAACTATACTTACTAATGGGATGTGTGCCAGTTGGAGACCGCACAGCTTCTCAGACCTTGGAATCGGATTGGATACTTCACTCCCATCTCCTGTTACACATTGGTTTTCTTATGGTACTTGCTTTTGTCATAGCAACCGTTGAAAAACCAGCTTTGCAAAAAAATACATTATCAAAAGGATTGTTGAGTGATCTACACAGTATCCAACAGATGTTGCTGTATTTTCTTCAGAAAGTTAAAATATCCCTTGTTGTGCTTCTGCATGTACACCACAAAGGCCAGGGTGGCTCAGAGCCCAGTTTGGGAACTGTGGCCTTGAAGACTTGAAAAACAGTGAAATCTCTTGTATGTTTCTACATTAATGACTACAGATATTGTCTTCATACATTTAGATTCTTGCTAGGTATGATTTCCAGCAAGTTATAAACATTGATACTTTAAATCAAACTGTCATATCAGTTTTCAGTGTATCCAGATGAGATCTAAATGTCATAGCAATTTGATACACAAAACCATCCATTTTGAAAATACACAGGGCATTTCTTTTTTAATAGTTATAACTTGCATCTTTCTTATAATCCCTTTTTTCTTTTTGATCTTCTATTTTTATTTCATTTGCATTATATTTTAGCGTAAACCATTTTTATAGTTGCAAGTCTTTTTGTGGATCATTGTCATACTTCTCTGCAATAAAAGTATGTATATAAGTTAAATTTTTTCCAGTAGCCCTGAGGCTATATATGTATTAACCCATAAGAAAATCCTCTTCAGCTGGAAACAGCCTAAGTGCCCATCTGTAGATGAGTGGATCAAAAAACTGTGGTACATTTACACAATGGAATACTATGCAGCAGAAAGAAAGAACTCCTGCCATTTGCAACAACATGGATGGAACTAGAGAGAATTATGCTTAGTGAAATAAGCCAGGCAAAGAAAGAAAAATACCATATGATATCACCTAATACAGGAAACTAAAGAACAACACAAACAAAGGAACTAAATAGAACAAAGAGCAGAATAGCAGTCAATAGCGGGGAGGGGAGAGGGAGAGAAGGGGGATAAGTAAGGAAAGGGTTTAGTCAAAGAACCCATATAAAAGACTCATGGACATGGACAACGGGGATGGATATGATTGCGTGAGATGGGGTGGGTTGGGTGGGGGAGAGAAATTAGGGGTAAAGGGGACAACTGTAATTGAAAAACCAAAATAAAAATAGAAAAAAAAAGAAAATCCTCTTCATAATTTCTGGTTTACAGTTGCCCAAAACAACATAAATACATTTAAATATTGATACAAAAACTTTTTATTGGAAATGCTTCTCCTTTGGCAGGAATAAGTGTTATTTTGTTTAGATTTTTCTAATTAGATCATGTAACCATCAGCAAATATTGTTTGTTGCTGTAACGAGACAGTGTTTAATATTAGTTTCGTTCCTGTTTTTTGTTTTCATGCTGAGAAACTTTGTTCACATAAAATAAGTAAATGGGAATGGAAAGAGTTTTGTTAAAATAAGAGTTCTTTGATTTCCTTTTGAATCATTTGCCAAGAACCAGGGTAATCTGTCATCAAAATTGATTTTTTTTGTGTGTGTCATTTGACACATAAAATATGCCCTCCAGCTTCTGTTGGAAGGAAGGATTGGGAATGTCTAACTACAAAAAGGTTTGTAACTTGGTCTTCACTGCCTTGTGTTGCGTTTTGGGATGAATGTGAAGTAAATTGAGAGGAGTGGTTGTGAGAGGGGACTTTGGCTTTAATCATTGATTAGAACCAATCCCTCAGGCAGATCAGTTTTAGGGAAGAGTTTATTTATGAGGAAGTTGAGGTTTTGAAAGTGATTCTCTTGAAACTCTCTATATCTGCTCACCTTTTTGGAAAGACTAAGGAGTGGGAGTAACCCAACTAAAGTCTTCTGCTCTAGGATACCTAGCATGTAGTTTTCTCTAAAAGATTTCATTCAAAAATGAACAAAATAGAACCAGAGGCATGGAAACAAGCAACAGACTGATAGCAACCAGAGGGGAGAGGGAGGGGGATAAGTGGGGAAAGAAGGGGGAAGGTCTAGTCAAGGAACAAGCACAGAGGACCCATGGACATGGACAACAGGGTGGGGATTGACTGTGGGAGTGGGGTGAGGGGTGCGGTTGGACAGGGCAGGTGAGAGCAATAGGAGAAAAACTGGGACAACTGTAAAAGAACAATCAAAAAAGGCAAAAAAACAAAATAAAATGCAACCACTATAGAAAAAAAATTAATGCCAGGTTAAGAAAAAAAAAAAAAGTTTCCAATTGGGGCCTTTTATAGTGACTGTCATTACAGGAATGCTTTATATTTTTACTGGTTATTGGCATAGAAAATATACTAAGACTTTGAACATGGAAAGAGAGGAAGATACTGTACCTTGTATTACCTAGACCCTTACAGTTTTTAGAACACATTTATGTAGATTAACTTTTTGATGTATACAATCCTGTGTAGTAGAGTAAAGGGATAATTTCTCTAAAGTGGAAATGAAGAATGGGCCCAACGGGTTCTTGTGCATGCCCTAATTCACAGAACTTTGGGATGTGAACGGGAGCTGGAGTCTAGATTTTCTGATTCCTTTTCAGTCCTCTGGCCCAACAAGATACTTTAACTATCGCTGTGGACCATGTAAACACTGTCTTATTACTGCTTCCTCTTACAGACTCATGAAATCTTAATGATGTTATAGCAGCTCATTAGACCTTGGTAAATAACCAGAATCAAAAAATAAATATTGACAAATTCTTAGCTTCTGTAATTTTATCAGAATGAGGGAACAATTTCCATTAGGAATTTTATAGTAAAAAGTAATGGTGACAGCCTCTACTGTATTTTTATTTATGAACCAGACACAATACTAGGCCCATCCATCAGTATCTTCTTTGGAATATCTATTCATAGCTTAAGGATCTCCTTTATTCCTTTCAGGACTCCTGTAGGAGCCACTTGAGAGAACCTTCATTAGAAGCTGGGGTTGCCTCTTCAGAATATCTTGAATTTGTGTGGAAGAAACTCTGTGTTTCTATAATCACAACTTTTAGAGCATTTGTGGGGCTGGGAACCTAGGGCATTCTTTTTGAACGTAGGGAGAGCATAGATCCTGAAGAAGCTAGAGCCTAACGCCTCTTGTGCTCCTTAGGATGGAGTCCACAGAGAAGTGTGAAGCCATCATCACCCACTTTAATGGAAAATATATTAAGACACCCCCTGGAGTACCAGGTGAGGCATCTGGGAATCAGGCTGAGAGGGCCGTAGGCTGTTACTTCCAGTGAAGATTCTGGAGGAGTTTTGCATGAGTGTGAGTGGGCTAAGTAAGGTGGGACTCAGCTGCCTGTCTGCTTTCTCTCTTGGTAGCCCCATCTGATCCGTTGCTTTGCAAATTTGCTGATGGTGGTCCCAAGAAACGACAGCACCAAGGGAAATTTGTGCAAAATGGACGGGCCTGGCCAAGGAATGGAGGCATGGTAAGAGGACCTCTGAGAGAGAGGAGTACTATGGATATTAAAATGGAATGGAAATTACCATGGCCTGATTTCTGTGAACTTAGGTGATAAGCTTGAGAGCTACAGTTTGTGACTGAGAGGAGCCAGCTCCTTAAAATGCTCTTCACTGTGGGTCTTGATTGGGATTTTGCAGATTGCTCACCCAAAAAAACTCTGGAACAGCTTGTTTAGACTTCACTTCAGTTAGTTGAACCAAATGCATCCCCACCCTTGACATCCTGCACTTGCTCCTATTCTTATCCAAGAGCTTATGATATGAATGCTGTGTTCTTTTTTTATAGGGTGGTATGGCCTTGACCTATGACCCCACTACAGCTTTTCAGAATGGGTAAGGGTGTTATATATAATCAGGACAACTGAAAATGACAACAGCCTATGTCCAGACACTTGGGTGTTTCATCTTGATTTTTATTTTATTTTTATTTTGTAATTTATTTTTAAAGATTTTATTTGTCTTACGGGAGAAGGGAAGGAAGGGAGTGAGAGAAACATTGATTTGTGAGAGATACATCAATCACTTCTCGCAGCCCCCAACTAGGGATGTGGCCTGCAACCCAGGCATGTGCTCTGACTGGGAATCAAACTGGCAACCTTTCCGTTCGCAGGCTGGTGCTCAATCCACTTAGCCACATCAGCCAGGGCTCAGCCTAATTTTTAAATGGCATTTAGTGGGTGGCTGTGTCTACCAGTGGGCGGTTCCCTCCTAATTTCCTGTGACTCCTTACTGATGAGGTTTCTTCCTACAGGTTTTACCCAGCTCCTTATAATGTCACCCCCAACAGGATGCTTGCTCAGTCTGCACTCTCCCCGTATCTTCCATCTCCTGTGTCTTCGTTTCAGGTATGCTCATGCCCAAAAAGGCTTGGGGTGGTTTTTCCTATCATTATGTTTTAAGTAAAGGAATATAATGCTGGAAACCACTTGTTTGTTTTTCCTTTGTATACATTACGTACAAATAACTTTTCATGAAATACAACATATGGTCATAATACACATATATAGACTGTTGTTGGAGCATTCTCTTACTCTGTGCCCACTACCCCCACAAGTAAATCCATATTAATTTACTACTATTTTCCATAGTTTTCTTCATGTGCATATATACATATGGATACGTTTTTTGTAAGTTATTGCTTATTTTACAACAAAATTGACCATATTAAATATATTTTTCATACTTTCCTCTTTTCACTTAACAGTATCTTAAACCAGTGATTCTCAAAGTGTAGTCCCTGGGCCAACCATGTCAGCATCACCTGAGAATTTTTAGAAACACAAATTCTTGGACTCCACCCCAGATCTACAGAATTAGAAACTGGTGATGGGTCCCAGCGATGCATGATTCTCAGCAGCCCTCTGGGTGATTCTGATGCAGCTAATGTTGGGATCTCTATTCTAATTATTTCCTTTTTTTAATGGTTACATAGTATATTATGCTGGAGATATACCAGAATTCTTTTTCTTCTAATTAAAAAAAACTTACTGATTGATTTTAGGGGCGGGGGTGGCAAGAGAGAGAAACATTGATTTGTTGTTTTACTTATTTTTGCATCCATTGGTTGATTCTTGTCTGTGCCCTGACCGGGGATGGAACTCGCAGTTTTTGGTGTATCTATCTGCATGATGCTCTAACCAACTGAGATACCCGGCCAGGGCCAGAATTCTTCATCTTTACCCCAGTGAAGGTCATTCACCTGGATTTCAGTGGTTTTCTGGTATAAATAATGCTTCAGTAAATTTTCTTATGCAGTAAGCATCCTTGTGCCTCTGTCCTTGCATATGTAAGTACTTTTATTTCTGGTGGCTGGCATCTGAGGAGTAGGATTGTTAGTTTGAATTTATGGCCTTTCAGTTTTATAAATGTTGCCAGATAGCTTTTCACAAAGGCTGTGTCAATTCATGTTTCCACTAGCAATGTGTGAGAGTACCTATTTCCTTCCAGCCATAGGTGACGTTGCTCTTTTTAAAATTTTTCCTATCTTGATGGGTGTAAAGTACATTATGACCATAATTTGCACTTCCCTGACTGTAGCTTAGTTCAAGCAATTTTTTTTAATGTGTTTTATTGATTATAATATTACATTTGTGCCAATTTCCCTTCCCTCTGCTCCCCTCCACCCGGTGGCCCCCCTCCCTCCAGTTGTCCCTCCCTTTTAGATCATGTCCATTAGTTGTGCATACAGTTCTTCTCAACCTCTCTCTGTCTATTCCATTCCCTCCTACCATGATCCTTAATTCCTATATCATCTCCCTCCCTCTCCCCATTCCCCCTCCCTGTTGACCTCCCCCCAATATGTTCCCCGTACCTATAGTTCTTTTTCCACTCTCGTTGCCTGTTTAGTTTGCCTTTGTTTCAATTCCCTAGCTTCTGTTGTTTCTTGTGATGCAGTTTTCATTTTAGATTTCATTGTCTTGATCCTCCTTTTTCTAAACCAGTCCCTTTAACATCTCATATAACAGTGGTTTGGATCTAATGAACTCTTTCAGTTTTATTTTGTCCTGGAAACACTTTCTCTGTCCTTCTATTCTGAATGACAATTTCGCTGGATAGAGTATTCGTGGTTGTAGGTTTTGGATTTTCATTACTTTGAATATTTCTTGCCAGTCCCTTCTTGCCTGCAGGGTCTCCCTTGAGAAGTCAGCTGATAGTCTAATTGGGACCCCTTTGTACATAATTCTTTTCTTCTCTCTTGCTGCTTTTAAGATTCTCTCTTTATCTTTAATTTTTGACATTTTGATTATAATGTGTCTTGGAGTGGTTCTCCCTGGGTCCAGTTTTTTTGGAACTCTCTGTGCTTCCTGGACCTGTAAGTCTATTTCCTTCCCCAAGTCTGGGAAGTTCTCCTTTATTATATTTTCACTCAATTTTTCAATTTCTAGTTCTTCTTCTTCACCCTCTGGCAATCCGATAATCTGTATGTTCAATCTCTTATAGCTGTCCCAGAGGTTTCTGATCCTCTCATCGTTGCTTCCCATTTCCTCTCCCTGCATTGGTTGACTTCTTGTTCCTTCTCCATATTCCAGTTTGTTGAAATGAACTCTGGATTTTTTTTCCTCACCATCTGTCTCGTATGTGGTTTTGTTCCTTTCGTTATGAGTGTTTTTCGCTTCTTTCTCATCTTTTTCCAGATCTTTTGTGAATTCTGTAAGCCACCTGAAAACAATGGCCCAGAACTGATCATCTGACAGGTTTCTTATCTGTTCATCTGTCAGGTTCTCCATCTGTTGCCTGGTGAGCTGTGCCACCGGGATTTCTATAGTTGTCTGCCTCATTTTGACAGATGCGTTTTGTTTTCTTGGGCCGGCTGTCGGGGGCAGTGCCTGTGTACTCGTCACAATCCAGCGACCGGTGCCTGTCCGCGACCTATTTCGCAGCCCTGTGGCGCTTTCTTTGGGGGCGGGGGTCCAAGATGGATTCACACAGTTATTCCGCTAGGAGACCGGGATCCGTCCTCCCGCCCCCCTGGGCCTCACTGTTCAAGGCGATGTGGTGGCTGCTTTCCCCAGCGTTGGGGTCGCGAGCTGCCGGGGGTTCCACTGCAGCCGGGGTTGTTCTCCCCGCCGCTGTCCCAGGTGCGACCACAAACAGCACCGCCCCCTTTCGCTCGTCCTACCTGCCCAAAGGGCGCCGCTGGTTTATAACTTCATATGTTGGGCTTCCGTGTAGTTTTATTTTCTGGAATTTCTAGTTATTCTTTGTTTTGAAGTAGTTGTATTCCTCTCTAGTTGTAGAGGGAGACCTAGCGCGTCCGTCTAGGCCTCCATCTTGGCCGGAAGTCCAGTTCAAGCATTTTTAAATGTCCTATTTTGATTTGCTGTTCTCTGATTGCTTTCTATATGCTTGGCCCAATTTTCTGTTTGGTTATTTGTTCCTTTCCCATCAACTTATAAAAATTATTTGTAAATTATAAATATTGATCCTCTGATTGTTACCTTTGTTACAAATGTTTTCTTATAAATTTTTGTCCATTGCTTTGTGGTCCTCAAACTTCAGCTGTGCATCAGAATCACTTGAAGAGCTTGTTAAACCTAGGCTACTGGGCACCACACCAAGACTTTCTGATTCAGTAAGTCTAAGGTGGGAGGCAAGAATTTGTATTTCTGATAAGTTTTCAGGTGCTGTTGCTGCTCCTGTTGCTTGTCCACTAGTTTTTGCCATGCAAAAGTTTAAGATTTGTATATAGTTAAATATATCTGTTTTTTAACTTACAACTTTTGAATGTATTGTCTTAATTCAAAAGATCTTCCTAGAGGCAGGGAGGGAGGGATAAAGAAAGAAAAAGAAACATCAGTGTGCAAGGGAAACATCCATTGGTTGTGTCTTGCACCCCCAATCGGGGACCTGGCCTGCAACCGAGGCATGTGCCCTGACTGGGAATCAAACTGGCAACCTTTTGGTTCACAGGCCGGTGCTCAGTTCAGTGAGCCGCACCAGCCAGGGCAAATAAGCCATTCTTTTTCCATTGAATTGAAATGCCACCTTTGTTATATAATAAATACTGGGATTTATTTCTGTACTGTTTATTCTCTCCCAATCATCATTGTTTCCATTCCTATTCCAATAATATATTAACTTGATCTCAGTGGCTTTCATATGTTCTAATATTTGATAGGGCAAAATCCTCTCTTTTTCATACTTTGCTATTTTTTAACATTTGTTCTTCTGTATAAAGTTTATGGTCATTTTATGTATTTAAAAAAAAATCTCAGGATTTTAATTGGAATTATATTAAATTTATATATATGTTTAAGAGAATTGATATTTTTATAAGTACTAACCTTTTCATCCAAGATGTGGTATCTTTTTTGTGCTTTTAAATCTTTTTTATGTCGTTCAGTAAGATTTTAGTTTTGTTTATGTAGATCTTATGCTTTTCTTGTAAAATACATTTCTAAGTGTTCTGTAATTTTTATAAGCATACGCTTATTGATATACTGAAAAAAAGCTATTGGTTTATGTTCATCTATTTAGTATGCAGCTGACTTACCAAATCTTGTTCCTACTAGTTTTTTTTTTTAATCGAATCTCTTAGGTTTTCTATGTATACAGTTATATCATCATTGCAAAATAATAATTTCTCTTCCTTTCCAATTTTATGCCAATTATACTCTTATCTAATTACATTTATTTAACCTTACTATAAGATAGGTTACTATAATTGCAATGGTTTTAATATTTCTCTGTTTAGGTTAATGTTAGCAGCTAGTTTTTGGTAATAACATTTAATATATGTAAGTAGTTTCTTTCTAGTCCCTATTTTACTTTGTGATTAAAAAAATAATAAGTGTCTGCTTAATTTTATGAAATGTCTTTTCAGCATCTACCATTATACCATGGCTTTTGTCTTCAATTTTGGCTTACGTGTATAGAGTTTCTAATCTTGGACAGTCCTTACATTTATGGAATAAACCTTACTTGTTATTATGATGCATTTCTAACTTTTCATTGCTAATATTTTTTCCATTTTAAAATTGAAATTCACATACCATAAAATTCACTCTTAGCCCTGGCTGGTGTGGCTCAGTGGACTGAGTGCCAGCCTGTGAACCAGAAGGTCGCCAGTTCAATTCTCAGTCAGGGCACATGCCTGGGTTGCAGGCCAGGTCCCTAGTCGTGGGTGTGTGAGAGACAAGTGATCTATGTATCTCTCGCACATTGCTGTTTCTCTCCCTCCCTTTCTCCCTCCCTCCCCCTTTCCCTAAAAATGAATAAAATCTTTTGAAAAAATTCACGCTCTTAAAGTGTACAAGTCAGTAGTTTTTAGTATATTTACAAAGTTATACTGTACAACTATCGCCACTAATTTCAGAACATTTTTATCACCTCAGAAAGAAACTCTATACTCATAAGTAGTCATTCCCCATTCTTCTTTACCCTCAGCCCCTGGCAACCACTAATATACTTTGTGTCTATTGGCCTCTTCTAGACATTTCATAATAAATGGAAGCATACAATATACTTGTGCCTGGCTGCTTTCAGTTAGCATGTTTTCAAGGTTTTTCCATGTTGTAGCATGTATCAGTACTTCATTTTTTTAATGACCAAATCATATTCCATTGTATGGAAATACCCCATTTTGTTATTCATTTATCAGTTAATAGCCATTTGAGTTGTTTCTACCTATGCGCTATTATGAATAATGCTGCATGAATGCTTGTATGCAATTTTTGTGTTAACATATACTTTTATTTTTCTTGGGTATATACCTAGCGGTGGAATTGTTGGGTTATGCAGTAAATGTTTAATTTTTTTGAGGAACTTCCAAACTTTTCCAAAGTTGCAGAACCATTTTACATTCCCACCTGCAGTGTATAACACTTGCTATTCTGTCCTTTTAATTATGGTCATCCTAGTGGGTGTGGAATCTCATTGTGTTCTTGATTTGTATTTCCCCAGTGGCTTATGATTTTGCCCCCTTTTCATGTGCTTATTGGCCGTTTGTATATCTTCTGAGAGAAATATTTATTTAAATATTTTGCCTGTTTTTATTTTTATTTTTTCAGTTTTTTATAGAATCAATCACTAATTTGTTTTTTAGTAAAATATACAATAGCTTTGGCTTTGTTCTGATTCCCCTTGTGCAGCATCAACATGAGAGGGTCAGGGATGGAAAGTTAAAATGAAGTATATATGGCATTCTGAGCTCAGGATGGGGTAAGGCACTTTAGGGGCTTCAGTGGGTCATTGCAGGATGAGAAGAAAAGCAGGTGTTCCATAATTAGTAGCTTGCATTGTCCTATGGGTAGATAAAAGAAATTATCTCTGATAATTTCTTATTATGGGCAAGGCCCCTAATTCAAGTTCTTCTAGAAGTTAAAGGGAGAGAGGAGCAGAAGTTTCTCTTTAGGGTCTTAGTTGCCTTTAGCTCAAAATAGTCTGCACACGACAGAGGCACATCGTGAGGTAACTTGTTCTGAACCCCATACAAAGGTTAAACTGTTAGGGATTCAGACTCTGGGATGCCCATTTTTATTTTTATTTTTTAATATTTTATTCACTTATTTTTAGAGAGAGGAAGGGAGGGAGAAAGAGAAACATAGATTGATATGCAATGGCTACATCTGTAAATAGGTTGCCTCTCGTACACCCACAACTGGGGACCTGGCCCACAACCCAGCATGTGCCCTGATGGGGAATTGAACCAGCAACCTTTTGGTTTGTCGGTCTGCGCTCAATCCACTGAGTCATACCAGCTAGAACCATTTTTAAACTGCTTTATTTGTTGAGGTCTAAGAGTTGCTAATATTTTTAAAGCAGTTTATTCTTAGTGTTTTTATTTTCTGATGGGGCACTCCACCTTTTGGGGGGTTTTGTTTGAACATTATCAGATCCTTGGGAAAAACAATAGTTTCTAGGCAATTAACATTTTTGTTTATTTTTGCTTGCGTTAGAGAGTAACTCAGACATCTCCTCTACAAGTACCTAACCCACCTTGGATGCACCACCAGTCATACCTCATGCAGCCTTCAGTGAGTGTTTGGAACTGGGCAAATGCCAGAGGCAATTTGATGTAAAGAAAAACACTGGGAAGGGGCTAATTATATGCAGATGGGAGATGATTTGACTTTGGGTATTGGGTACAGAATGCAGTATAAAGACTGTATATTGTAGATATGTAAACCTGAAACCTATATGACCCTATAAACCAATATCACCCCAATAAATTTAATAAAAGAAAAAAGAGAAACACTGGGAATTGGTGACAGGGGATGTGGGTTTGAGTTCTGGCTTAGGCTCTTATGCAATCCAGGTATATGACCTTAAATTTTTTGTTTGTTATTCTTAGGCGTGGATCCCTCTAGATTGATGGGCAGAGTGCCTATTCCTGTTGCATAACTGGGTTGCTGCTCACCTCTTATTTCCCGGGATTTTAAAATGGCCCTGGTAGCCATGAATCCCTGCTTCAGGCAGCCTCACAGGATGCTGCCAACTAACCCTGTCCTTTGTCATTGCTTCTAGGGTTCAGTTCTGACTCCAGGGATGGATCACCCCATTTCTCTCCAGCCTGCCTCCATGTTGGGACCTGTTACCCAGCAACTGGGCCACCTCTCCCTCAGCACCCCGGGCCCGGTAAAGCAGGGTATTTCTGATTATCAACTCCTACCAAGGAAGGAATACCTACCTGTGTACTACCTTTTAGCATAAGTACTTGTAAATGATGATAAGAATCACTTCAGTCTCATGGAGGGCACACTCAGAATAGGAGATGAACTAAAAAGATACTCCATGAGCCAGGAATACAGCGATTATGCTCCCCAGCCCACTCCTTTTAACTGATTCATACTCATGAAACTAAACAAACAGTGTTTCTGTCTACGTACTAGTTCACCTAGGAGCTCGTTCACATTTCCTAGAAATCCTTATCAAAATAGTACTGAGAAAGAAGAATGGAGGAAGCTCATTAAGTCTGCTACATTCTGATTTGCACAGGAGGGCTTAAAGGCAGAGTAGGCAGTGCATGAGGAAAAGCAGAAGACAGGAAAGGGGAGAAAAGGAAGTCATGTATGTAGAAGTCTCCCTAAGCCAGTGTTCTTTAGAACCACTACCTGAAGTGGTTTTAAAAAGCACAATTAAATTAGACAATTAAGTTAGAATCTCTGGGGATGGAACAAAGGCATCAGTAGTTTCTAAGGCTCCCCAGGTACTTTAAATGTAGCCAAGAATCACTGCTCTAAGCCTCTTGATGTTTTTCATTCTAGTATATGCCAGCAGCTGCAGCTATGCAAGGAGCTTACATCTCCCAGTACACCCCTGTGCCTTCTTCCAGTGTTTCAGTTGAGGTGAGTGAGAGCTTTATAATCTCTTTGGATTGAAGATAAGAAAATGAACAGAGGCAGATTTTCCCTGTTCAAGATCTTCGCCTCACAATGATGCTAATTCTGTGTTCACAAATAGCTGGTTGGTATGTGAAGAATGTAGCAAGGAAAAAACTTAGTTTGTGTCCTTGAATGAGACTCTTCCTGACATTTGGCCAGCTAGTGAACACTAGTGTTTCTCGGGAAGAGAACTGGCTGCTCTAACTGTTGGGGAAGTGATGCTGTGTGTGTGGGGGGTGTGCGCTGTGTGCACGGCACGCTCACACTGGTGTATGGGAGTGGGGAGACTGGGAATGGCACTCACGTCTGGGAGGGTTTCAGGAAGGCTGCGCTAGTGGGAGCTGAAGTGAGGACGGACAGCGCGACCCTCCTGCTTTGGCTGTGGTTACAGGAGAATGGCGGCCAGCAAAATCAAGTGACTGTGGAGGCTCCCTCAGACCATGGGGTCTATTCTTTCCAGTTCAACAAGTAACAGTGGTAAGAATCACATGCAGAGGGGCAGGGTGTGCTGAGCAGCCTGAAGTCAGACAGGGTCTCATGTTTGACGTCCCCCCTCCCTCCCCTCTCTGGCTTATTCCTCCTTTAGGATTCCCCTCCCCATCTTTGTTGAATACAAATGAATTCTTGGAGATGTTGATGCTCCCAGACGCCAGAGGGCTAACCAGGAATACAGATCATTTGTGGGCCCTGCTAAAACCTAACACATGGCCATCGTTTTTCACAGGCCTGGGCCTGAGAAAGAAATCTCTGCACTCCTGTCCTCTGCTATTCCTCCATTCCTGATGGAGCCTGGGGAAACTGCCACCTTTTGTGTGTGCTACATTCAAGGAAATCAAAGAAACTTCTAAATCTTTCTTTGGCAAAGAAAGTTTTGTGTTTTGTTTTTAACTGCAATATACTCTTCCCGTACCCCAAAGAGACGTGGTGCCTGGAGCTTCTTCTCATCTTTATGAAAAACACTTTTTGAAGTGTTGAACTTATTTGGGAAGGCTTAAAAATTTTTCTTTTAAAATTTCTTCTCAAAAAAAAAAAGGTGTGGTGCTAGAACACTGAAGGAGACCTGTTGTGGGCGCTTCACACTGAGTTTGGTTATGGACTTTTTTTTGGTGCATATAAGAAAATATGCAGTTAAAAATTTTTGTTTTATAAAGCTCTTAACTAACACATCCTGTCTTTTCTTCACACACTTTATGCCTTCTCTCTCTCATCCAGATTTTCCTTCTTCTCTTTTCCATACAGCAGAACATGCCTATTTCACCTTTTTACAGTTTTTAATTTTGTGACTTTCTCTTTTGAATAAAATTTTCATATGGAATTTTTTAGGGTCGGGCAAGGAGCAAAGTAGAACACTAAGCATGCAGTGGAAGTGGTTTTCTTCCCTCTGTCCTGCCACATCTTGTGAGAAAAGACAAGACTTTGTCTTCAGGAAACAGAGATGTGACCTAGCCTCACTAGAGACAAATCCCACAGCACTTGGAAGTCATGCTTGTGCCAAATTTGGATGAAGACTAGGTCTTCCCTTGCAAGTTCCAGAAAGGTGGACTTACCTGACTTCTAATTCTTCTCCCTGCCAAGGCAAACACCTCCTGAGGAAGTGTCTTCTCTAGCTACAGCTTTTCAAAAATATCTGCTTTCCTGCTTCCTAGAGGATCTTCTTACCTGGTCTGGGTCTCAGGGGCCCCTCCCTTCCCTGTTGCACACCCCTGTGCTGGGAGCCTTTGCAGTTGTGACTTGGCTGAATCCACTCAGGCTCCCTCCCCACTGTGGAAGATGAGTCGCTTCGCTTCTAGACTGGTAGTTCTCAAGGACATGGTTTTGTCCCCTAGAAGCCATCTGGCAATCTCTGAAGAAATTTTTGTCGTGCCTGGAGGTGGAGGCTGTATGCTACTGGCATGTAGTGACTAGAGACCAGGGATGCTGCTACACATCTTACAGTGCACAGCATGCCCCCCCCCCCCCCAACAAAGAATTATCTGGCTCAAAATGTCAGTAGTGCCAAGGTCAAGAAACCCTGATGGAGACAGTGTTGTCCCTGCCTCCTGATCAGAAGATTTGGTAAATTCCCACTCTAAAGCTAGACACACAGCGCCTTTTGAGACTCATGCAACTAGTTGAAAGTGACAAAAATGGAGTCCTTGAAGTTTCCTCAGGCTTTGACCTTTGATACCTCTGCAGATCCTTGAAAGGCTTGTGTTGTTACGTACACACACATTCAGAGGAATCCAGGCGGGGACTGTTGGGTGTGAATGCTGTGCAGGGGGGGAAAGGACAACGCTCTCTGGAACTGTCCAGGGCAACCTGTCTGGCCTTGGTGTGTTTGGGCCCCTTTGCCAGGGAACCAGTAGTTTTCCTTCTTGTGGAAAGACAATGGAGCTAGGATAGAAAAGGGCAACAAATCCCATCTCATTATGTACAATATCAGGAGTCCTTAAAAAAAAAAAAGCCTATATTTTCTCTCAAGTCTATCTCCTTCTGCAAGTCTTCACTCTATGCACATGGAGACAGAGAGGAGAAACCCTTTGCCCATCTAGGAAATAAGATTCTGCACCTGTTAGGAAATAAGATTCTGCACTTGTCTTCTCCCAGTCGCCCCCTTATACACTGAAAAGAGAGTTCTGCTTCCCCTGACTTCAAGGTCTGGTGCCTTGCCACCGGACAGACTGAAGGCCAAATGACAGAGACTGGAGAAACAGGTGTTCACTAAGCTAGCTGGTTGTCAGGAGAGGAGGGATATGATGTTGAGGGGGAAAGAAGCTGCATCAGTTGTACACAGAGCTTGGGCCCAGCTTTCCCTCCCCTCCCACCCATCCCAGAATCACGAGTCCAAATGTTCCCTACCCTTAGATTGTCCTTTTGTACATCCTGGGGGTGAGTGAGTGGGGGGGGGGGCAATGGGCAGGATTTAAAGTGTAAAGAACAAAATTGCCACTTAGTTTTTATCATGGGTGTTTCCAGCCTCAGGAAGGGCTCATCCAATATAAAACAGCCCCAAGCTCAATAACCTAGAAGGGTTTAAGTGGGGCAGGGAGCTCATTTCCTACTTACGGGCAGTACACTGTAGCTTTCTTATCAGTGGCCTTGAGGAAAAAAAGAGATAAATCTAGAATCCTGTTCATTTGATAATAGCTCAGAGGAGCCTTACTACGTGAGGTGAAATGCAGTGGGGACCTCTCACACATGGAAACTGCCGATGTCACTGCTGCCCCTCCTCTGCCTCCCAGAACTCCTGATTCTGTCTCTATTTTTTATTTAAAAAAACAAAAACGTTTTAAATGCCTGTGAGTTTGCTTTGTTAAATTCTGAAATTACCTTTTGTTGTGTTCTCCTGTGAATCTACTTAAGTGAATTCTGCTGAGCGTTCCTGGTTTAGGCAGGGCTGGTCGGGCGTGGGAAGTGATGGGGAGCCTGGTTGTTTTTGTGGTGGTTAATGGCACTGTGGGATTTCTTTTTGGGGTTTTGGGTTTACACTCATTTTCCTAGTTGTGAGTTCATTTCTAACAGTTCAAACACGGGTGAGTGATTAGATAAAGGTGAGGGAAGGAATGAGGGATATTGGTTCTCTCATGAAATACCCTTGTGTGGCAGGGGAATTGTAGAGAAGAGTTCAACCTCATAGCCTAGGGCTGGGCTCCTCAAACATGACTGCCTAGTTTTCTCACTTGTCTTCATGGAGCCCAGATGATGTTTCCCACATGTCTCATCTCACCCCCACTCCTTACGTATGCTCAGAACATTCTTAAAATATTTTAATGCTATGTATCTTTCTTTCCAGTCAAATAGAACATACTCAAGCCCCTTCCTCAAATGTTACAGTCCTTTACTAGGCTGAGAGCCTGCCTGTCCCACCTCATGCCAGTGTAATTACTGTTCTTCTCATGCTCTGAGATGATACACAGACGCTAGGCTGACTATACTCTTTGGAGAGTGTGGGTAGAGGTTAGAGAAGATGTGGGAATGATGGTGGGGAGAAATGTTATTTTTTAACCAAAGAATTTGAGGAGCTGCCCAGACTTGGAAGCCTGGTGGCTCTGAAGCAGTCACCCTTGTCAGTAATAGATAGGGGTGATAGGAAGACATTAACTTGCACTGAGGGTGAAAATGACAATAGATTTTGCTTTGCTGGTTGGGCCACTAAAGTCCAGTTTCAGTTCCCTTCAAGTTACAGATCAATGAGCTCATTCACCCACCCCCTTGGTTCCTGCAACACTCACTCCCTGCTGCTTTCAACCTTTTGGGGGCCCACATGTGCGTTGGTATTTTGCAGCACAAAGGTGCTGTGAAAGGCCTTGCTGGACTGGAATGTTATAGTTATTCCTGGACAGAGGTCTAGTGGCGGGGGTGGGAATCATTGCTGCTCTTGCACACGTGCTCCACCTTCTGGGAGAGCAGCAGCATTCCACTCAAGAGGCTACTTTGACCTCATCCAAGGACAACGAACTTGGATGGGTATTTGGGTCTAAACTTGTCCCCAGGCTCTGATACACTAGCTTCAGAGAAAAGGGTGCTAGGACTTAAATCTCATGTCTTGTCATACTGGTTCTTCCCAATTCCCTCTTAAGTCATCTACTTCATTTCTATGCTTCCCCGCATTTTAGATCCTTCCAAGTGTGAGCAGACACCTGCTAATTACTCAGCACTCACCCCTTCCTTTCATAGGAGGAACAAGAGCGTGAGCTTCTGGTTTACATCTTTCCTTTCATGAGAGTTAGGAAGCTGGGGGCTGGAAAGGTTCATGATCAAGTGCAAAAGCTCTTTTGGTGGTTTCTGGTTCCCTAGAATAGTGTGAACTCTTCAATTAGGTCTTGCTGTGGTAGGCCAGGAGGATAAACCGGGTAATGACAGCCTGGCCTAGGACATTAACTAATGCTTGGAGGTTCCCCCCAAGGAACACCAACATTGGAGCAGAGCTTAGAACTTAAGAGGATGAATTGGCCAGTGGCTACCATATAACTGAGAAGGTAAGCAAGCACCAAAGAGGGCGTTTGTGACTTTCATAGGGCTGGAAGCAGGTGTTCCTTCTGTTTTATTCCAGTTAGAGGGCGCACCAAAATAAAACTAGCCTACAGGGAGATAAGATTTTCCAGCCTCAGTAAAGGAAGTTCTCACCCCATTACTGGTATCCTATCCCCCAACACATAGTTTTTGGGTGGGGAGTGCTCTTATATGCACTTACCACCTTGGACAGAAAAGGTTTAATTTATATTCAAGCACATTTTGTACATTTTTTTAAATCCAGAGGCTTCTAGTTTTATACAATTCCCATGTCTACACCAATGCCACCCATCTAGCTTATTCTTCCTTTTCTGACCCTTGGTATTCTGTCCTTTCCCTACATCTGACAGAGCTTCATTTTGTCTTATCCAACCTTTGTTCTGAAATAAAGCACAAACACCTACCTCCTCATGTTTTATCCATGTGTGGAAGCTGGGGAGTGGGTGATGGGCCCACGTTTGCTACTACGGGAACACAGGTAGCAGCTTAGGAAGCAAAGCCCTCTTACAAGGCAGAAACCAGGCACTGGATCCCACACTGCTCCAGCACCTTGGCCAGAGGCACTAACATCCCAATCCATCCACAGGAGCAGACATTCTGCCCTGGATACCTCTTTCATAGGAAAGGCTGTGCTTGGAAGTTTGGGATACACCTTGGTAGATTAAAGGCACGTTGCTGTCCTGCCTGCTTTCTCCTCCACCAAACCAGTCATACCCTAACACCCAATATCCCCCTTAGGCAAGTGTGAAAACCTACATTGAAGGGAAGATAAATACACAGAGTCTTTTGAATCTATCAAATGTGGTTTTTATTCAACTGACAAGCACTTTTCTACAGCTGCACTTGTGGAACATCACATGGCAAAAACAGGAGTTTTTCTCTAGACTTTTTTTTCCTTTTTTTAACCTTATTAAAAATGAGATTGGTCCTAAAAATATAGAAAGAAATAAATTTAAATTCACAAAAAACTGTACATTATCAAAAAGTCACTAAAACACCACATTTGGTTATATAAAAAGTCAAGTCCCTTTTGATGTAAAAGGAACATGGAAACTTGTTGGTGTTGATGGTGCGGTTTCTTCCTGTTACCAGACTGATAGAGGGAGGGCAAACGGGTAGGCCTTGTTTTTTTTTTTTTTTAACCTGCCTTCCCTACCAAATACTTTTATTTATCAAGAAAAGAAAATCCACCTAGCTCAAGGGGCTGTGAGGATGAGGAAAGGAAAGTGAGAAACGGCCCCTTTGATCATGCCCTACCCCAGCCCCCCTCAGCCCCCACACGTCTTCAGACTGAGGCTAGGACTCCACCCCACCTTAAGAGTGCCTGGTCCCTAGGGAAAGAGATGGAGCTGGGAGAGGAACACAAAGTAGGAACAATTGGGATTTCACTCCCGTCCACCTTGCCTCCAACAATAAAATTAACCTAGTACATTTTATACCAGGGGAAAACTGCCACGGGGAAAAAGAAGAGTCCCCAACTATAACAGTTCCAAACATCTGACTAACACAAAGTTTGTTACAGCGCAGTTATTTAGATAAAATATAAATATTTATGCATAATATAAAGTCAATTCAAATATTCTTCAATCCACCTCTTATTTAAAAGCAAAAAGAAAAGTCTCAAATAAAATTAAAACTTTTGAGGTTTTTCTGACAGAAAAGGCGACTTTAGAAATAGGCTAGGGGGAAGGGGCATAAAGGAACAAGAAAGGGGCTGCCCCGGGACCCACACTGCCCTCCCCACCCCCAGTGGCTATTCAGTGCTGCCAGAAGGACGAGCGCCCCACCTCACCTGGAACCACACACACGCTACCAGTGGAGCATTCCCTGGGGGCCTGAGCACGCTGCTTGGGCCGGCCAGCAGCCACCTCCCCAGTGCAAGTACCCGTAATCTCTGATGGGAGGGGCTCTGCTGAGCAGGAAAGCAGGGGGCCAGGGGCCCATGGCTACAGCTGGGAGTTAGCAGCTTTCCTCTCACATGTTGGGGCTTAACTTGGGCATAGTCACACGTGGGGCAGTGGTGGACCCCAAACCCCTCCTCCCTACTCTCTTGTGCGCCAGGGCCTCTGCTGCCGGGGAAGGGGTCCCGGGGTGTGAGGAGGACAAGGGAAGGAAAGCACAGCTGCACCCACAGAAGCTCATGGGGTCAGGGAAGATCCAGTTCCACCCCTCTCCCTGCAAAGGCTAAGACTCAAAGCTGCTGAAAAGGGAGGGAGTTCCTGCTGAAAGATTGCACAGTTTAGAGGCTGGAACAGAAATAACTGGGAGAGAGAGGAGAGAGACAGCCTTGTACCCAGAAAAACTGTTCCTGTGGTTTCCCAAAGACAAAAATAGGATGGTTTGAAATAATGGGAAAGGTGGGAATAAAAACAAGATACTTGAGGAAACTGAATGGATGCCTTCAGAAAACAATACAGGGGCACAATTATCAGCGCGCGCTCTCACACACACAGGCACACACGCATGCGCACACACACACACACACACACACACACCTCAGGCCAGTCGATTGCTACTTGGCCTCCATCTTGGGGTGTGCCCAAACTCAGCAGTAGTTGTCCCTGAGGAGTTCCCAAGAGGGAGGTTTGGGTATAAGAGGTGGGGGAAGGAGGCTGCAAGGCCCAGGTTCCATAGTGCCTCCCTGCCCTCTCCCAGCTACTAAGTTTCAGAAAAGGCTAGAAACTCAGCATGTGAGGAGTATCCAACATTACAGAGGGGAAAGTTACCGGCAGAAGATGAGGACAGAGAAACAGGGACCACTGAACCTTTTTTCCCTTTGAAAGGAAAAAAGACTTGGAAAAGGATGAAGGAACCCGTACACAATAGTTCTGCATTACTGGATGACAGAAAATCTGAAAAGGGGGATGGGAAGGTGAAAACTGAGATAGAACGTGAGAAGCAGGGGAGAGACTGAACATGGAAGCAGCATGTTCAGGGCCCGGTGTCCGGCTCGACACACTTGGGAGTTAAGTCCACTTTACTGGCCGTCACTGCGGGTCCACACACAGTACAGAGTGTTTCTCGGTTTCACACATTCACTAGAACTATTGCTATTGTTAAATAGCCCCAGAATGCTGGGGCATGTACAGGGAAGGAGAGGAAGCTTGGGGGAGGAAGTAGGGACTTCTTTCCTCCTCATTTTTAATTAGGAAATAAAACAGAAAGGAAAAATTATTTTTCTCTCTCTTTTTTTTTTTTTTTTTTTGGCTTTTAGTCAGAAGGGCCTCATCACTGCCCCTCTTATTTGAGGAGCAAGAGGAGGAAAGGGAGAAGGGGTGCAGGGACAGGAGGATGTGGGTGCTGCCAAAGGTAGGGTCAAATGCCAGAGAGATCTCTCTGACTTGAGTCGAGACCCTGGGCAGCATCAGCAGGTGAGAATGGCAGGGCTTTTTGTGTGGAGGGCAGGGGGAGATGCCACAGGTGACTCCCCACCACCCCTGCCTCACAGATTTGCCTGTTTTCCCTGATAAAACTCCTCCCAGCGGCTCTCAAAGAAGCGGCGCATGATGTGCCCAGCTTTGCCTACTTCAGAGTCATCCTCATTGAAGGTCTGGCAGTTGTCAAAGACCAGGAGCGCATCAGCCGCAAACTCCTCTGAGCTGGTGTACCTGGGCAGGGATGAAGGCCAAGCTGTGAATCGGGCAGGAGTTAGAGCAGTAACAGGAGCCAAGAGAGTTGCTGATGTCTACTTACCCTCCCCGGAGTAGCCGCTCCCGCATGGTGGAAAAATCCATAGGGTTTTTGATAATGCGCCGGTATCCACTCACTAAACGTGGGTTCACAGGCTCCAGAAAAGGCCAGGCTGCATCATGGGACTCCATCTCCATCAAGATAATCCTACAATAAAAGGGACAGTGATGGCTGCATCTCAGGAAGCAAATACACTGACCCCTCCCAGCCAACTGTTCCCAGAATATACTCAACTCACTCGCAAAATGTGAGATCATTATGATGGTTTCGCATGGAGAGTCGCCGCCGCTTCGAGGGGGACAGCCCTTCTTCCAAGTACCGAGGTACTGCTGGGCTTTCTCGGCCCCTCGACAGTACCCGGCGTTGACGGCCATCACTTTCTGGGAAGTTCAGCACATAACTACTTTTCCGCTTCTGGCCTCGTTTTGGGAAACCAGGCTTCTGAGTGAATTCTCCCTCTACCTGCTAAGGATGGAAAAAAGATGAGCTCAGCAACATCTGGACATGTACTCGGCCCTCCCATTCATTACAATCCCTATTAAGTCTAAGTGTGATTGAGAAGGCTTCGCGCATAAGCCAGCATGTCAATTTATTCATATAACCCAATAAGGTAGGTAAAAGGGAAAGTATAATCACTCCCATTTTATAGAAGAAAGGAAGTGAGGCTACAGAATTTATGTCACTTGTCCAAAGAAGGACCAGAACTCAGGAACCCAGGTCTCCTAGCACCTAATCTGGATATGTCTCCAAGGAGACTGAAGGTATGGTAAAAAGTGGTGCCTGTAAGATGGGTGGTAAACAGGAGAAAGAAAATCTCTGACTTCTGCTAAGGAGTGGGAATGAGAAAGTAAAAGGTTTACCTGGGCCAAACAGACAGCACAGAACCAGTCTCCCTCTGGAACAGCTTCCATCTTGGGCCGATGGCAGTATATGTGGCAGCCACGGTCACACCCGTCACAAAGCAGAAGAAACTCATCGTTGTCACCTTTCCGGCAGACTAGACAGGTCTAGGCCAAGGTTGTGAGGAGGCAGGGTGAGCCCTCAGTCTGCCAGTGACCCCACCCACCCGCGCTGGCTGGCTCCCCAGCCTCTTACCACTTTGTTGACAGACTTCTCCCAGGCAATGGACCGCTCCAGCTGGCCCAGGCACAAGCACACCTGGGCTGCGCTCCGGCACCGCTCCAGCGTCTGGCGCCAGGTGCGCATGCGAGGGGTGATCTCATATGATCTGGAGGGTGAAAGTGGTCATCTTTGGATGAGTACGAGCCCTTAAATGTGTCCTTCTTCCCCAAACCAAGCGGGGGGAGGGGGGGGCACTCACATCTCTGTAGTGGTGCACTGGGGGGCAGTGCTGGGCGTGCTGAGCAAGGCCTTTTCTAGCACAACCTCGTGGGCTGGCCAGAGGGGCTCCCGTAGGTACCGCCGCTCCACATTCTGCTCCAGGGCAGCCAGTCGCATCACAGCCAGGTCCAGAGGGTTGGTAGTCTTACGCTGGGGGGCCAGTCCTTCCCTTCCTCGACCTCTCCAGGTAATATCCTCCTGGGAGCTGGGCAGAGGCTCACAGTAGGCCAAGTCTTCACGAACAGAGTCTGGGCTCGAACGTGTCCAGCCCTGCAGGCAGGAGAGAGAAATGAAACTCACTGAAAAGGCAGCAAATTAAGCCCAGGAAAAAATCTGATCTGCTAAGGTCACTGGTGGTCACTTGTGAAGGAGGGCCCCAAGGGTTTTTCCTAACAGGGTACAAGAGATTAATGTCCTTCCTTCAATAAGCCCCTACCCAGTGCCAGCCCTAATGTACCCGGATCTGCAGATCGGACAGGATAACCCGCTGTTCCAGCTCCTCTACCCACTGAAGCACAGCCAGGTCTGTCTCATAGGTCTTCTCTTTGGCAGACCAGCTCAAAATCCCTTCTTGAAAAGCAGGTAGCTGATTGGGCTCAAAGATGGAGTCTGAGAAGACAGAAGGCAAAAGGAAAGGCCCATCAGGCCACTGTCCACAGCAGCAGCTCAGTGTTTTCCCTGGGCTCTTCAGCTCAGGCTGGGTCCAAGTATCTATCTTACCAGTAGAGGGCCGTAGGCAGACTTCCTTTAAGAAGTCCCTGTGCTTATTTAGATGTTTGTGAAGTGCCTTCTCTCGTATGCCTCGGGGGTGCAGGGCCTTGAGTGTGGCATCCAATGTCTCAGGATCTCGGATCCACCACCAGCCCGAGCACATCCCTGTGAATGGAGTTTATGTATGTGGGGTGGGGTGGGAACCAGCATGAATCACATGGCCACATCTAATGCTACTTCTACCTGAATTCTTACCCAACTGCACCCCAAGGTCACTCACCAGGGGGAACAGGCTGGGCTGTCAGCTGGTTTAGGTAACGCTGCTCCATCTGTTTGAAGAACTTACTGGGGGGTCTCCCTCTCCGTTTTGGCTGTCCCGGCCCTGAGGGACTCTGTGGTGTTTCGCCAGTGTCTCCTGCTCGCCTCTTAGGAGCTGCCCCAGGCAAGGGGGTGGAAGAACGCGGCACTGGATAACAGGGGTTGGCAGCACTGGGCCTATTCACCTGTGCAAGAGAGGAAACATAGGAGATGAGGGTTTTTCATGTTGATAGGACCCAATTCCTTCCCCCAATTCTAGCAACAGCCCGCAGGCAGTGGCAAGGTGAGGTCAAGTGCATACCACTAATCCTGGCTACTTACTGGTTTGGAGGAGACGGGTAGCTGAGGGGAAGGAGTGGGGTGGTCCTCAGAAACTGCAGGGGGTGGTGTAGGGGCAGCATTGCAGGGCACCTGGGCTGAGAAGTTAAACCAGGGGGCTTGAGAATCAGGGTTGGATTCTGCCTCTTCAGGGTCTGGCTCCTCCAGGGGCTGTGATGGGGTCAGATCCAGTTTTCCAGGGCTGCTATCAGGTGTGAGTACTGAGCTGCTCAGCAGGGAGCCATGGCTCTGAGTCTGGCTCAGCCAAGACAGGAAGGCTGACTGGCTGAGGTCATGCTGGCTCTGACCCAGAGACAAAAGGGAGCCTTCTGGCTCCAGGAATCCATTATGGGTTGGAGGATAAGACTGAAACTGGGGCTGGGCATAAGCCTGAGGCTGAGGGTGGGGCTGAGTCCCTGGCTGAGGCTGGGCTTGGGGCTCTTCTGAACCCTGACCCCTGACAGGGGACTTAAGGTGCCTAGGTTGCATAGACCCTGGTTTAGCTTTCCGAGGTCGGCCTCGGGCCCGGGCAGGAGAACTGGCAGAGGTGCTGGAGCCAGCTAATTCCCTCTTCAGAGAATAGGGGGCTGGGCTGGGTGCTGAATAGGCTGCCACTTTTAAGGCATCAGTTTCCTGCTTTATCACATCCTCAGGAACTGTAAAGAGAAGTAAAGAGCTTATTAAGACATACACTGACATATAAGCAGAAAGAAAGAGGGTGCAAAAATGTAGGATACACACTTTCTTTTTCTTAGTCTTGATCCCCTTTTTGAAATTCTACTGGAACAACTCATATGCCAATAAACATGGTATCTGGGAAAGAATTACTATTCTCCCAAGTAATCAGCAGCAGCAGCATAATTGTAAGCTAACTTTTATGAAGAACCAACTATGTGTTAAGTGCTATTCTAAGAACTGGTGACTGTGGGGGTGTGGTGTGGTGGGGGTGTATAAGGGGGCTAAATAGCAATGGAAAAAATTATAATAACATTTTTTTTAAAAGAACATTAACTTATTTTAAACCTCTCAATAGCTCTATGAAATATACATACTATTATCATCTTCATTTTACAAATTAAAAAACTGAAATATACAGCTGGTAAATGACAGAGCAGGTAGAGAGGCAGTCTTACTCCACAGCCTGTGATCTTAACCACTATGCTTTGCTGATTCTCATAAAATGAAAGATGCTTAAAATGATAGGCAGAGGAAAAGGAATTGTTTAACATTTGTTCGCTAGGTCTCAATTCAGGCTCCCACGACACCTACCTAAGCTCCCCTCAGTTCCTTCTACGAAGATACCAGTCAAATAGGGCAACACCCAGTAGCGGCGTCTGTAGCGGTCCTGACCCAAGGAGAATGCCCGAAGCATCTGGGATGAGTGAAGCAGCTTTTTGCGAAAGAAGAGCTGACGCTGGGTAGACAATGGAAAAAGAAGATGAATAAAAAGACATATTTCCATAGCGGTGACTTCACCTAGTACAGGGGAGAAGGGCAGGCAATGGCTCCCAGCTTCACTATAAAATTGATACCATCTGGATCCAACTCATAAGGTGATCATAAGGTGATCAATTCTCACCCAGCCCATATCTCCAGCTCCTGGGAGGTTAGAAGTACAATACCTTGCTGAGTTTTTCTATCTGGCGTTCTAGCTCTGGAATGCTAGATGCTGCCACATCAATCTGGAGAAGAAACAAGTGGATGCCGAGAGAAAAGGAATATTCAGATTCAAAAAAGAGAAATGGAGTTGATCCTTGAACATCAAGGGATTGGGATGCTGACACCTCCCCAGTCAAAAATTCACATGTAAGTTTTCACTTTCCCCAAACTAAACTATAATTGTCCCTCGGCATCTGCAGGGGATTGATTCCAGGTTGCCCTGTGGTTACCAAAAATGTGCTGATGCTCAAACCCCTTATAAAAAACGGTGTAGAACAGTGCATACACTCGGACTCCCAAATGCAAATTGAAAATATGTACTGTTTTTGATCCACAGTTGGTTGAATCTGTAGATACAAAACCCATGGTTGTGAAGGGCTAACTGTATATTATTTTTAAAAATCTGCATATAAGTGGACTTGCCCAGTTCAAACCCTTGTTCAAAAGGCAACTATAATCCATTTTCAACTCCAAGTTTCCTTGGTCTGAGGCTAGTACCTCTCCATCTCTTCGACCCCTGCGGCCATGGAGAGCTGCTGTACTCTCCTCCTCTTCCTCCTCTTCCATGCCACTAGTCTCCTCCATGATCCGAGAGCTGCGTCTCCGCCCCAGACCTTCCTCTGGCCCCTGCATCTCTGTCTCAGTCCGTCCAGTTCGTTTGGCCAGTGCAGTTTTCAGTCTTGAAATACAGATTAAGGGGAACTATGGTGAGGAAGGTGATACTACCACAGAAGGAGCACCTGGAATCTAAGCCGTCCTGAGCTCTGGGGTAAGGTCCCAACTCCAGGGCAGGGACTAAGAGCACAAAGTTATGGGCAAAAGTCCTGGCTATGCTTCCCCCTGACCCCCTTCTTTCCTCTCTCTGGACTCTACCCTCTGTCCTGTCCCTACCTCCGGAGTCGGCCTTCAACAATCCATTTGTTTTTCCTGTAGCTGGACATACTCTCCAGGGTCTTGTCAATCTCACTGCAGGGGAATAGGGAATGGGATTCTGAGGTAGAAGTGGCAGCACATACAAAGAAAAAGGGAGGCTCAAGGGTAAAGGGGTTAGCAGTTAAACAGGAAATTTCACCTTAAAGCCTAGGCAGAGGAAGGCTTAGGTTCTCTCAGGGAAGGCACTAAGATTCTGTGCCAAGTCACTCCAGCATCTCCAGAGCATGGCAGTGGACACACCCTTCCCCACCCAGTTTTGATCAAGGCACACAATGACCATCCCCGCCCCTGCTCCTCACTTGATAATGAGGGTGGAGCCATTGAGCTCATGTACAAGGAAGGCGAGGACAGCAGCTTTCTGTTGGGGTGGCTGGGCCTGAAAAGGCTGGGTGCGCAGGCTGTCACAGAGGACTGGCTCCACTCCATATGCCATGAGGAAGCAGCGCAGGATCTCCGATACATTGTCTCTTGTCAGAGGGATCTCTGACACCTTTTCCCCCAAGATCTTTAAGGACTGTTTGGAGGAGAGCATAAAAAAGGTTAAGAGAAAAAGAGAAACAACTCAAGTTGGGTGAATCTGGAACAGAAAAATACATGAGAAAACTGGGGTTAAGATAGGAAAAGAATGAAAACTGCTAGGACAAGATGAGAGAGGATACAGGAAAGGTGCAAAAGAAAAGGAGTAAAAGGAAAATGAACAAAATGAGCAGAGGGAGGTCAGGAAGGGAAAAGAAACAGAAGGAAAAACTATAAGGAAAAGAGAAATTACACCTCTCTTCACGTGTCCTGATCACTTTAGGGAGGGGCTTTAACGTGTTTAACTTAAAGAGAAAGTTAACCTGAGACAAAGCTCTGTATCCCCAGCCCTCCCAACCCGCCTTGGAAAGGACCTCACCTGACAGTAGGAGGGCAAGCCAGGATCATAGAGTGCAGCCTTCAAGAGCCGCACCAGCAGATCTTGCACCTCGCCCACGCTGTCGCCTTGACACAGGAGTCCCTCTTGCAGGACCCCTAAGCTAGGTACATCTTTGGCAGGGTCAAGACCCAGCACCTTGCCGAAGCTGTGCAGGAACTCCACAATGGTCAAGCAGTCTGAGAAGGCCTCACTAGGCAGGATCAAACCAGGGATGCGCGAGAAGTCAGGCAGAGGCTGTAAGGATAAAAGCAGTAGGGGGTTCTGTCAAACGGACTGGAAGACAACAGTTTGGATATCTAGGAGGTCCTTCCTTTAATCGAAGTGTCTTCACTACTGGCCCCTCCAGGACCCAGGACCTGTTATTCTCCCTTCACTACCTGGTGGTCAGTCAGACACATATCCTCTGTTGGTTTCTTCATCTCCTCCAAGATCATCTGCTGCCTCTGCCGCTCCTCCAAGCACCTCTGTGTGGTCAGTGTTTTATCTGCTTTACAAGCTGGCTTGGTTCTGGCCACCTCCTCTTTTTCCTTCGTTTTTACCTTCTCCTTCTTCTCCCTCTTGCCTTTTTCCTTCAGTTTTTCCTGTTTTGTCTTTACCTTCTCAACCTACCCAGCCAAGGGAGAGAGGAATCAAGAGTGCCATAAAGATTCCAGTCACCACCCTTCCCTGGTCCCCACGTTCCCACTCTGGAGCCCAGAAACGTGACTATAAAAAAACAACAACAAAAAACCCAACTCACACATATCTTGCAAAATCAGTTTTGTGACTTCAAAGTTATACTTGTGTGTACATGTACCTACCTTGGATTTCTTCTTAGCTTCCTTCTGCTTTAAATTCTTGGTCTCTTGTTTCCGCTTATTTCTGGCCTGTAAACCATAAGGGAAGTCATTTCTCCTCAAACTCTGAAAGCATCTCTGTTTGGGCTAGGATTCAAAAAAGACAAGGGTGCTGGGGAGGAGAGGTGAGAGATGGGATAAGGGGTTGGTTGGCAATGGATCATTTCTCTCACCCTGAAGATGCCCACTTTATTCCTGAACAAGCCCAATTCTCTAAATCAAGCCCCCCCAAATTCCAGGAGGGTGGCAGTTGTAGGAAAAGGAAAAAAAAAGACAGAGCTGGTTAACAGGAAATGTCAACCCACTGTGTAATCCCTGATGTCCCTCACCTGCCCTTGGATAGTAGTCTGACACTCTCCACGTTGTACCTTCTGCTTCATCTTCTTCTTGATTTTGCTCATCTTTGCTTTATCCTCCTCATTCAGTGTTTCTATGAGGGCAGAAAGAAAAATGAAGAGTGAGCCATGGCTGGGTAGCTCAGCCAGTTAAGAGCACTGTCCCAATATGTCAAGGTTGTGGGTTTGATCCCCTGTCAGGGCACATACAAGAATCAACCAATGGGGGAGGGGGGGGGATGAACTGACCAATGAATGCATAAGTGGAACAACAAATCCATGTTTCTCTCTAAGTCAATCAAAGAAAAAAGGGAAAGAAAAATGAAGAGCGAGGCAAGCAGACGAATCTCTGGCATCCAGAGCAGCACATGCCTGTCACAAAACTTGCTTCCCAAGTACACAAAACAAAATGTTGGGGTAGGGTGGATGGAGGAGAGGCACCTGCTATGGAGGTGCAACAAAGAACTCAAGTGGTCCCTCTGGCCCAGAAGCACCAGCCCCTGGAACAGACTGCACTGCTTTAGAAGGGGTCCTAGAGGCCACAATAGCAGAGTAGCCCCACAGCCTATCCATCTCCCAGGCTACCTGACAAGGGCAGCAACCCAAAGACTAATTTTAGAGCAGAGAAAGGAAACAGAAAACCAAACTACCAGAGAAAGAGGGTGGTCTCCAGAGTTGGAAGCACTGATTATCAAAGAATATGAGAAAGGACCTCCAAAATGGACATCTCAGTAGAATCAGATTAACACTGACATAGCTGTTGTTTATGCCCAGTTCTCGTGTCTTGCTCCACAAAAAGATCCAAATTTCTTCCCCTTTGGAAGACTGAATATTGAAGTGATTATGCAAATAATGGACTGTTTCAGAATTGATGTTCTTGATGATAGTACCTATTCTCTTCTGACATAGAAACACTACCACATCTGTACAACAACCCTCTAAGTTAGACAGATATTATCTGCAGAGAAACCACTACAGGTTTCTATTAAAATATAAGTGATTTGCTCCATACAGTCAGAAACTGGCAGAGCTAGAACTTTAGGAGTCAGAAGACTCTAAATTTTTTCAAATTCTTCACAGTGTATCAGGGTAAATGTAATATTTATTAAAAAATTAGACATTTCCTACCTGTCCCACTAAAACCGTGCCAATTATCATTTTGGTTCAGGTATGAATTCTCAATCCCTGTGATGATGATAACAACAAGTAAAGCGAGAATGTACAACCAAAACCAGTAAGAAAGCCCTCTCCTCTTATAAGTATATCTGGGAACTGCCCAAAACTCTCCTAGTAAGAGTGACTGAAGGAAGAAACTGGTTGTTAAAGAAGTACCACAAAAGAACTGGGACCCTGATGCTGCTTTCCAACGGGTGGGAAGGTGAGTCAGATTCTTTCTGTTCAGACAATGTCAGTCATGCTCCTGAGAAGCCCAGCCATTAGCAATTCATCGACATTTCAGAAACCTCATAGAACAAGCAGAATCTCAAAGTGAGAAACAGCACTGGCAGTTACAAAATATTCATGTGAATACAAACATACAGCATAGGGAAGCAATTATCAACTGGTGTGCTCCAAGAATTTTTATTTATTTATTATTTATTTGTATTTTATTTACTTTTTTTAGAGAGAGGAAGGGAGGGAGAAAGAGGGAGAGAAACATCACTGTGTGGTTGGTTGCCTCTCACGAGCCCCTAACTGGGGACCTGGCCCGCAACCCAGGCGTGTGCCCTGACTGGGAATAAACCCAGCGAACCTTTGGTTTGCAGGCCAAGCAAGGCTCAATCTACTGAGCCACACCAGCCTGGGCACTCCAAGAATTTTTAAAACTTCCAATACCCGACTAATTAGTCAAGGGCACTCACCTCTTTTCCCTTAGATTGTCAAATTTTAAAAAATGACAACAGCCAACACAATAGGTCTCCAGTGTGAATGGATCAAAATTATACCTATTGTTTTTCCTGTCAAATCAGCAAAAATAATTTTGGGGGTGGGCCGCAGAATTTTAGTAATTAGTTTATGTTTGCCATGAGATGAAAAGGGCTGAAAATCACTGGCATAGGGAATATAGTCTATAACATTATAAAAGCTATGTATGATGCCAGGTTACTACTAGAATTATCAGGAGAATCAAATAATAAATTATGTACTTGTCTACCCACTATGCTGTACATGTGAAACTAATATAAAATAATATTGAATGTTAATTGTAACTGGAAAAATAAAAGAGAAACACCACTGTACCTTGGGCCTCCAGTTTCTTTAAGAGGCGGCTATCTGTCTTATTCAACAGCTCAGTGATTTTGACCTTGGGTGGCCGACCTCGGCCCCGTTTCACCTTGGGAACTTCCTTGGTCTTGGTCTTCTCAGTGTTTCGAGGTCGGCCCCGTTTCCCAGTAATTGCCTGAATCCTGGATGGGATCTCCTCTGCTGACAGTTGTACCCACTGCAAGCCCTAAAGTAATGTGGAAGACTGTTAACATGGGAGGGAATCCGTGTAAGTTACCCCACCCTCTGAACCATTCAATGTTCCAGAACCTCCAAATCCCACAAAAGAAAGCTGCCACTTATCCACCAACCATTTCTCAGGAACAAAGCATATTAACACTTGGGTCTGTACCTCTGGTGTGTCTCTCTCTTCAAAGAAATCTCCCACAGGCAGACGGGGACTGAAGCTGAAGTGCTCGCGGCGGACACCGTGTACCACATTGCGGTTCAGGTACTAAAAGGAGGACACAAAGTGGCATTAATAAGTCATAGCTCTACCAAGCTTTCGGTCAGCAATAGCACAAGAATAGTCCCCAGGGCAGACAATGCCAGCCTGCTGCCACTGGACCCAAGAAAGGAGTCTGTACTTCCCTTAAAAAGCCCATGAAAGCTACATTACCTTGATCACTTCTGGGAACTGTTTCATCCTCTTTCCACAAGGGCCATAATACCAGGTCTCCCCTTGCCATCGGTGGCTGCCCTTCTTGATGCGCACCTCTCTCCGCCACCTGCCAGAGAAGCACACGGGCCCTGCCGCCAGGTCACACCCCTACCCACTCTCAAGCCACCCAGGAGCCAAGCCCACTGAGCAGATGACCCACCCTCCCCACTTTTCTCTCACTAGAGCTGCATTTAGATGCAAACACAGCCTGAGACACAAGCTTGGCTGGACGGCAGGCCTGAGCCCCACAAGCCCCTCTGGACCTCAGGTGAAAGCAACACACCAAACTGCACAAGCCCAGAAAGGCCTCCACCCCTCCCTTTACAAAGTCAGTGATACAAGCAGCCAGAAACCCAAATCACCAATGCCATTCAGGGCAATTACAGGGTTTCCAGTAAGGAGAATAAAGACCTAAAGGAATAAAGGCAGAAATGACAGGGGGTGGGGGGAAGAAAGAGGAAGAGTAAACTCAGTGCTGACTCCATGAAATGACTCCATGGGCCTAGGTTTTCTAAAGAACTCCGTGTTCTGAGCAACACACTATTCTAAGACTAAGCCTTATCTTTCTCTCAAAACTTTAAAAGGAACTCAGACTTGGTGACCACAAGTAGCCTAGAGGGGCAGAGGTGGGGAAGAACAGGAAGGCACTGGTTCTTACAAGGCCATTGCTATCAGGTGGCTTGCTCATTCTGGTCACACACTGTTCCTGCCCTTACATCTGAAGAGCAGTAAAAAAAATAAATAAATAAAAATCCCAATTCATTGGGAGTAAGCCGCTCCCCATTCACTGCTATCCATTTTCTAAGCATACAACACAAGTCAGCTATTTTGGATATCTGAGCCACAGGGTCACCAACTAGGTTTGAAAACAGTGATAGCTGTAGCCCCTGAGCAAAACACTGAGTGGCTACAAGATGAAGAGAGAATAGGTGAGCGGAGGCAGACTCTGAGAGGGAAAGAAAGGAAGCCTAGGACCCTCATGAGAAAGATTATCATTGCAGATAACTGTCCTTTAATCCATTCTTATCTAGCCTATTTCTCCCCATTTCAGATGAGGAGCTCTCTTCCCTTCTCCCTAGAGCCATTCATTAAATTTGTCAAGATCAATGCATGTAGCCAATTAGAGCATTTACCCATGCTGGAGAGGCAGACGAACTTCTTCTGGAGTAGCAATTCGTCTCCTTAGGACATCGCCTTGGTAGAAAAATAGGAAATACCCAAATTAAGAGTTCAAGCAAAATACTGAAAAAACAGGCCAGCGGGGAAGGGCTAAATACCACAGGGAACAGAAACTTTTCCTGGAACTGGCTAGGGGTGGAACAGAATCTGGATGCTCACCACCACCAGAATTAGTGATTCCTTCTCCAGTGATCCCTTCCAGGTCAGCAGTGGTCTCAGGGAAGCTGCTGACATCCTCATTTGCTCGGGAGGCTATTGGGAAGACAGCTGCAGGAGAAGCTGTAGTAGACGCTTTGGGGGAGGTAACCAGGGAGGCCGACAAGGAAACTTCTGAGGAGACTGGTGGGAGGGCTGGTGAGGAAGCTGGAGAGACTGTTGGGAAAGCCGCTGGGGAGATTTCTGGGGAGGCTGCAGGAGAAACTGCTGGGGAAACTTCAGCAGAGATTTCCGGGGAAGCTGCTGGAGAAACTGTCAGGGAGATTGCTGAGGAGGCTGCTGGATGTAGCTGAATAGTGGATGACTGCTCAGGGGCAGGCTGGGTCAGAGGTGGTGGGAAGTCTGAAGTCTGAGTCTCCATTTCTTCCTGTTCTGCATCACTACCATTATTCAGGTCAAAGCTGTTATCTAGAATCCAAAGGGACAGGATTGGTAAAGGAAAAAATGATGTCATATAAAACAAGAGAATCTACTCAGTCAAACCTAGACTAAGATAAACAGGGTTACTTCAAGGGCTTTTCCCTAGAGCTGCTAAAAGAGAATTAGCCTCTGGCTGTCCCCCCAACCATTCATGAAGGTTAAAGGGCAAAGCTGCTATTGCTGTCAGTGTGTGAAGAAATACCTTTCACCTGGAGTCAGTAAGGCCCCTGGCCTCCTTTTCCCTGCAAACTCCAAGTCTCACAAGTCCTTTTGGGCACAGGGCAGAAGTCAGAGTGGAGCTGCCTGTGCCTTTTCAGTCCTACTACTCCTATCCCATAGACCGCTTAGCCCCCAGCAAAGTGCTTTCATAGATATCCCACCCCTAATGCTCTAACTACAAATCGTGTTCTCTCACCTTTTCCTGGGGCAAGGACTTTCTTTGTCCTACCTCTCCTCACTTACCTTGCAGCACAGACTCTCCAAGGACAGGTGGAGAGGTGGGGCTGGCAAAGATAGAGGCCGAAGTTTGACTGTCATCTGCCAGGAGACTGAAGGCAGTGGCATTGTTGAGGGAAGGACAATCAAGGGCAGAGATCACAGGGCTGTCCTCAAGAGGCAGCTTGTCTTCTGCATCCATCAGCTCCGTGTCATCTATCCCATAGAGTCCTCCACTTACTGGCTCTTCGGGGGGTGGAAAAATCAGAAAGCAAGATTTGAGGAATACCTGTCTGCATATACCTATTTCTAGTTCCCACAGTGTGAAGGTTCTTTCTAATTATAAATTAGGGAAATTTTACAACCCTCTCATGAAAGAGTGAAGTTACCAGGCTATAGGAATTGTAGAAGTTTAAAGTAGAAATGAAGGGAAAAGCACAGGCCCAGTAACAAACCACACACCAACGCAAAATTCTAGCATCTATCATAAAATAGGTCTTATTATGTCAATGAGGTAAAAAATAATTGTTTAATGGCAAACGTCTTCTTCTTATTGAGTGAGAACCCAAATGGCCCCACTGTGTGGTAATAAGTCCCTATCCGGTGAATTATTAAAGCCCAGGGCTCTTGGCCAAAAGGAACATTGGGAGAGAACCTAGGAAATGAACTAATTCAGCTCAGAGTGCAGTTTGCCCAGGCAGGCCAGCGGCAGGAGTACCTGGAGACTTCAATACCCTTGATTCCCAAATTCTTTCCCTGCTTTACTGTCTCTTGCAGGTAGGAGAAGCTGGCTATCCTCTGCATGGTTAAGTTGAAGGGAGCCAGCCTCCAAACCTACCTGGTGCCAGGGTGTTAAAAGGCTCCAGAGAGACTTCACTGAGGATTGGAGTGTCTTCCAGTTGATCAGGAAGATGTGAAGGATCATCTAAGCAGCTCACTGTGGGGTCAGGGACCAAGACTGAGACTTCCTGGTGTAATGATTCCACAGAAGGGATGGAGCCATTGTAGCCACACATCTTCAGTTCTAGGAAATATCAGGAGAGCAAAAGTCAAAACCAGTGCCTTCACCTGGTTCCTTCAGCTACAGCAGGCAGTCAATCTCAGCTTAGAGGAATGTTCATTCTTTCAACATTTATAGGTGCCAGATCTATGTTGGATACCAATCATATCCAGATATTCCAGTAAGCAGAATACTTAGTACTAGTAAAACCTTATAGCAGGTAAAGAGGGGAAAGGAATATGGGGTCTGAGACATGACCCCCCATCATGACTGCAGCTATTTCCCCCATTCAGTGGGAACAGGTGGTAAACAGAGAAAGCATCCTTTAATGTTACAGGGTGGTCACCCTTGTACTTGGAATCAATAGAAAACTAAGCATTTATCTATTAAGAGGAAAAATATGAGAGGGATGATCACACATACCAATGCTCACAAAAACAAAAAAAGAAAACTGTGAGTAGACAAGCAATGGTATGTTCTGCCTGCTTCCTTCCCTCCTGTAAGTGCCAGTCACTACTAGGGCTCAGACCACTTTAGCAGCCAGTCTAGCCCTGCCATAGTCAAGTCAAAATGGCCTCAATGGCCCGTGCTAATGCCCCAATCCCTTTCTACATTTTGGAAGAAGCCCTGATGCAGGGTGTCTGTTGGGGCTGTTTCAGGCTCGCCCACCTGCCCTCTCCAGGCCAGCAGCTCTGCATGAGCTTGAAATAATTTGCACTCCCACTCACGAGCTGGTGCTGCTGCCACAAAAACACCAGCCACTTGGCTCTGCTAATCACCAACATGCAAATCAGCCTCCACTGCAGAGAGCTGGAAAGACAAGTTTTCCTCACCTCAAAAAGCCACTGCCCCCACAGCCCCGTTTTCCTTCTCCCAGCCCAGCTCACAGGCCCCCAGTTATACCTGGCTGCTCTTCTTCCAGCTCCAGGCTGCCTACCAGGCCAGTGCCATTCTCTGCCACAACTGACGTCAGCTCCTTTTCTGCCTCCTCATCAGGATGGATACCACTGCCTACCTCCTGGGAGGGTGCAAAAGTCTGGATGGTGGAGCCCAACATGGGAGAAGTCTGTGGGGAGGTGAAAAAACTAGGGGGTCCATTGGGCATCACCTCAAAATTCTGGTCAGGAAAGGAATCATACAGTTCTTGTGAGTCAAAGTTGAGCCCCATGGGACTCTGGGTGCCGTTGGCCCAGAACTCTTGGCTCCCAGCCCGAAGGTTAGTGTTGTGACTTGGGGATGAAGGGTGCCGGCTGCCCCCAAGGATGCCGTTCAGTGGGTACTGTCCCCCCGAGAACTGGGAGAGGAGGGGTGGGTCCTTGAGGTTGCTGCCAGGATTGGCAGATGGGTACTGTGAGTAGTTCCAGAGACAGTCATAGGCCACGCTGGGGTGATGGAGGTGTGAGGTGCTAGAGGAGTGGGGAGCAGAGTTCAAAATCCCTGAAGTAGTAGTGTGAGATACAGTAGATAAGCCATTAACATTCACATCCCCATTCAAACCTGGCAGAGAAAGAAGAAAAAGGGTCAGTTACAAATATATATGCAAGTAACTCTACCAACTCTACCAAAAGAAGAGCACTGACTAGAAAAAGGAAGGTGAAGGGGAGGGGGATTTCCCCTCTGCTATATTTATAGCTTTTTGGTCTCCAGGGAACACCCAACACAGATGCTCCTGGATGTAATCTTAGCAACTGCTGCTGAGGCTGCTGAGGAGGGGCTGGGGAGCTCTCTTGGTCTACCACAGGAGTGACCAGCAGAGAGCTGGCTGCTACTGATGCTCAGGGATTTTTATTTTGTTTAAATGAAGCTGTTTGCAAGCTTCCTACAGTGACTTGCATTCTTTCCCACCCTCATTCCTTAGAGGAATTTTCCCCTGGAATAGAATGATTGAATTCTCCTGGCTCCCCTTTTCCCCAGTGCCTGTTTGGTCCCACAGTGGCACCAAAGGGACAGTCTCCACCTCACTGGCACATGCAGATCCAGCACTTTGTGCAGAGCTAAGAATAGAATTTGCAGTCACCACAGCAGCAAGATCCCAGCTCAAAAGGCTGGGATTGGCCCCACCCCGTAAGGCATTGGAGTGGGGTGGGAATCTCTGCATGATCAGTACTGCAGACTTCAGTTCTCAACAGCAATGGCAACCTCTACATTGGAGGACCATCAAATAAAAGGAACCAAGACATAAAGAAGCTAGGGAGAAGGGGGTCCTCAAATGAAATAAAGAGCTTCTAGCTATCTGCTACCCCCCTGTGGAGGATAGGAGGGAAGGTGGGAAGTATAAGTCTGTGGCAGTATTTTTCTGCTGTAAAGGGAGAAGCATTTGGGATTCTCTCTGTTTCCACACATAAAAGTACCTGAAACCCAGGCATGATTAGAAATACTCGGCAGAACCAAGTATCTGGAATTAGATGTTTCTCTCTGGGGAACTATGTAAGTAAGCATTAAAACTCTCTCTGTCCCTATCTTCCACCCACAAGGACAGGAGGTGGCACAGGCATCTGCCTGCTTTCCTGTTGCACAAACTAAAAGGCAAACACATCCCAACCTTCACTCAACCCCTCCACCCCCAAGTCCTAGGTGTGGCTTCTCCAATTCTAAACACGGCTTCTCAGAGGGTGGGCCCTTTATCTCTCTCATGGGTCCAACCTGGTTATCAGAAGCCTTCACCACCTCACCCCTCTCTGGCAGCAGTCAGGGAATAGGGCTGACAGAAGGGCAGGCTAAGATGAAAAGGCCAGTATGTATTTCTAGTCCCTTCCAACCTTAAGTCAAGACGACAAGTGTTGTTTCCATAACCCCCCAGAACTTGTTCTTAGAAGCTGGACTTCCCTTCAGCAGCTGGAGTTCTGAGGATTTACTCCCTCTTCCCCCTGGCACAGGAGTGTTGTGAAATTGCTGGCCCAGAGAGGAACCATATCTTGTTCCATCAATCTGCTCTAAAGGAATGATGCCCACTCCCTCCCCAGGCCATGTGGCCTCACACTCACTTTTCCCTTGCTGGGGGAAGTTCATGGGAGACCCGTTAGTGTAGAGGCCCTCCCCTGAGGAGGGAGAGGGTTTCAGTCCTGAGGCAGCAGGTGCAGGGGGTAGGCCAGTGAAGTTAAAATGGTCGTTGGCCTCCATTTCTGTAGGAGGGGAGAGAGAGGAAAAAAAAATACTGGTGGTTAAACAAAGTTATGTCATCTAGAATTTTCTACAGGGAATGCACCCTCCCCTCTATCTACTTACCCTTCTCCTACGTAAGTACTAGAGGGAAGGTAGAGGTTGTAAAAAAAGGAGAAAAAAATATACTCCTACCCTGGGCAGTCAGCCTTGTAGAGATAAAGAGTTAGTGAGAAAAACCAAGACACAAGCCTGCTGGAATCTTCTCTGTTAGCCCCACCCTCTTCACTCCTAGACCAAGTTACCCTTCCATGTTAGATAGTGGCCCCCTATTGTAACATTTAACATTCTCCATCCTTTTTTTTTTCCCCTTCAAGTTAAGGCCAGAGTCCCACAGAAAGTTCTCAAAGCCATCATTTTGACAGGAAGCCATGGAAATGGAGGCTGAAAAGCATAATCGATATATATCCTGTTCTATTATCATACTTGAGTTAAACACTTTCCATGTTTTCCTATCCATTGCCCTACATATCTAAAGATAATACTGCTAACTTAGTAGAGGGATTTAAAAAGGAGAATACATTTCAGGAAAGGTGACCATAAACTTTCAGGCAAAACTGAAATATCCAGCAACACTTCTTTTTCCATGTGGCCATGCTCTCTAAGAATACAGCTCAGAAAAGTGTCAGAGGTGGGAAATTTTTCAAATAAGGTGTCCCAAGGAATATTACTGTTACATCTACTATGGTTCATAATCTTCTTAAATGTAAAAGGTCATGAAGAGAATAGTTGGATATTTATATTTGTAAAGTGCAGTGGCTCACTGGGAGGTAGTAGGGTTAAAAAAGCTTTTCATTCTCTCCTCAATATGAGGTAATATACTACTAGAAAAGCCCTGGATCAGAATAAATTTTTCTTTGATACAGCAAAAAGAAAATGGAAGGAAACAAAAGCCAGAATTATTGGTAGTCTGACATGTCAATCAGATACTTATGATGTATATACTAGTGCATACTAATTTGATATGTGAGAGACATAACCTGTCTTGAAACTAAAAAAACAGCTCCTTGGGTTACTATGTTTTTAAAAAGGGCAGAAGAATTCAGATAGAAATATTTCTTTATTTAGCTCCCAAGATGAGGCAGTAAGCTTACCTTGGTGATGTTTTAAGTAATCTGTTTTTAAAAAACCAGAAGCAAAATTTCTTTACAAAATAAATAAATTAGTTAAGAACATATATGAGTACTGCCCAAGGCTTGCAAGAGTAATGTTCCTGAATATGCTAGATCAGTGGTCCCCAATCTTTTTGATACCAGGGACAGGTTTTGTGGAAGATAATTTTTCCATGGACTGGGGTGGAGGGGATGGTTTCAGGCTGATTCAAGAGGATTACATTCAAGCTTACCTCCTGCTGTGCAGCCCAGTTCCTAACAGGCCTGGACTAGTACCAGTCCACAGTCCAGAGACTGGGGACCTCTGTGCTGGATAATACAAATTAAGACACCACTGGGTAATATGAAAACTTAACATAATTCTGAGCATGAAACATGAACCCTGTATAGAAAATAGCATGAGAGCTCTAAGATTTTCTAGGCTAACTACCATATTACCTCTACTTTCATCAATTATAACTGAAATTTTAATTTTTAAAAATATTTTAATTTCTTGATTTGAGAAAGGAAGAGAGATCAAGAAACAGATTTGTTGTTCCATTTTATTTATGCATTCATTGGTTGATTCTTCTTAAAGGAGAAGGGAGGGAGAAAGAGGAGAGAAATATTGATGTGCAAGAGAAACATCAATTGGTTGCCTCTTGCACGCCCCCTACTGGGGACCTGGCCTGCAACCCAGGCATGTGCCCTGGCTGAGAATTGAACCCGTGACTTTTCAGTTTGCAGGCCTGAGCTCAACCCACTAAGCCACACCAACTGGGGCCACTGGTTGATTCTTGTATGTGCCCTCACTGGGGATCAAACCACACAACCCTAGCATATCAGGATGATGCTCTCTAACCAATTAAACTATCCAGCCAGGGCTTTAAACTAGAGTTTTAAAAAATAAAAAATAAAACTAATTTGTGCCCTGGCTGGGTAGCTCAGTGGATTAGAAAGCATCATTCAGACATGGCAAGGTTGCGGGTTAGATGCCCACTGAGGGCACATACAAGAATCAGTCATTGAATGTATAAATAAGTGAGACAACAAATTGATGTTTCTCCCTCCCCCCTCCACTTCCTCTCTCAAATCAGTAAATTAAAAACAAAAAAATTTTTTTAAGCTACTTGTATTTTTGGTTGATTTTGGGAAATTTTAAAAATCGACGTATTTTTGCATCTTCACTAAAATAAGCAGCAAACCTAAACCTGCTATACATCAATGAAGAAACTGGATCTATAGAGAAAGACTTCAGGATCCCTCAGGATTTTCCCTAGAGTTAAGGCCACTCCTCACCAGTAAGGGATCTGAAAAATAAATATCATGAGATTAATGATCCCTCTGAAGTTCATTCATTAACTCTCTAGGTTAGTTCGATTCCTTCCAAAGCTTACATCACAGACCAAACAGGACATTCAGTAATTCATTTCAGAAGTCCTAGAAATGCTATGCTTGGAGAGCCAATCTCATCTGACTCCTATCTTTGCCCTCCTCCAGTTTTACACACAGCTGCCCACCCCTCCCCTGGTGTGTTTCTGTGATACACACACACACATTTTCTCTCCTATGTGCACTGGACTATAATCCTCCCACTCAATGATAGGTTCATTTTTCCATTTTCTATTTGAATCCATGAGGAAACTAGTGACCTTCTCCTCTCTGCTACTCTGGGAGAGCACAGCATTTCCTGTCTCATAAATTATATATTAATAAGAATAAAAGGATGGCTCACAGAAATCAGATAAGTAAAAGGAATGAGAAGTTACCTAGTGCCTGAGGTACCTCTATTGAAGGGTCATCAGGACCATAATCACTTCATTTATCAATACAAGAAGCCTTCTAGAAACATAAAATACCCTTTGTGCTGTGCAATGAGATCAGCACAACAGTGGGGTGGGTCTAGGTTCAAATCCCAACTCTACTAACACTAGCTGCATGACCTTGGACAAATCACTTAATGTTACTCAGCCTCAGTTTCATCATTAGTAAGAACTCTCATATTCACCTCCAGGGCCTATAAGGATTAAATGAGAAAAATCTATATACCTACCACACTGTCACCCAGCAAGCACTCTATAAATGTTATCTGTAATTAACTATTAGACAAAAAGGGTAAAGACTGCTTAGTTTTCAAAAAGATAATGAGGGCTGCCCTAGCTGGGTGGCTTAGCTGGTTGGAGTGTTGTCCTATACATCAAAAGGTTGCGAATCCCATCTCTAGTTGAGGTGTATACAGGAGCAACTGATCAATATTTCTCTCTCATATCAATGTCTCTCTCTTTCTCTCAAATCAATAAACACATCCTTGGGTGAGGATTAAAAAGATAATCAGGACCAAAAGGTCAAAATATAATTTAAACCATTACCCAGCCATACTTCCTTATAAGCAACTTGACTCTTGATTTCAGCTGTAACTTAAATATGAGATCACAGTATGGAAAAGCAAAGGAAATGTGGACAGCTCCTCCCAGCAATAAACCCTGACTTATTTCATTGAACCTTTCTATCAAAGATGCTTTTCACAATAAAGCCTGAAAATAAATTATGCCCTCCCATCTAGAACTAGTAAGGACAATAGTAAAGCAAAGGAGAGTGTCTCCCTTTGAACTAATAGGATTTTGGCCAAATGAAAAAAAGAAATCAGTCTGCCCAATCCCCAGAATAGCAGACAGCTCTCACCACCAGGAAGTACAATCAGGCCAGAACCCAGCCCAGTCCCAGTAGTATGTAAATGGATCTCCTAAGAGCCTAAATGCTTCATTTATTAGTTAAGGGATGGTGCCTCTTAGACTTGAAGCAATAAAGCCCTTGCCACATGGCCAAATATGCTGCTTTTCTCTCAGTTGCATCTGAAGAGTTACTACTTTGTGGACCTGTGACATGGTTTTAACAGAAAAAGGCTGACAATGCACCAAGTATTGAAGTAAACATTACAGATTTCAACACTGTTGCAGGTGCCCTAACCAATCCTAACACTCAGACCTCTAAGGCTATCCACAGAAAGGCAAGACACATTAACACCATCCAGCGAGACACTTTGGCAGTCCCTAAAGCTCTTTGGTTCATTCTTCCCATAGAGTATACCAAAATTACACACATAGGTTTCCAATGTTTATCTTTACTAAAGAGCAAATGCAAATTTTGCTGTATAGTTAAATAAATCACACCACTAAGTTTTAGCTTTATAACTATGAATGTTATGAAGAATATTTCTCAACTCTACACAGCCATGGATCCACCCACCATATTAATTCTGTGATTTTCAACCAGGGGTGATTTTGCCTCCCAGGGGGGGACATTTAGTAATGCTAAAATGTGTATGTTACTGGCATCTAATAAGTAGAAGCTAGTGGTGCTTCTAATGACCCTGCAATACACAAACAGCCCACAACAAAGAATCATCTGGCCCAAGATATCAAAAGTGCTGAGAGCAAAAAACCTTGTTCTCACTTAAAAGCTGCACCATTCTTACCCTGCACCCTGGGGAAGTTCCAAAAGTCTTCATTGTCCCCAGGTTCCTGATGTTGGAAATAAGGATGTTTTCACTTTTATATCTAAAAACCCCTTCCCTGGCTAAGCTTTCTTTACCAATACTGAGTTCCAAGTGCCAAGTCACAAAACTGACATGCCTTCCCCATTCAACACAGCCCATTCTGACAGCCCTGGCAACAATCTTCCCTTAAAACCTCGGCTCAGACTACAGCGCGTACTAACTGAGGCTCATTCCCTCAAAATGTCCTTTCCTTAATCCCCTTTTTAAGTCAAGACAGCACGGCAGAAGGAAGCTGATGAAAGAAGGAAGATTACACCAAGGGGTTGAGGGGTGGTGGCTACTCAAAGACAATGGCAATGTCCAGGCTGCTCAAGAGAAAACAAAGACGACTGTTCTCTCTCCTGATTTCTTCTAAATGATATAGGTTCTACAAAATCAATTAGATACGAAGTCCTACCATTGTGCCTCCAGCATCTAATTTAGTGCTAAGTACATAAAAGGGTCAAAGGAAATACATATTTGTTGAACCCATAGATTGAACAAGTGAATAAACTAGATCTTTTCTACCACCTTCTTCATCCAACAAATGTGCTATTTGCTCCTATGATTCTCAGAGAACTAATAAATTCAGCTTCATTCTTTTTTATTAAAAGATTATTTACTCATTTTTTAGAAAGAGAGGAATGTGGGGGAGAAAGAGGGAGAGAAGCATCAATGTGTGAGATTGCCTCTGCAGGCCCCTAAACGGGGACCTGGCCAGCAACCAGGACAAGTCCCATGATAGAGATTCGAATCGGCGACCCCCAAGTTTGTGGGACAATGCCCAACCCACTAAGTCACACCAGTCAGGGCTAAGCTTCATTCTTCTTTGAGATATCAATTTCTAGAGGAAGAAAGGTCCCAAATCTTGACTTATTTTAGATAGCTGTCCCCTGCAGAAAATAAGGTAAGGAAACAAGGAAGTACTGAGAATGTATAAAGGCAATAAATTTAAGCTTTACCTTAGTAAAATGCTCTGCTTGATTTAACTGAATAATCAAGGCACAAAACAGGTTTTAAAATATTTGACGACTGAGTAAATGAACTATATAACAATCTAAGCTAGGTGTTCTGTAACAGCTCTGGTCACTTTACTGTCAGAGAACTAGAAATGCCTCTCAAATTGCAGGACACTAAAACCCACACTCCAGAGGTTATAACAAGGTTATTTCTCTCTTTCAGCTCTGATTGATTCTCAGAAATTCAGCTCTTAACAGTTAAGGACTCTACCCTTCCCTCCAAGAAGATATCTCCCTCGCCCCCCAGAATCTGAGCTCATCGGGTAGGTTTAAAGATCCCGTTTGGTGGGGCAGGTTATGAAGAGTCCCAGGAAACCACTTCCGCTTCCTAGGTGAGGTGATAAGAAAGGTCAAAAGCAGCAAGATACAGTAACCTTAACAAGCATTTCTTCTCTTGTGGCAACATCTGATTCCAGAACCACAAGACTGCAAGATGAGCCTCTTAGGGAATTCTAGGTTTCTGACTAGCTCTGAGGTCAACCCATCTAGTACTATCTATACCTCAAATTATTTGCTTTTAAGAGAGGAAAGGGGGGGGTCAATATTGAGAAATTCACTTCTCTGATAGAAAAATGCAACCATTTTACAAGAAGGCCACGGAAGGCTTGTTTTCATTCTGTTTTCTATCAATCATATATATATCATGTGAAGTCAGTATCTACTTTCTTAAAGTCAACTTCTATTTCTTTTAAGTGTCCAAAGAAAAGAGTGGTCTTGGCCCTAGCTGGTGTGGCTCAGTGGATTAAGCACTGGCCTGTGAACTAAAGGGTCACTGGTTCCATTCCCAGTCAGGGCACATGCCTGGGTTGCGGGCCAGGTCCCCAGTTGGGGGCGTGCGACAGCCAGTGAACCACACATTCATGTTTCCCATCCTCTCTCTCTCTCCCTCCCTAAAAAAAGAAATAAAATAAAATATATGAAAAGAAAAGAGTGGTCTTTCTCCTAATTCTTTTAACCCCAAACAGGGAAAATCAATTTACTATTCTGTCAGGTTCCAAGTTAGATAAAGGTTGAAGAAAGGGGAACTTAAAGTCAGTGTCAAATCAACCCTATCAGAAAGCAACTCAAACCAACCATTGTCAAGCAGATGGGCAAGGAAAAAAGGAGACAATGACAGGGAACTTGTTTTTACTGTTTCCAGAATGTCTACCCCAACAAGCCCCAGTGAAAAAAGCAATGATGCGGTATCTTAAAAATGATGATGCTGCTGTCACATAATCATACATATATCTGTTCATATCTTGGACCTTTATTCTAGGAATCTACAATTTGGGTGGGAAGTTTGTGACTGGAAAATAATGAGAAGTTTACTGAAATGCCAGGCTTAAGCAGTTTTCAGCACAGTCCAAATGATCTCAATACCTCATCTCTCAAAATATAAAATCCCATGACCAACTCATCTCTAACCAAACCCAGTATCTAACAAAGTGCCTGTGGACATAGTACACACAATCCATCACTGTATGCTATGGCAGCATCTCCTGGGGTTAACAGGTGGGATAAAGAGAAAATCTAGACGCATGACTTTGCATAGAACAGAGGAAAAGCTTACCATTCTCCAAGAAGGATAGTAAGAGAGATATTTTATGGACTGAGAAGTCAGTCATATGACAGCTAACTCCCCTAATTAACTGATTCTGCAAAAGGTAAACTCTCCAGCACCCTGTCAACTAACAGGCTTCCCATAAGGGCTACCCTTAGGCTAGAATCACCGGTGAGGAACAAGCCCACCAACCCCACTCTAAAAATCAGTCTGGATCTCTATACACAAATCCCACTCACAATTAAACCATCCCCATTCCCTACTCTCCTCCACCTCTCAGAATCTACCCTTCACCTCTGAAACTCAGTTGCTCAGGTGCTCTTCAATACAGAAAATATCATACTTAGGAATATATTAAGCAGGATTCCAAAAGCCACTCCTCTCATGTCACAAAAGATCTGAAGTCCTCCTGCTGAGGGAATTTGCATCACCTGTATTAAAAGTATGGCCCTGCTGGTGGATGACTTGAGTTTGCTACTCTTCGACCTCTAGCTTAGTGGGAAAAATCAAGACAGGGAGACAGAGATGCTCTGGAGGCGGGGTGGGGGGATCAGGATCAGTGGGTCAACTGCAGTGACTACTTCTAGTTGACAAATTTAAGTTTACCAAAAAATAAAATAAAAAAGAAAAGAAAAAGTCGAGCGAAAGGACTTTTAGACCACATGGTTAGCAGGATCCAAGCTTGCCCAAAGGCCTCAGAAAATGAAACCAAATCTGCTTAAAATGGACATTTGAAAACAAGAGACGCAGCGGCAAAACGCACAGCTGCCATTTCCCGGCCACTTCCTGCGGGAGGCTAGGGGGAGGGGCTGTTTGTGTACAGATGGAGGTGGAAGCTACCCCCCTAAAGCCCTCCCCAAGGATGCAAATTTCGTACTCCAATAAATCCCACAAAGGACGACTGCTATTGGCATTGCCTGCCCCTGAAAACTGGGAACAGGAAAGCAAGCGATGATGCAGGATTATCTTTTCAGCCACGGAAATGGGGATCCCCCTGGCGAGGGATCCCTCCTGAAAAGGAATCCCTCTTTATTCTTCCTCTCAGCCCCTAAGCTTAGCTCAAATCCAGATGCTTCAGGATCAGCTCTATCAACCCTGATCCTAGAGTGGGTGATTCTACCGTGACTCGAGGGCCCCAAGCCAAGCACAGTACCACTCCAAAAAGGCCCTCTCCTGCTGGCTACGATCATGAGAACGTGGGCGCGCGCGCGCGCACACACACACCTACCCCCCGCCCTCGAGGGAGACACCTTGAGATCTCTGGAAACCCCTTGTACCCTCCTCACCGCTGCCAAAATGCCCATCTCCACAAACTGGGTGGTTAGCCCGCCCAAGGAACCCCCTTACCTACTCTTTGCACTCTGGCAATCCCCACCCCCACCCAAGGAGGTGGAGCCCCGCCCAGGGATTCCACCCCGAGTGCCCCACAGGAGTCATCTCCACCAGCCAGGCGGCTTCTCTGCCTCCTCCTCGTTGTCGTAGTTCCCCCTGCGGGGAGCCTCCACAGCTACTCCTGTCCCCACCGCCCCACCCGCCCCATCCCGGGTCTTTAGCAGGTCCGCCAGCCCCCTCCTCCTCCCAGCCTCTTGGGCAAGGCAGACACTCCTCCTTGTCCGGGGCTGGATCCTAAATGGAAATAAGCTCGAGTCAGCTTCTCGCCCCAGACGAGGCTCTAGGGGGCTCCGGAGCCTCTGTTCCCTGAGGGAAGCCACGGAAGAAAGCAGGACACCCTCCCCTTTGGCCCCCTTGCCACAGACCCAACAGACCTGAGGTGGCAGCGTCCAGCCAGACTCGAGGCTTGTCTCTTCCCAGGGGACGGACGGTTCACATGGCCGGGCTCGGGGAGCCAGAAGGAAAGGGGACCGCGGGGGAGGGGGTCTAGGGTCCGGGAAGGGGGGAGGGGGACGCGGCTCAACCGCGGGGCCCAAGCGGAGCCAACATGGCCGGCGGGGGAGGAGTGAGTAGAAGCCGGAGGGGGCGGGGAAGCTGCGATCGACAGAGAGCCGCCCTCCGAGGCCTAGCCACCGGGTCCTAGCGCCGAGCATTCTGTCTTCCCCGATCCGGATCTGGGTCCTAGAGCCGAGGTAACTCCCTAGCCTACCCAGCAGTTCCCTCTGCACCACGTCTCATTGTGGCCAGTAGTCCTGCTTCACACTGAACAAACTGAAAGGCGTGCCATGATCCCAAGGTTAACCCAAGACCAAATTCTAGGACCAAGACGTGCCACTTCCCTACGGGTGGGGGTGGGGGAGTAGATAATTTCGGAGGTAGTTATTTCCCAGGCTGATAGTGGAAAAGTGGAAGTGTAGAAACGGAAAGGTTAGTCAGCAAAGTTCAGTCCTGGTAAAGGGGTGGAGAAAGGCAAGAGCCTGCTGCCCACTCACCTCTGTCCTGTGGGGGCAGCCTGGTCCTGCCTGGATCACCACTTTCCCAGTGACATCTGCAGGGCCCTGCGGATCCGGAAGATTCCTGTGCGTAGGAAAAGGAAGCTTGGCTCTGGCACCAGACAGGAAATACCTGAGTCTAGCCTAAACCTGGTCAGAGGAACAAGGGATGAGCAGGAAAACTGACGAGCAAGTAAGATGCCCCAAATGTCCCCCTACACTATAGTTCCACTACTTTTTTATTGATAGGGCTATGTAACTGTGTGAAACCTAATGAGAACAGGAAATGAAAAGTCTACCAGAGGACTAGAGTGTCTAGTCCTGGCTGGTGTGGCTCAGTGAGTGCCCTCCTGCAAACGGAAAGGTCGCTGGTTCTATTCCGGGTCAGGGCAGATGCCTGGGTTGCTGGCGAGGTCCCCAGTTGGGGGCGTGTGGGAGGCAACCGATCAATGTAGCTCTCGCACACATCGATGTTTCTCGATGTTTCTCGATGTTTCTCGTTCTTTCTCAATCTTTCTCCCTCCCTTCCCTTCTCTCTAAAAGTAAATAAAATCAAAGTTTATTGCAGGGCCCCCGGATGGGGAACAGTGTCATATATGATGTTAGAATTTAGAGACTTTCTAGTTCAACCTTCTCTTGTTCGGCAGATAAAGAAATTAAGGCGAGAGAGGTTAACCGACTTGTTCAAGGTCGAATAGATAAAATGTGACTAGAAACCAGCTTTTCTTCCCTTGCAGCTCAACAGGCGTTGCAATTCAATGCAGTTCTACAAACAAATGCCTAAATTGTGCAAAACTGAGGCTAAATATTCTGGAAGAGGAACAGACATTGTGCACAAGATTAAACTGGCAGATTAGTGGGCAGGCGTCAACAAATACCCTTTCCTCTCTCTGGGGTCTGGGAAGATATCTGAAAGCTGGGTGGGATGTACTTGGCATGGTGGCCAAATACATAAGTCTATATTGGATTTCCTTACTCCACAGAGGAGTAGGCTCTTCCTGAGTTTTGAGGACCAACTCCTCTCCCCACTACAAATGGCTCAGAGACTCTAAGAAGGAAGCAAGCTTCAGCAAATTCTCAATTGTGTGTAGGGTCAGAGAGAAGACGCTAAAAGGACTAGGAGGGTATCTCTCCCTCTCCTGAGAAAAGCAGATTACCAGGGTGAAGGGGCAGACAGGTAGAAATCAAAACCTTTCTCTCCTCCCTAAGTAACAGATTTATAGATCACCTTGTAGAAAAAATAAAGACCCTCCAACAGCCCGCTGACCTCAAGTTCCTCAGTAAATAGGGGCCACACTCAGGAGAGAGAGGTCCTTCAGTCTGAAGAAAGCAGGAATCCAGCAAATTTCTGCTAAGGAATGCCTGAAATTCCCGCCCCCCTCCATCCACTGCCCCCAAATAAGTAAATAAAGGCAAGCGAAGAAGACAGCTCACGGCATGGAACTGGCTTCTTAAAGGACCAGGAGAGAGAGCGGTATCTTTTTTTTCTCCACCCTTTTCCAGGTTGGATAAGGGAGAATCTTCCTACCTCCCGTCCCCAATCGTAGGGCAGGCCTGTCGGAGACAGGAGGCAGGGGAGGAGCCTGTGCCGGTCAGACGGGTGTAGCCACACCTCTTCCCCCCACCACCACCACACACCCACACACACCCACCCGCTAGCTCCGCTCCGCTCCGGAAGAGCCGGTTACTCTTGTGCCCCACTTGACTGCCCCCACCCCTTCCGAGACCCAGGCCTAGTCTCCAGGGCAACCCCTAGCACTATCCCAGCCAGGAGCGGTTGCCAAGAGGGGTGTTGGATAAGAGAGGGCCACCTGGGATTAGAATAGAAAGTGGGGCAAGACCCATTCTTCCCAAATGGTGCAGAAAGATTACTGTACAATCACCTTTCTTCCTGAGACCCCTCCTCATCCCATCCAATCAGAGATCTTCCTTGCTCTTTGAGAAAGGATGAGGATGAGATGTTAATATGCCCAATAGCTGGGTGTTTACTTCTGCCAGAGGCCACCCCAGACAGCAGCTGTGCTTCTCCACACATCCAGACGACAGAGGGCAGACTGACCCCATATGTCCCCAAACATACCTCAATCCCATCAGATGTAGCCAATCACCCACCCCATTTCCCTCTAGGAAGCTACTAGAAAGGGGAAGGGGTAAATGATCTTTTTTTCCCCCCAGCAACTTGTGAGGGTACCTAGGGAATACTTCAAACCTCTCAAACCAGGTCAGTGGGCGGATAATGAAAAAAATGGGGAGGGAGAAATTAGCACCTGCTCCCCCTCACCCTTTTTACCCTCCCCGTCCTGTTCCTGCTGCACCACCCTGACTGAGGTCAGTTGCCACAGTGCCTGGCTCCACTCTGGAGCCAGATGGCTGGGGCTGGGAGGAAGGACAGAGTGAGAGAGAAGGAGATTCGTTTGCATCCCTCTACACCTTCCTCCCTCTCCCACTCCAGATACTCCAGGAATTTAATGACAAACCCTCTCCTCCCTCCAGCTTCTTCCCAGCCTATGGAACAAGACTCAGAAGAGTCTGAAGCAAATCCATACACCTCGTCCTTTCATTTCTGGAGTGGGGCTGGTGGTGAGAGCGGTGAGAGCACAAGAAGAGAGGGGACAGAGCTGGGGGAGCAGCTGGACTTGGAGGGAGGGGGAATTCCCCAACGGAGATGCAGTAATTATTAAAGATTTCCTTTGCCCTCACTTGCTGAATGGTTCATAATGTTGATAGGGTCTAGTACGGAGGTGGCCCTCAATGCTGTAACCATTTTACTCCTCCACCTCCTTCAGGTTACTGCAAAAGTCTCCTCCCCTTCTACCTTTTGGGAAGGCTAGATTCGCCTATAACAGAGCAAGAGGACCATAACACCTCTTCTTTCCAGGTTGGTTTGTACCCCCTCCGATTCACGCACAATCCCGCTTCAAACACAGCAACGAGCTTCTCCATGATGGTCTCAGGAGAGGATGAAGAAAGCCCTAATTTCCTTAGGGGTGGGGACTCCCTTTGCATCTGAATAGAGAAAGCTGGGCTTCCCTGCCTTTCCCACCACCCCAATATCCTTAGAGATTCAGTCCCAGCCCCTCCCTCACCCACTTTCCCCAACAGCTCCTTAAACCCAGAATCCTAAGAGTCGCGCGCCCCCGTCCCCGCAACCCCGCCAATCCCCTGACTCTAGGGTAGGGGCGTTCCTAGGCTGGACTGACCCAAGAAGAGGGCCTTTCCAACACGGGCTGGTTGGCGGGTACTGAGGTCAGACCCTTCAACTCACGGAGTGGTGGGGTGGGGTGACAACTAGAGAAAAGCTTTAGATGTGACTTAGTTTAACTTGAAGGACTATGCGGAGCAGGGCCAGAAAGTGGCTGCAGTCTACGCTAAACCCCCAACCCCCTTACTACGGAGACGAGGAGCTGGGGTGGCGGTTATTCCCCCTCCCACTGGAGGTTAGGATGGCGTGGGAAAGCGCTGTTTCCAGAAGAGAGGAGGCGAAACCCAGACCGCGGTAGGTTTTTCTGGCGACGAAGGCACAGGGGAGGGGTAGATCCTGGGTCCAGAATAGGAGGGATACCCGGGAAAGGTTGGCTGAGAGGCGTGAGAAGCCTCGAGACTCCGGTCGCAGAGGACACGGGAGAAACCGGCAAGCAGATAGTGCGGGGGAGAGAGGGAGGGCAGCTCCCGTAGGGGGATGGTCAGATCCTGAGTCCCGGCCACTGGGGATCCTGGGGCAAGGACCGCAGGGGCGGCTCGCCCGGGGACTGCGGGACTGGACATGGGTGCCGGGCCTCACCTGGAGCAGGGCCGGGCGGCGGCGGCGACGGCGCAGGTGGCCAAGCCGGGCGGCGGTGGCGCCTCCTCCCCCAGCCCTGGGCTGGCGGCGGCGGTGGAGGCGGGCGGGGGGGGGGCGGGGAGGAGAGCACTTAAAGGGGCAGGAGCTACTGGGGTAAGGACAAGTCCTTGGGTAGGGCTGTTGCGAAGAATACGCTGGGGGAGGGGGAAGCGGGTGGCGTCTCCTAGGGGCCAGAACCAGGAAGGATCCCAGATGGAGGAAGAGAACAGATCCCAGGAAGAAGAGACCGAAACTTCTGCGGTGACGTGGGGGATCGCGGTGGGTCCTAACAGGAGGACTTGGGAGAGCTCCGCCTGCGCTCCCGGGGCACCGGCAAAGACCTTTTAACAAAGCAGGGCGGGGAAGGCAGTGAGCGTCACGACTCCAGGGAGGAATGGGAGATGCCGGAGAGGGACATCAAGGCCCATCCTGCTAGGGGTAATGCACAGCGGCCCTACTAGGTGAACAGGTTTCTTGTGTGTCGGCTCCTTAGGTTCCCATCCTTACAGCTGTAGAAAAGCCTGACAGTCTCCTTCCCCGGCCACTGCCCAAGTTTAAAAGCCTGTGGAGTCAGGAAGCCACGAAGGCAAAGACCTCCTAGGCCTTTCAGCCACAATCTTGCCTCTCACTCAGTGTTGTCAGTGACTGGAGCGTGGGGGCCGTCTATAGCAGCCGAGTGAGGCTGATGTGGGACCGTGAGATCGCCTTTATTCAGGTTCAGTTTTTCCCCAACCACCACCACCCTTGCAGCAACCTCTGGGGCAACAGGAAACAGCTGCTCAGTGCAGCCCCCACCTGGTGGTAGGTCAGGGTGGGGGAGGAGAGAAAACAGGTACTTAAAAGGCCTGGGAGAAATTAGGGGGAGTAAAGACCTACCAAAAATGGGCCTTACTCTTTGGGGGGAGATCAGCAGTATGTATTGTAAAATATTACTTGAATTTCAGCAGCTTAAATGGGAAGGAGCAAGCAAGGGGTTGGGGGATGGGGGAATTGTGAGGTGGAGAGTCAGGCTCTTCCTTGGAGCTGGAGCTTGCACATGCTCATGTTTCTTTGCTCGGCAATCTCACTGGCTGAGCTCTGTACCCCTATAGTCCCTTTCCTCCTCCTTCACCCCCCAAAAGAGCAAAGGTTAAGCCCCACCCCTGCTGAGTCAGCCAGAGAGGGAGGCAGGCATCCCTCAGGCCTTCCTGGGGGGCTGGTCCTCAAACTTACCCCTGTCAGGCTGGCAGGGCTCCAGGGCTGGGACCACCCAGCTCCTCACCGACCTTGGCTCCCCCTTTACGTGAAGTCTGGCGTTAGAGCCTCCCAAACTGAGCTGGGAACTAGCACGAATCAAAAAGCCAATGTATGCTTCCTGCAAACCACAGCCTGAACTGCTGTAGGGTGATGTCCCTGTGTGACAGACTGGGGTGGAAAGGGAGGAGGGAAGGGCGGGGCTTTCTCTGGGTGGAGAGGGAGGAGGAGGCGAGGATAGGGCAGAACCAGGAGAAATATGGGGGAAGGTTAGATCTGAGTTGACACTCCAGTGGCGTGGTAGAAAGAGTGGTAAAGGGGGAAGGAAATAAATAATTGCAGCTAGTAAGAGGGAGAAGGAGGTTCTCGAGGAATGCTGAGAGACGTGGACGTCTGAGAGGCGGGGGTGGCGGGATACAAATGACCTTTAGGATCCCAGTTCCCAGGTCTGCATCTGGGTAACAACACGGGAAAACAAAACAGAAATGTCTGAGCCATATCCTTGGGCCTTCTGAACCAGATTTTTACCCACTCCAAAGGACGGACCTAATGACCCTACTACCTCTCCGTAACTCAGCATTTCCCCAAATCCAGGTTTTTCTGGGAGCGGACTACTGGGCACAGGCTGCGCGGGGGCTCCACCTTCCGTTCAGAACATGACACACAACAGTGCCAAGGACGTCATAAGGCAGATGGGAGGGAACTTATAGAGGCCACTACCCCACCCCTGACGCCTCTCCCAAGGTCCCTCCCCAACCTTCAGCCCCCAGGGGCCTCTTAGTTGGGATGTTTGTCCCTGCCCAGCTTTTGCCCAACTTGAAAGCCTCAGGGGTGGAGCTTATTGATGCAGACTCCTCCTCAGGACAAAAGCCCCAGCTGGTTTGTAAACAGTCATTAGCTAAGAACCACTTCCCAGCAAATGGCCTTCAAGGATTTCAAAATGGTGAGATCAGTTCTTGCAGTCTCCAGTCCTACCACCAGAGGGGAGGAGGTGGGTCTGGCCACTATATACGACCTTGCGCTGTTAACACACTTGCTTCAAACCGAAATGGCTGTTCTTTTTACGACTAACCCTACATTTTTTCATGGGTTAAAACGAAGAGGTAATTATCTAATTCCATTATTATAGTTCAGAAGCCCATGCCCAGCAACCCTGAAAAATTGCTATTCTTATATAACACCGGAGTCTCCCCAACTTTGGTAAGGGATCTTAGCAGAGCTCAGGATAGGCCTCATGGCATTTTATACCCTGCAATGTCTCAGGCAATCATAAACATACAAGTCAAGCCTTGCCCAAAACAAATCAGGGAGAATACTTTCCGAAAAAAAGAAAAGGCCTAAGTAAGACAGAGGAACCCCTTTCGACTGAATTTTTGCAAGATCAGTATTAATCCTTCAGAACAGCAACACTATTTCCTAAAAATTAAATTCATTTTGTCCCTTGATTAACCCTTGCCTTGTTATTTCTAAATGCAACCATTTTCCCCAATGTTCATCAATCCAACACGCTGGCTTTTTTTTTCTGGATGACCCATTTCAAACGCGGCCTACTTTATTCTGTTTCTTGTGGCCACTCCAATTACTGTTGGCTGTGTGGTTAGGACAAGAAAAACAGATTTTGACGGATGCACATTTTATTGGAAACTTTAAATACTCTTCAGACAAAACACAATGTCTTTAATCACAGCGCTCATGTGGCTTACAGAGAAAACTGAAATTTTTGGATTAGGGACAAGGACAGGGACAGCTTGGAAGAAAAGTGCTAGGATTCCCTCACGAATGCTCCTCAGCCAGCTTATCAGCTTTTGCCACAGCTTCCTCAATGGGTCCCACCATATAGAAGGCCTGTTCTGGGAGATGGTCGTATTCACCTATAGAGGAAAAAGAGAAACGACAAAAACAGAAACAAAAAACGTTCAACTGGTGAGAAGTAGAGGAATATCAGCTTTCTGCAGTGTGTACTTCCCTTACCATTTGAAGCCACCAATCAGAATGTGATCAATTAATGTCCTCTAAGAAATCTTTTCTTAACTTCCCTCACAAATTCAATTTACAAGACATGGTACAGTACAAATTAAGAACAAATGGTCTACAGCCACATGACCTGGGTTCAAATTCCTTTTTAAAAAAATTTTATTTTCAGAGAAAGAAGGGAGGTTAAAAAGAGAGGGAGGGAAACATCAATGTGTGAGAGAAAGAGCTATCTGCTGCCTCTCGCCAAACCCAACCGAGGACCTGGCCTGCAACCCAGGCATGTGCCGACCAGAAATCAAACCAGCAACCTTTTGGTTCACAAGCTGGCACTTAATCCACTGAACCACACCAGCCAGGGCTGTGTTCAAATTCTTGCTCTACCTTGGCTGTGTGACATTAGAACTGTGCTGTAAGTCTCCTAATATGTAAAACAGAATAATGCCTTTCTCCTAATGATCTCGTAGAAGAGTAGCTAACACTGAACACTCAATAAGCGCTGGCTGACAAGAATCAACTAATAACATGTCTCACTCTCAGAAATAGAGTATTTCCCAAGAAAGTTAATTGGAAATAGCTTATTTTTATTTTCAAACATTATGTAATTAGGAGCAATATATTTATATAGTTTGATGGCTACTGGAATGAGAAACACAGCACCACAAGCATTTAAGACATTTCAGTTTCTTTGCCATTTATGTTCAGCTTTACACTTGAAATCTCACCTGCCAAAATCTGCTGGAATCCTTTGATGGTCTCCTTTAGGGGTACTAGTTTCCCCAGATGACCTGTGAAGACCTCAGCAACCTGGAATGGCTGAGACAAGAAACGCTGTATTTTCCGTGCACGGGACACAGTCAACTTGTCTTCCTCAGAAAGTTCATCCATACCCAGGATAGCAATGATGTCTTGGAGGGATTTGTAGTCCTATGAGAAAAGAAGAGAGCCCAAGTACATATTCACAATCTTTTAATTTGGATAAAAACCTAAGGGTTAATATCACCTTACATTCACATCGAGCTTTGTACAAAGCATTTTAGCACCTTATTTCACTTTATAAGTGAAACGAGTTAGTGAAGGAAAAGTTACATACTTGAGGTGGTCATGAGGGCCCTCGGCTAAGATCAGTGTCTTGTGCCTCCTACTCCTAGCCTGGTACGTTAGATAAAATTGGATTCCAGAGACCAAGTACTTGGAAATCTAAGTAATCCCATTAATAAGCACTAGAAACTGCTTGTCTCATTTTTCCTTGCTCTAAAGCAAATCATTCAAGTAACCAGGAAAAATTTGGTCCTAATACAGTCCCCAAATACCCTCCCTCCATATGGTTTTATGGACACTAATCTCACCCGTAATAATACTCACCTGTAGAATCTTTTGCACCCCACGGGCAACATCATAATGCTCACTGCCAACAATGTTGGGATCCATGATGCGAGAGGTGGAGTCTAGGGGATCCACAGCTGGGTAGATGCCCAGTTCAGCAATAGCACGGGACAACACAGTAGTAGCATCCAAATGAGCAAAGGTAGTGGCAGGGGCAGGATCAGTCAAGTCATCAGCAGGCACATAGATGGCCTAAAGTGAGTCAAGAAGCTATTAGGAGCAACAGAAAGCCAAGTAATTCTACTTAAGCCACCCCCTTTTCTGATCTGTCCCCATTCTCACTCCAGCTTCTTAGCACTCAAGGGTCCACCTAATAAGAGTCTTATTACCAACCCCAATAGCTGCTGAGTTTAGATTATCTGGTCCCTCTAAGCTGTGATGAAAAAAAAAATCATTCTTCCTTTTGCTTTTCATCCTACATGTTAACTATTTCATACATGTTAACTCTATTATAGTCATATCCACTTTTTGAGTTAAAAATAAACCTTGCCCTGGCTGGTGTGGCTCAGTGGGTTGGACATCATCCTGCAAACTGAAAGGCTGCAGGTTCGATTCCCAGTCAGGGCATATGCCTGGGTTGTGGGTTTGGTCCCCAGTTCGGGCACATGCAAGAGGCAACTAACTGATCAATCTTTCTTTCCCTTTCTTCCTCCCTTCCTCTCCACCCCAGAATCGGTAAGAAATTGAAAAATAAAAAACCCTGCACCACTACAATAGTTCTCCAGAAATCATTAAAGTTACTACACAATTTAGGCATTTAGATAATTTTACTATATACACGATCTATAAACATTTGAAAATCTGTAGTACATTAATACAACACATATTTACCACTCAATTTCCATGTAGTTACACGCACTCCCCCCTCAGGCTGGAAACCACTACTTTGTAATCTATATTTACATGTATACCTTCAATTACTTTAAATGAATATTTCTTTAAAAAAAAAAATTTCATTTATTTTGAGAGAGAGGGAAAGGGATGGAGAAAGAGAGGGAGAAACATCGATGCGTGGTTGCCTCTCACTCACCCTCAACCAGGGATCTGGCCCGCAACCCAGGCATGTGACCTGATTGAGAATTGAACCAGCGACTCTTTAGTTCGCAGGCCAGCGCTCAATCCACTGAGCCACACCAGCCAGGGCTAAATGAAATTTCTTAACTTTTTAGCACTTTTAACATGAACACACAAAATCTTACCCACTGTTTCAGTTAAAAGCCTCGTGAACTATAAGTAAATTAAGACTTTCATTTATTTAATTGTTCTTACCTGTACAGAAGTAATAGATCCCTTCTTGGTGGTGGTGATCCTTTCCTGCATGGTACCCATATCAGTGGCCAGGGTAGGCTGATACCCTACAGCAGAAGGGATTCTTCCCAGTAAAGCAGACACCTGGGGGAAAAGGGGGAAGACAGAACAAAAGGTGTTAGGTGTCTGCATCTTTAGCCTCATCTGCCTCATCCCACAGAAAGGTCAAATGAACCAAGCAGGCCCTCTTAAGCTTTCTCTCTTACCTCTGAGCCAGCCTGGGTGAAGCGGAAGATATTATCAATAAACAGCAGCACATCTTGACCTTCTTGGTCTCTGAAGTATTCAGCCACAGTCAGCCCAGTCAGAGCTACCCGGGCACGAGCGCCAGGAGGTTCATTCATTTGACCATACACCAGTGCTACCTGTGGTAATCATACACATTCAGAAAACCTGATTACAGAGCTCAGGGATTATGTATGCACGCTCCAAAGGTTGACTTATTCAGATATGGGAAACTCAACTGTGTTTGTGCTCTCCCCTGGCAAAAAGGGGAAAAAAAGAGAGAGAGAGAGAGAGGAGAGAGAAAAACCTGGCAGAGGAGTATGGAAGGCACATACCTAAGGTCCCCAAATCAGCTAAACCATGAAAAATCTCTCCTCAGAAGGTATAAATGTTTTTATTCACCAATTTTGTTTCCTTTTTAGAGTTGCAGTTTAAAGTACAAAAGGTAATTTCTTGTATTACTGAGGTAGAAGTCTGTAAATTAGAGGTAGTAGGAAGGAAATAAACTGTTAAGTAAAAGGTACAGAATAGGGTTAGATGAGGCATATTAACCACCTCTAACTTTCCTGAAAATTAGCTTTCAAATGATGGGTCTACCTACCATAAAGTTTGGAATTTTAATCTAATGTTAAAGAGGGAAAAAAATGTACACTCATGTATGAGAAATTGGAGGGAAAACACTGACAGGATTTCCTTTGTAGTTCCTAGGACCCTAAAGTGAAAACAAAACAAACAAACAACCAAAAATAAACCATGGCTTCAGCTAGCAATGCAGTCAACTGCAGTATTTTTCTAGCACACCTACTATATGGACATCGATCAGTTCAGTGCTAACCTTGGAGGTAGCATCTTTTAAGTTGATAACACCAGACTCAATCATTTCATGGTACAAGTCATTGCCCTCACGGGTTCTCTCACCAACACCAGCAAACACAGAATAACCACCATGGGCTTTAGCAACGTTGTTGATTAATTCCATGATCAGTACAGTCTTGCCAACTCCTGCACCACCAAAGAGCCCTGGGAGAAGTTGAGAAAAAATAAAGTTAAAAGTTCTATGTTCCTAAGAAGCAAACAAACCAAAAAAAGTTTTTTTTCCCCCAATCTTTTTTCCTTCTCAGGAATGGCATCTGGCTTCAGCAAACTCAGAAGAACGAAAGTCAGAAGCTACTCATCAGCGAGGGATAGTACCCACTCATAACATGGTAGGATTTTTTTCTTCCCGCGTTAGGTTTGGAAAATATGTACCCATCACTAACATACCAATTTTGCCACCCTTGGCATAGGGAGCCAGGAGATCCACAACTTTGATACCAGTAACCAGAATTTCCTGCTCAACACTCATCTCCATGAATTCAGGAGCCTCAGCATGAATAGGAGCAAATCTGCAAAGGCAGAAGAGAAGATCGGTGTCTAGTCATTTTGAAGGGTTCTTCTCAATCCTCAAGTCTAACCCTTTACTCATAGTCTCATCTCCTCTTACAAGAGGGATTTCATTATCTTGGGATGCAATAATCCCTTTCTCTGACAACTTTAATTTTCATAAAGACTTTCCTTTTACCAAGTCCTAACCTAATAGCACTTCTGCAATACCAATAGGAAATACAAGATAATATAAGCTCTGGAAACCCCACAGCATAAGCCACTGGTTCTAAAACCCAAGTAATCAACTTGGATCCTAAGTAGCAGGCCTCTTACAATTAGAATTCGTGTACCCTTAATTTTTTTGTTGTTTGTTTTTTTTAGGAAAAAACTGCATTGTGTGGCTTTAATAATTAAATATCTCAATATTTCAAGCATTTTCTATAGGAAAATTCTGCCATTCTATAAGGTGTTAAGTAATGTATAAAACTGCAAGAAAAAGCAGTTCCTTTGTGTGTAGATGCAGCAAGGGGGATCCTTACTGTTTGGTTTTGATGGGGCCTCTCTCATCAATAGGTTCTCCAATGACATTCATAATTCTGCCCAAGGTTTCAGGACCAACGGGAATTTTGATTGGCGCACCAGAATCCAGGACTTTCTGGCCTCTAACCAAGCCTTCTGTACCATCCATGGCAATGGTCCTTACTGTACTCTCACCTGTCAGATAAAGGCATTGCTGCAGGATGATACATAAAAATAAGTTGACTTCATGGTATTTATTTAACAAAAATGTAGGTGGCATGAAAGACCCAAATTAACCAAGACTCCTTCTCAGTAACTAAATGTAGCTTCAGCAAACTCAAAAGAACGAAAGTCATTTTGATAAAATCATCATAGAAGACAGCCCCCCGGTTTGGGGAATTTTGGGCTAAACAAACTCTAATATTTCTAACAAATTCTACTTACCCAAATGCTGGGCCACCTCCAAAACCAGCCTGGTCTCCCTGCCTTGCACCTCTAGGGCATTTAGGATGGGTGGTAGTCCCTCATCGAACTGGACGTCCACCACTGCACCGATGACAGCCACGATCCGCCCAGTGGCGGCGCCTGCCTTAGGCGAAGGAGACGTTTGGGCGGCATAGTCTCTGGCTAACAGACAAAAAAGATATTGGAAGGAGCTGGGGTCAGGGCAGTTAAAGGTCACTGGAAGCCCGGACTTAACCCACAAGGACCGGTGAATTCAGTCCAGGCCCAGCCTCCTTCCGCTTGCAGGGAAGGCGTGTCCAGAGAAAGCGCCTGCACAATCTTCAATCCTTATGCACAAAACCCCGTTATTAGAGAGCTCGGTGCCCCCCATTCTACGGGAAGGTCACTGCACCTGCCCTCAATCTTCGGTCACATTGTGCCCCTTTTCCAAAATGAGGCGGAATTAGATCAAAAAAAGCTCCCAAGGGTGAACCGTTCTTGTTCTCCAGACGTTACAGGGCAGCAGCTGGCCCTGGCGTCCTCCTACCCCCGGACACCTTAGGCCCGATTGACAATCGGCTCGGGACTCAAGGTCATGGGGCTGCAGAAACAAGCCCAGCTCCTAGAAAAAGGCACTTACCAGGCTGGAGCGCTCCCGGTGCGGCCCGCAGTAAGAGCTGAGCTTGGGGTAACGGCGCTGAAGGACTGAGTCCCCGCAAGGCCCCAGAGGCCGAGACTGCGGCGACACGACCCACAAGCCCCAACATGGCGGAGTCCGGGTGGAGACTGAACGCAGCAGCGGTAGCACCCTCCAACACCCCGGCAATTGGGGCGAGGCCTACTCTTCATCAGGCACATCCATTGGATAAACTTTCTGCTTATCATTCTCAGCGCTGATACTATAGGTTAATAATCTCTCATCGTCTCAACAGTTGGTCAAAATTGGTACTTATCTGAATTCCTTTTTTTTATTGGACATTGTCAGGCAAGGTGCATCCCTAAGAGCCTCAAAACATAATTGGACAACAGGGATGTCAGTTGGAGGCAGTATTTGGCGGAACTACGTTTAGAAAAAGGGCCGACTTCCTGTTGGGAAGCACGTGGGCTGTCTGACTGCCCTTGGGTTCTCTCCCTAGGAAGGACCTTGAGCTAGCTGGGTGACAGTCTCAGGGGCGGGAGTTAGGGAAGTGGTATATTCGTGAAGCCCCACAGACGGTGACCTTGGCGAAGCCAGGAGCCTTCCTTAAGAGACAAAAAACGACTTTTCTTTTGCAGTAGTGAGACTGGAAGTTTACAGAACTGCTCAGAGGGTCAGGAATCCAGACAGAATGTCTATCACTTAACGCTGTACAATGAAGGAAATTAATATCATTTAATAGATGTGTGCTAGACACTGAAGAGACATAAATAAGACTTAGGAGCTCCCTTTTAAGGACAGAGGAGCAAACGATGCAGTAAAGTGTGATGGGTCCTGGTTAAGTGGGTGCATGAAGGAGGAGCGCATAAGATGAGGGGGAGCCCTGGCTGGTGTGGTTTAGTGGATTAAGTGCTGGCTTATGAACCAAAGGGTGGCCGGTTCGATTTCCACTCAGGCCATATGCATGGGTTTTGGGCCAGGTCGCCAGTTGGGGGCGAGCCAGACATCGATGTTTCTCTCCCACTCCTCCCTCCCTTCCCCTCTCTCTTATTTAAAAAAAGAAAGTAAGTTGAAGGGGAAGGGAAATTGCCTCAAAGTGGAGAGTCTGCCTTGGCTGGTATGGCTTCGTTGATTGGAGCAACCTCCAGTAAACCAAAAAGTTGCGGTTTTGAAAGGTCAGGGGTTTTTATTCCAGGTTAGGGCTCATGCCTGGATTGCAGTTCCCTCCGCTACCGGTGGGGGCGAGTACAGGAGGCAACCGATTCACGTTTCTCTCACATGAATGTCTCTGTCTCTGTCTCTGTCTCTGTCTCTGTCTCTCTCTCAAAATAAAATGGGCAAAGGACTTGCTAGGCCTTCAAAAAAAAAAAAAAAAAGGTGGAGGGGGGCTGAACTGTTGTGAAACAGGAGTAGAAATTCCTGGGGTAAATACGAAGGAGGAATATTCCTAGCACACGTTTGTGTGAAAGAGCATGTTCCTTTTGTGGAAATACAGGTGAGGAAGTTTGGAGGTGAGGAGGGGAAAAAGAGAGGGTAGTAAAGAGATCAGTACAAAGATAGTCTCAGGGCTTTAAATGCAAGTGGATGCTAGACAGAGGAGACAGGTAGGTGTGTGGAAGTGTTCCCTGAGTATGGAAAATCATAGAATAAATGGCATTCTTTTCTGTAGTATTGATTTTATTCAGAGTATTTGGGAACAGGATGGGGGAGGCTCAGTCTGTTAGAATAAACGTGAGCATATGGAGGAGTTCAGCATGGAGCTACCTTCTTCAAACTCTCTCACAAGCCCACGTTAGTTCTCATTTTTCTGCATATCGTAAAAAAGTTTCCTGTTTGGCATTGTAGAGCTAGCTATTTAAGGTTTTGAAAGAGAAAACAGGAAGAGAAGAGAAAGTTAAATTAGAAGTACCTATGGTAATCTTGCCTAGTAAGAGGGATAGAACCCAAGAAAAACAGCAACATGTATGGAGCAAGCAGAGAAAAAAGAACCATCAAAGAAACAGTACAGTAATAAAAGCACCAAGGAACTTAAGAATCAGGGAAAAGAGCCCTGGCCGGGTGCCTGAATTAGTTGGAGTGTTGTCCCACACACAGAAGATTTTGGGTTAGATTCCTGGTCAGGGTGAGAATAGACCAATTGATGTTTCTCTCTCTCTCTCCCCTTCCCCAGCTTTCTCTTTCTAAAATCAATAAACATATCCTTAGGACTTAAATTTAAAAAATTAAAAAGAGCCCTGGCCACTTGGAGCGTCGTGCTGTACAGAGAAAGGTTGCAGTTTCAATTCCTGGTTAGGGAACATACCTAGGTTGCAGGTTCCATTTCCTGGTTGGGGCAGGTACTAAAGGCAACCAATCAATGATTTCTCTTCTCCTCTCCTTCCCTCCTCTCCCGTTCCTTCCCCTTCCCTCTTCTCTCTCCCACCTTCCTTCCCTTGGTTTCTCTCTAAAAAGCGATGAAAACGTGTCCTTGGTTGAGGATAAAAAAAAAAAGAATCAAGGAAAAGAGCCCTGACTGAGTAGCTAAGTTGGTTAAAGCGTCTTGATACACCAAGATTGTAGGTTTGATCTGTGGTCAGGGCACATATAAGAATCAGTCAATGGCCATGGCTGGTGTGGCTCAGTGGATTGGGCCTGTGAACTGAAAGGTTGAGTTGAAGGTTCAATCCCAGTCAAGGCACATGCCTGGGTTGTGGGCCAGGTCCCCAGTTGTGGACGTGGGAGAGACAACCAATCAATGTTTCTATTGCACATCATGTTTCCTCTCCCTCTTTTTCTGAGACTCCCTTTCTCTCTTTTTAAAAATAAATAAATATAAAATCTTTTAAAATTTGAGTTTCCATCACTAAAGCATGAGGCATGGAGACAGCCTCCCTCAGTCCTGGAAAAAGTCTGAACCATGTCTCCCATTTCTATGACTGGGTGTACAGGATCCTAGCCTTAATGAAGCTAGGGGATAGACAGATACAGCCCCTTTCCTCCAGAAGGGTACATCTGGTCATTATTGTTAATACTGAGAATGACTCAAATGGAAAACTCCATGTGAATTTAGTTTCCCTGAAAAGACTAGACAGGTGAAAGAAACTTTTAATAGCCCAGGTCTTTAAGTTAGCTGCCCATATTAGAAAAGAAAAAAAAATCAACCAATTAATGCATGGATAAGTGGAACAATAAAGCAATGCTTCTCTCTCCACCCTCCCTTCTTCTAAAATAAATTTGAAAAAAAGAATCAAAGAAACAATATTTAGGAGAAAAGTGGTTAATAGTATCAATCACATTACCATATAAAATAAGGGCTGAAGAGAACCAACTGGGTTTGGCAACCAGGAATTCATTCCACGATAAAGTGGGTCAAAGGTAATTTCAATGGGCTGCATCAATTAACACCAGATACAGTTTTTTTTTTAAAGTAGTTTTGATCTATACTCTTTCCATTATGTTGGGCAGCATCCCGGTTAAGAGACCTATATATTCCACTGGCTTCCCTCAACTAGTAGAGATGAAGTTTCTGTAGATAGGATACTCCTTAAAAGTATTGCCACTGGAGCCATGTCACTAGGCAAGTTATTTAAAATCTCTGTACATCACTTCCCTCACAAAAAAAAGATAATAAAATGGGAATAATTTCATAGGATTGTCTTGAGAATGAAGTATATTAATACATGAAAGAAGCATTTGGAACAATGCCTAGCACATAGCGCTATTTGTGTAAGCTAGTATTTTTACTTACTGTTGATTTAGTGGGAAGATCCTTTGGTCTTGGCTGAAATTTTATTAACCATCAAACACAGTTAAAATAACACTTAACTTAATCCAGGTGTAAGATTTTCAAATAAATTTCCAGGTTACTAAAGCTCATTACTTTTTGAAAAGTATCACACGTTTGTCCTCTTAACAGATTATCAAGTAATTTAAACTTTTTCTTGAACATTTGGGTTATTAAATCTTTGTAACACATTGCAAAGCTAAATGCTTAAATGTTACTGAGGTGGATATATAGAGCCATTTCTCCATTATGTTTTGTGAACTTTTAATTTTTCTAACTCCTTTGCTGTCAATGTTTGCCCTCAGCAATGTCCTGTCCTCTTCTGAAATCAGATTACGTACTAAATTGATAAGTAATGTTGTCTAAAATAAAAGCAAACTTGACTAGCTTGGGTTGAAATAGGCTTTAAGTCTTTCTGAACAAATAATGTCATCTGGAGTTCTAACATGTTATGGTCCTATTTCATATTTCTTGATTCCCAGATATCAGGTAATATTTCATGTAAAATACAAGTTACTTTACATGGAACTAATCAAACATCTAATTTGATTTCTTACCTGAAGTTAATTTCAAATGACTGACCCCATAATTTATGACTGAAAACCACTTCAGTTTTGTCTTAAAGTGAAAATTGCATTTTCTGTCAACTCCTTGTTTTATTGCCATCCACGATGATCATGTTCCATATTCTTCCACTATGGTAATTGGTGGAATGTCTTTTGATTCTACCATATTTTAATTAAAAAAGAAAAAGATTTTATTTATTTTTAGAGAGAGAGGAAGGGAAAGAGGGAGAGAAACATCAGTTGCCTCTCACTGGTCCCCACCTGGGGACCTGGCCCGCAACCCAGGCATATGGCCTGACTGGGAATCGAGCCAGTGACCTCTCGGTTTGTGGGACGAAACCCAACCCACTGAACCACACCAGTCAGGGCTACCACATTCCATTCATTCATTCATTTATAGAGAGGGAGGAAGGGAGAGGGAGAGGAAAAAGATATTGCTTTTTTGTTCCTCTTACTTATGCATTTCACTGTTTTTTTTATGTGCTCCAACTGGGGAATCAAATCTGCAACCTTGGCTTATCGGAATGATGCTCTAGCCAGTTGAGCTAGCTGGCCAGGGCCTCTACCACATTTCTTAAAATCATCTTGGGTGATTTAAAATCCCACAAAAATAGCCCTAGCTGGTGTGCCTCAGTGGATTGAGTGCTGACCTGTGAACCAAAGGGTTGCCGGTTTGATTCCCAGTCAGGCCACGTGCCTGGTTGCAGGCCAGGTACCCACTTGGGGGCGTGTGAGAGGCAGTCGCACATTGATGTTTCTCTTCCTCTTTCTCCTTCCCTTCTGCTCTTTAAAAAAAATAGACAAAATCTTTTTAAGAAATTCATGAAACCAATCCATTCAGTACTGTACCTTCAGAGTTAATTTCTTCAATTCCAATTACTTTCACATTTCACTTAAGCATCCTACTTCCCAGTCATTCCCAACTTTTATCACCCTGAAAAGTTCCTCAGAAATCCAATATTCTCAGACCACAATATTTTTTACAGTACATAAACATATTCTTAGGTATAAAGGATTAGAATAAGGCTTTTCATCACTACCATGAAAATCTCACTCCCCTTCCCAGAAATAAGCACTAAAAAACATTTTGAATATATCGCATTAACTTTCTATCCACTCCATATCCATATAATGGAATGGGTTTTTGAAAAACTCAATGGAAGCACACTTACCGAACTTACGAGTCTTCTGACTTTTTTTTTTGGAGAAATTTTTGTGTCAGTACATTTACATTTACTTTATCGATCATGAGTACACATTATGCCATAAGAATGTGTAATAATTTACTCCATTAATGGTCGCTTGGGTCATGTCAAATGATTAATACATGTAATATTGAATGAAAAAAGATCTTATACACATCATTGTGTGCACCATCTAGTAAACTGTAGATTCCTAGATGTTCATTTAAATCTGCCAAATGGCCTTGTAAAGCCATCTTGCTAATTTACCAAGTCCCCCCCCTTTTTTTTTTTTTGGTTTTTCAATTACAGTTGTCCCCTTTTCCCCCAATTTCTCTCCCCCACCCAACCCACCCCCTCTCCCGCAACAAAATTTTTTAAAAAATGTGGTTAATACTAAATGAATAAAATTACTTCGATTAAATTTTCATTTCCCTAATTTCTACTAAGATGGAATACTTCATGTTTATTGGTTATTTATTTCTTCAGTGAATTCCTGTCCCTACCTTTTGCCCATTTTCCTATTGGCTTGTCATTGATTATAAGTGATCTTCAAATGCTTTGTTAAGTATGATGTAAATATTTTCTTCTAGTTACGTCACTTATATTTTAACCTATGTAATTTTTTAAAAGTATATTGTTTTTACAGTAGTCCCAATTTTTTTTCCCTTTGCTCCCCTCTGCCCAGTACCCCCCTTCTCTCCAGCAATCCCACCCCCCTTAGTTCATGTCCATGGGTCATGCATTTAAATTTTTAAAATTCACCCTTTCGTGTATTATTAACTTCCCCCTGTCTATTTTGTACCATTCAATTATGCTTCTTAATCTCTGCACCATTTCCCCATTTCTCCCCCTTCCCCCTCCCAGCTGGTAACTCTCCAAATGATCTCCATACCTATGATTCTGTTCCTATTCTGGTTTGCTTAGTTGGATTTTTTTTTTTTTTTAGATAAAAAATAAAAGTTGTTTGTTGTCATTTTAATGTTCATAATTTTGATCTTTTTCTTAAGTAAGTCCTTTTAACATTTCATATAATAATTGCTTGGTGATGACGAACTCCTTTAGCTTTATCTTGACTGGGAAGAACTTGATCTGCCCATCCATTCTAAATGATAGCTTTGCTGGATAGAGTAATCTTGGTTTGTAGGTCCTTGCTTTTCATCACCTTGAATACTTCTTGCCAGCCCCTTCTTGCCTACAAAGTTTCTTTTGAGAAATCAGCTGATAGTCTTACAGGCACCCCTTTGTGGGTAACTCTCTGCTTTTCTCTTGTTGCTTTTAAGATTTCCTCTTTATCTTGAATGTTTGGCATTTTATTTATGATGTGTCTTGTTGTGGTCCTCCTTGGGTCTAACTTGTTTGGGACTCTCTCTGCTTCCAGGACATGTATGTCTATTTCCTTCGCCAAATTTGGGACGTTTTCCTTCATTATTTTTTCACATAAGCTTTCAATTTCTTGCTCTTCTCCTTCTCCTTCTGGCACCCCTATTATTCGGATGTTGGTATGTTTAAAGTTGTCCCAGAAGTTCCTATGCCTCTCCCCATTTTTTTCAATTCTTGTTTCCTCATTCTGTACTGGTTGACTATTTCTTCCTTATGTTCCAAATCATTGATTTGAACCTCAGCTTCCTTCCCTTCACCATTGGTTTTGTGTGGATTTTCCATTTCATTTAGCACAGCCTTCACTTCTTCCCTTATGTGTTTGCCATACTTAAGCATATCTGTCAAGCCTGTGACATCTTTATCACCAGTGTTTTGAACTCTTCATCTGTTAGGCTGGCTATCTCCTTATCACTTAGTTCTCTCACTGGAACCTTATCTGTTCCCTCTTTTGGGCCATACTATTCTGTCTCCTGTGTTTGTTTGCCTCTGTGTCTTAGGTACAGCTGCCACACCTGTCGTTTTAAGGGGCGGAGCCTTAAGTATTCATCAGTAATAGGCAACCTGTTTCATCACGTTGTGGTGCTGTGGGGGAGGGGTCTGAGAGGGAACAATGCCGCTTGCTCAGCACTCGCCCCTTTTCCAGGCACTTCTCCCACTTCCTAAGGGACTGGCGCCTCTAGCTGTTGTCCTGGCTGTTGTTCCCAGAATGGGGGGGTCTGTGGACATTCTAGGACCGTCGGGGTCCTTTACATAAGCAGACTCCACTGAGAGACCACCAGTTTCTTCCTCCGCCCCTCACTGGTTTGCACAGTCAGAAGCAATGAGGCTCTATTTTCCCCAGTGCTGGGACTGTGAGCAGTAGCCTGGTCTGGTGCTGGGAGCACTTTTCAGGTGTCCCTTCCGTTTTTAAAATGTGCGACCATGCTTTTTGCTGGCCTGCCGCTGCCACCACACTGTGTCCTCTCCGCTCTGGCTCCGCCCCTCCTGTCTGGGTATTTGTTTTGTTGAACTTCCAGCTCAATTTTCTGGAACTTCTCTAACCTATGTAATTTAATGCCAGATTTAACTTCTTTGCAGCTTTTAGGCTTTTTGTATCATGCTTGGAAAGACTTCTGCTTATGATTAGGTAAGAATTTGATTAATGAACTTTTTTTCCATGAGTGGACCAGGAACTACCTGCACAGGTAACTACTAGATAGTGGTGTAATTAACACGTTGCGTATCTGGGAATTTAAATTCCTTTTAGAAATGACAAGAATTCTTGCCACCTGTATGCAATGTGTTAAAAAAATTCAGTTTCAGTCACACTAACCACATTTCATAGCTGTATGTGGTTGCTAGGTACTGTATCAATGGATAGGTTTCTTTCATTACAAAAATTCACACTAGATGGGACTGATAATCTCAGCAGGACCAACTGACTCAATCTGCATTTTAGATCTAAAACAGTGGTTATCAAATTTTGAATCAGAATAACCCTTTCAAGTTTGACTGAGGTCTGTTTGGGGGCCCAGAATTTTATATTTCTAACCAATTTCTAGGTGGGACTTATGCTGCTAGTCCAGGGACACTTCAATGACCTGAATTATCAGTTAAATTGTCAATTCCTGGGCCCCATACGCACCTACTAAAGCCTTTCCCAGAGTTGATATCTAGGAATCCACATTATCAGAGCCCCATGATTTTGAGTTTGAGAACCACTGGGTTCAAGATGCACCAGAGGGATAGAGAAAGGGAAGGAAGCAGAGTTAAGAGGCTATTTAGTTGTGAGAAAAGAACAATGGTTGAGAGACAGGTATACTCCTCATGGGAGCTAGTTAGTTGTATGGGAAGCAGCTTTACAGTTCTCACTCCTTAACTTAGGATCATTATGATCCAGCCAACAGAATGGGTTGCTAAATAAGAGTATTCAAGTGAAGGTCACTGTTTTGAGGCTAAGAAATTTAGGCTTGAGTTAACAGTTTCTTCACATAAACAACGAAATTATCCAGGCTGACGATGTAACTCATAACCAAGTGACATGATTTGGTCTTCACTTTGGAAGACTGTTAAGTATTAAGAACAAAGCAAGACTGACATTATCTTAAATATTATTAAACCCTTTCAACCACCTATCTTTGGAATCTGCCTCTCCAGGTCTCCCTCCCAGTGTCTTAAGTTTAACATCTTTATTTTTTTTGCCATATGAATTCCTGCATTAACTTGTTTCCCTGCCTCCAGACCCACTCACAAAAATTACCCACGCTATGATATCCCTGAAATTCAGATTACTGAATCTTCAAAAAATGTACAAACTATATGAGAATAGATGTTATCCCACAAGCTTAAAGCATTCAAATGCTTGAACAGATTCTTAAAATTAAGGAATCTTAAATGACAGATGGAATCAGAAACTTATCAAGCTTTACTTGAATGCTCTGTTGCCTAATGGCTGGCCATAAGCCACTGAATCCTTAATGAAACTTAACTTCCAGAGTCTGACATGCAAAAAGTTTAAAAATTTTTGGCTACTATAAAACTGGGGAGATCCCAGCTGGCTGAGGATGTTAGATCTCATTGCCATTCGAAGCTCTTCGATCCTCCCCTGAAGCACCATAATAAAAAGGTTTGATCCCCTGCTTCAAAAAATAATTTTTGAAGAGAATCAAACTGGAAATAGAATTTTTGAGCTTTTATGTTTTCCTCTGAAGCTAAGAAGTACACTACTTTATCAGTTACACTGTTACTGCTGGCATGCTCCAAAACCAGAAAACCATGTTTAAAATACTTTTTAAAGTACAGAAGTTCAGCAAGTGTAGCTCAGTTGGTTGGAGCGTTGTCCCATAAACTGAAAGGTTGCGGGTTTGATTCCAGTCAGGGCACATACCTAGGCTGCAGGTTTGGTCCCAGATCAGAGGCAACAGATAAATATTTCTCCATCTCTAAAACATATCTTCCACTGTGAAAAACCCTAGGGCTTTGACGAAACTGCAACCCTTTAACAGGACCAGAACCTAAGTTACTCCTGTAACATAACAGAGTTGACTGTCAAGTGTTGTGTCTAGGGCTACTGAATAGCAGTAAGATTTTCTAGTTGTAGCATTTCAAGAATATGCTGTTAAATATCATTCTAAATAGTCATAACAGGGGAAGGAAAAAAGGTTTTATGCCCTTTTTACTTCACTTCCAAACTACCAAGTTTTTGTCCAAAGTTTTTCCCCTTTCCTAGTCTGTGAGTTCTGATTACAGCAATTACCTGAAAGATTTACCGTTGTATCCCCAGTACTTAACACTGCCTGTAACACAGGTCTGACACAAAGAAGTGCTGAAATATGAAGCATTTCTACGCTATGACAAATACGAGAAGCTGGAGGGAATAAAAAACTGCTAAAATGTAGAAGCTCAAAGATTTAGAGGAGGACAACACATTTAGTTTTATTTCAATCAAATCACAACACTTTCTTTTCCAACTGCTCGAAAGTGCATCTACAATTTGCTATTACAGATCCACTTTTAAAAGGTTTCCTGTGATATTACAGCAAGCCTCTTTTTTTTTCAAACAGAAATATTCCCAAATTCTTTCTCAAGTAAAAATAACTCAATTCCAGTAAATGGCAATACATGAAATTACAGTAAACCAGACACTTAAAAGGACAACCAAGAAGTCTTCCAACAGTTTATTAGAAAGAATATAGATATTAAAAAAAATCCCCACTGTCATGAACATAAATTGAGGTTTTCAGCCCTGGTACAAGCTGGATCCAAATAAAAGGGGGGAGGGACCCAATAGTGTATTAACATTTTTTTCACTCATTTGCCATACTGACAATGCAAATACAAATTTGGTCTAAATGTACAGACTCTCAAGCAACAATGTACAGCCTTTCTTCGTCCTCCATGCTAAGAGATGTAAAAGTTTAAGGGCCAAACAATACCAAATGTACAGGCTTCAAAAACCATCTAGGTTAGGGCATTTACTAGTTTTAGCTAAGATACATTTGGAACACTGACATGTGATCACTAAATGTACAATAATGTGAAGTAAATTTTTTGAAAAATATAACTTTAGTGGAACAGTCCTGAAGAATATACCAGAGGAACAACAGGTTACCAGTTTAAGGTATCAACCGATTTGTTTCAGCCAGTTGGAGTCCATGTTCTAAAATCTAAAACATAGTTATCGTTCCATAATCCAAGAGCTTCCTATCATGTATCTATGTTATGAAGTAAAGGAGACTTAGGAGAAATTTTTTATTTATCACAAATGCTGTTTCAATTGCTTAGGACCTCAACAGCATCATGGAAGTCTGGGAAATGTTCATGCATAAGGTTATTGCCTTAGCTGACTTAAAATTGCCCCATACAATGGTACATATCAACCCTTAGTGAAGCCTTTAAGAAAACAAACAGGTTGGAAAATGGGTTAAGGGAGGCAAATGCAGTATCTGCCTTTAGAGCAATCAACTCAGAAATTCAATTATGAAATCTTGCAGAGAAGTTATTTTTCTTTCTCAAAATCCGGTGATGACAACATTCCTTACTCCAGATCAGGCATTTCTGAAAGGATTTAAAAAAGATTAGTATGAAGTACAAGGAAATGAACTACCAACTTCAAAGTCTTATAAGAAAGGTAGCCAGCAAGAGTTAAATCATTCTCTCTTTTTTGAATTTGAATCTCAAATCATTCAAAGTTCTGCTTTGCCTATTCATTAGAGGCCATAAAGATATAATATTCTTTTCTCTAAGAATTATAAAGAAATTAACCTCTTCATTTTGAGAGTGTGGTCTTTGATGTGAAATTATCACTCTGTAAAACATACTTTTTACAAAGACACTTACTTTCATCATCACTGTCTTGTGAATCCTGCAGAAGGAGAAATAAAAAAGTTACCAAGTTGATCAAACATTCCTCTGCTAACTGAACACTTTGCCTTAAAAAGCTGAAGCACTGTACTTTTCACTAAAGTAGCAAAGATATGTGGTTATATCAAGCTTATGAATTTAATCAATCAACTTAGGTTTATTGAAGACAAACAAATGTAGAGATGATGAAGAAGATGTGTGCCTTTTGGTAGGAATTAAGCCCACTCTTTAAATCCCTCCCTGCCAACCAGACTGAATCTTGGTATAAAATGGTTTCTTTTCTCTCTTGACATTAAATGAAGGAAAAAAATGGTTCAATACAAAGACCAATGGACTGACAGAAGACAGTGAACTCTAATAATAGCTGGTGAATCACCTAACTCTACTGAACAAATTTCTTAAGGATGTTAACAGAATGCCAGAGGGGGCGGGGAACGTTGAGAAGAGTGACCCACTATATACTTTTATAGATTCACAATGTCCATATGTTCACTATAATCTCTGACCAATCTTGCTTTTATAAAACCTGTTTAACATTGTAAAAATAATCCCTACACTTTCTCTTAATTGAATAAGGCATATGATGTCTCTATGCAATGATTCTTTTGAAATCTGGTCCCTTTAAGAATGGCCCATGAGATAACGGATTCCCTTAGTAGGCACTCATCCCTCAAAAAAATGGGCATATTTATTTTCTTTTTTAAAAGTATTTATTTAAAATGAGCATTTAAAAAACTGTTTTGCCCTATATTAAAAAAAAAAAAAAAGCATCAAGAAGTAGCAAAAAAAAAATCTTGACTATTGCAAACAACCTGCAAATACATTGTTTCTTACTATTTAAGTAAACAGAGAAAAAAAATTTATAGACTTACATCATCTGCTCCATCTACTTCTGGTAAATCTACATCCTCATCACCACCCATGTTGTTCATCATCTATTTGAAGTGTAAAAATTAGTTTTAAAAATGACGTTAAGTTAAGCCCTAACAGAGGTTGCATGCTCCAGAATAAATCTTAACTCTGCCATATTTTCCACCAATAAAAAAAGCAAAATAAACATTAAGTACCTTCCTTTCTAGAAAAGGTAGATTAGAGGTAATTATATAAAATCTTGAAAACTTGTAGGGAAGTTAAAACTAAGTTCTCATTAAAGGAAAGTGAAATTATTACAATTCATCAGCAAGATATCTATGTATGATATAGAAACTAAACACTGAAATCCTGAATAGCAGTTACCACTGATGGCTAAGGAAAAGAATGGGATTCATTTGTTAGCTGTCTAGTCTTGTATCCTAAGCTAACTGACATTATGTATTATGGTATTCTCGTTATAGTTTTAAATACTGTGAAGAACCAATAAATGATTTATTTAAAATAAAGTCCTTTGGGATGATTAGTTTGTATAAAAAGGCCTGAAAATTGAATCAAAGGTCAAACAGAAGTAAGTTAAAAACAGAAAATAAGCATAATTCTTGAAGGAAAAAGTACACAAATAAAAAATAACCTTGTATATATATACCATTGTATACTTACAATAAAATGGGACTAACAACAGAACATACTTACATGAAGTACCAATTTCCCATCTTTAACTGTTTCTGATCATAAAGTAAGTAGTATATTACTTACAGAGGTACAAATAACCAAAGATGAAATTATTATCAGATGGGGAAGGATTTATCTGAAGTAACAACCTCTCTACATAAACTTTTAAAAATCTGAAATATTTACACAACCATTTATAACTTTCTAAACAAATATCAAAAACTTCAAAACTACAGGCTTACCTGGATTTCAGAGTTTTAAATGCCTAGTCAAATCTCTCAGTATAAAAATTCTGGGCAATCTAGTCTTGACTAATATGAGTAACTAGTAAAGTTTCCGTATGTCTGAAGGCAATGTTGAACACCATGGTTAAGTTTCTTTTACCAGGAAAAATGCTCAAAATATGCCAGTCAGGTGAGGTGCTGAGGATAGGATGGCAACAGAAATAGAACTGAATATATTCAAGAGTTATTTAGCCCTGGCTGGTGTGGCTCAGTGGATTGAGTGCTGGCCTGTGAACCAGAGGGTCGCTGGTTCGATTTCCAGTCAGTGCACATGCCTGGGTTGTGAGCCCGGTCCCCAGCTGGGGGCGCCCAAGAGGCAACCACGCATTGATGTTTCTCTCCCTCTCTTTCTCCCTCCCTTCCCTTCTCTAAAAATAAACAAAATCTTTTTTTAAAAAAAGGTTATTTAGGAGGTAAAACAAAAGAACAACAAAAGTGGAGAGAGAGGCAGTGAAAGAGAACGTTAAGAAGTTGTGATTTGCACAGCTGGGTGAAAGGTAGCACCAATTACTACAGGTAAGAAATAGTGAAGTTGAGGAAAGTCACATACTATCTTGCCTTTGTGCATTTTCTTAAAAAAAAAAAAAAAAATCCACCTGGCTAGGGTTTCCCTTCTGTCTTTTGAAATTAAGGTGCCAGAGCCATGTGAGGAGAAACGTTAAATAAGCAGTTGCATAAGTGAGGCTGAAAACTACTCCTTTTAGTTTTTAAAAAAGAAATGTAAACAAATCAACTAAATTTTTCAAAGTGCAATGAGAAATGGATTTCTTGGGCATATCTTCAGCTTAGAGCATAATGTTCTCTTTACTGATTAACTTTACGACAGTACATTCAATAAGGTCTATTCTACCTAAAGGCAGATCAATGAGTTCTTTGGTTATGGCAATATGTATTTGGACGACAACTCGGACAACAAAGGCTTACTCAAACCCTTTCCTTGATTTGGAAAACTAAAATATTCCTACACACCACTCATTGTGCAGAGAGAGACACAGACACACAGACACACACACACACACACACACACACACACAAAGACAGACAGAAACATCGATTTGTTGTTTCATGTATTTATGCATTCATTGGTTGATTCTTGTATGTGCCCTGACTGGGGATCAAACCTGCCCACCATAATTCTTGTGTTTAAAGGTTTATATTCCTATTACATGGCTCAAAAATGTAAGCCAATTACTACATTTCTGCTCCTAAAAATATCTGTTCTGGGGCTGGAATAAAGGTTAGCTGTACTGCATTGATTGACTTGTATGGTTTATTTTTTATCTTTATACATCAACTTTACAACTTAACACTAACTTTTAAAACATTTAAAAAGTTAAATTTTAGGATTAAATTACTATTGCTAAGATCTTATTATCCTGACTAGTATGGTTCAGTGGGTTGGGTGTCATCCCTCAAACCCAAAAGGTCACTGGCTGGATTCCCGGTCAGAGCACACACCTGGGTTGCAGGCCAGGTCCTGGTTGGGGTGAGTGAGAAGCAACAAATCGATGTTAATCTCACACATTCATGTTTCCCTCTCTCCCTCCCTTCCCCCCTCTCTAAAACTAAATAAATAAAATCTAAAAACGATCTTAGTTTTACTGTAGACTAGCCTCACAAAGTAATGAATGCCTTAAATATCACTAGGTGTTTTAAAATCATTAAATTGACTACACAGAAATACACTGTACTGGGAGGGAGGGCAGAATAATGCATTTAAAAGAACTTACCTCGGAGAAACGATCAAAATTAGACATGTCTTCATCTGAATCATCTTCCCAGTCTTTCCAATTATTGAAGTCCACACTAAGCCAATTTAGCTATAGACCAATAAAAACATCATCCTACCATTAGGTTAACTTACTCATTGGCATGTATCTTAAAGACTACATTTTTTTGAATTGTGGGTTCATACCCACTAATGAGCCATGGAATTGGCACAAAAAAGGAATGACTAGACAAATCACAGTGAAATCAAATGTAGTAATGGTAAATATAGTTTCATGATGCGTCTTACAGTCATTAAACAAACCTACTTTTTAAAGCAACAATAAAAACTGATTGGTAGGAACTATGCTGAGATACCTGGGTAACTTATTTTGTTTGTTGGCACCAAAATATACTCCTGTGTGAGTAATTTACAAAGGCTTCTAAGCAAAATCTGCCTCTTGAATGCAAAACATTCTGCATAACTAGTGACTGATCTTATTCTGACTACACTTTGCTTTAAGTTAAAACCAATAAATCTCAAAGTAGAGAAAAACACACAACACAAGGCTGTAATAGTACTTAGCTATGAAACAAACACTATGTTCCTCATACCAAACAAAAGTATTTTTTCAAGTAAAAATATCAAACTTAAAAAAAAAAAAAAGAAAAACCAACCTTTGCCCTTTCTTTTGTTAATCTTGGCCATGACTGGCCAGATTCTCCTTTTCGTAAACAACATAAAATTGATCTGTCCGTTCTTTTATGCTTGGAATCCTAAAAGCAAAAACAAAAGCACTATTACACCATTTATCTCTCCAGTATCACTATAAGATTCCAGAAAGCAGCTTGTCATTCTTTACCTCTCCTTTCTAATTTCTTTCCCTCCATTTTCCCTATACTCTGAAAGAAACATCTTCTAACTACTGAAAATTTCATAAGCTACTTAGCTGCAGAAAAGGACTATTTATTCTTCCCTGAACAAGGTGAACAGAATAAAACCTTTTTAAAAAATTAAATATGGTACAGTCATAGAACAGTTTAAAGATTCTATACTTATTTAAGACAAGTCTCAAGACTATGTCCCTGATTCTAAATAGTGAAAACAAGAACAAAAAAAGGATATAGGAAAAGTGGTTAAGACAGGGGAAAACAATGAAAAATATACATATACCTACCTATTTAGCCCTCTGAATTGTTAAAACAGAATTAGTGCTAACTGCTAAAAAGAGTAGTTGAAGTATGTCTACTTCATGATTTAAATAAGTATTAAAACATGAGGACTACTTACATTTGGATCAATACAGTGAAAAAGATCAATTTCATTTAAATGTTTAAAATTATCACTTCCTCCAAGACAACTATGAATAAAAGAAAAAAAAAAAAAGAAAAAAATGAGCCTCTTCAAAGAGGTAAAGATCAGTATAGTAACTTCAGTGAAAACAAGCAAGCCAAAGTTATTCAATTGTCAGAAATAAAGATTTATCCAATTCTGTAAAATGGAAATTTACCTGAATGTAAGTTTGGATTTTTCAAAATTTACATTAACATCTTTACTGTCTTCAACACAAAATTCAACGAAGACATAGTCCCTGCGATCGTACCACTTTGCAGAAGCAGGCTGCCTACAAAGAGATAAAATTAGACAAAGTTAAGCTGGAATTCATTAACTGAATATTTACAGAACCTCCAAAGTTTAGCATGTAAGTAACACATCTTTCTATTCCATTAAAGCACTCATTATTTTGAGGCAATTTATAATAATTTCTAATGAAAATACATTTTTACTCTAACAGCTATATCCATCCCAAGTTAAAACACAGTAATACTTATTTTGCAATAAAAATTTTTTTAAAAACAATGTTTAGTAGAGTTAACCACCTAGGTAGCCCTGTCAAAATTTATAACACACTCCTTTAGAGCCCTGCTCCTAAAATTCAACCTCACAGAATTAAAAAATCAGACAGAACTGATCCACTGTCAACTGAGATATATGTAGTATTTAACATTTTTACTTACAACGAATGCTAGGAACTGTGGGGGGAATTTAAAAGTATAAGAAATGACAGTTTTTGTTCTCAACAAAGTTCTCACCTGCAGCTTATTTCTGACTATATGAAACAACCCTTTTTTTTTTTTTCTGGGCAAACAAATCTTTCTAGCAAACTTTTATGATTCTAAATGACATTAAGATAAAGAATTAAACTTCTTTACAGCGTAACCTTTACACTATCTATACATGTATCCAATATATACTATATGAGAAGCAACCTGAAGCATTTGCTTTTTCCTTATTATTCATGTGCTCCCAGTCCCTTACATTACAGTATTATGCCATCTTCACAGTGTCAGCTGCCTAGAGCTCTACCCACCCAGTAGGATATGGCTAAAAAACTGCTGGAGGCAAATATAATCAAATATGGTTGATTGACAGTCGATAAGATTATATGTGATAAATACTTAAACATTTTTGTAGATCTAAGATTATTGCAAAATAAGTTTAAAATTTTAGTTATTATATGTTCAAACACTATTCATAAATCAAATCAACTGAAAGGAATTGTTTCACTTTCAAGCTCTGAAATTCCCAACCCTGAGAAATAGAAGTTTAAAGTTCCTTCTATAAGTAAAAGTTGCAACCAACTGTTCATCAACATTTTTTACACAAATGTTAAACTTGCCTAGTCACTCTACTCTGGAACATTGATATCAGATCTGAAGTAGGTTAAACATTACAGATGGCAGTTTCCCAAGTCTAAATACAAGCAAATCAGCAAGGGTAAATGTATTTTTTAAGGTTATCTATTGGTAGATTAAAAAACAAAAACATGAGATTTTAAAAATGCTTCTAAAAAAGATATCTAGCCAAACTTCTAAGGACTAAGGAATCACAACTTTTATTATGTTAGTATGTTAATAAAACGAACAATTTAGAAGCTTTATGAATAGATCATACATTATTTCCACTCATCTTATTGCCCAGTCTTCTCAATGTGGGGTAACATGTTCTCTGTTTTTTGTTTTTTTAAAATTTTCTTTTACTTTTTGAGGGGAGGATGGAAAAGAGAGGGAGAGAAACATAGATGTGCATGCAAGAGATGGGAGAGAGAACGTGGATCCTGATGTCTCTTGCACAGTCCCAACTGGGGACCTGGCCTGCAACCCAAGCATGAGCCCTGACTGGGAATCAAACCAGCTACCTTTTGATTTGCAGGCCGGTGCTCAGTACACTGAGCCACACCAGCCAGGGCTCATGTTCTGTCTTTAACTGAAAATATTTGCTAACTTAATAATTAAACTTAAATGACTAGGTTTACAGACTTTCATATTGAGGTAATCAGATAAGCCCCATTTAAAAAAAGCACTAATGGTAACAATCTGGGGCAACAAACAGCCTAGTTCCAGAATACTATTTCCAACTAAAAGAAACCAGGATTCCTACAGAAAAATGGCTGACCTCAGGCCTGAAGTAGGCAATATAGGTGACCTTGGGACATCTTGTGCAAATGAGACTAGTTAAGGGTGAGGTCAGTCAAAAGAGGAGGCAAGAATTAAGGTCTCTCACCTTGGCCAATGGCAATTTCAGCACCAGAAAAAACGACCACAGCCCCGGCTGGTGTAGCTCAGTGAACTGAGCACCAGCCTGCAAACCAAAGGGTTGCCAGTTTGATTCCCAGTCAGGGCACATGCCTGGGTTGCAGGCCAGGTCCCCAATTTGGGGCATGTGAGAGGCAACCACTCATTGATGTTCCTCTCCCTCCCTTCCCCTCTAAAAAATAGTAAATAAACAAAATCTTTAAAAAAATAAAAGAAATGACTGCAGATTGATTAAAACACACTGAATATAAAAACTGAGTTCATACTGACAAAAAAAAAAGACAAACTACCCATAGTCTGCAACACCAGAAGATGCTACAACTCCAATATTTTATAAATTAGCAATTAAAGACAAAGAATTAGGCACTATTCCTGCTTTCCCTTTATGAACTTTTATTCCTGATAACTAAATAGGACCACTTCATGAAGGAAATGTTACAGAATTCCAGCTTTGGTGTGGAATAAAACATGGGGTGGGGGGAGAATCACTATTTTGCAGTCCTTAAACTGATTTGGCAGTGATCATCAATAGATAAAACTATTAACAATGACTAGATGAACTGATAAAGAACTTAAGATCTCAGCATCACCGAAAGTGAGACAATCGAATATATACAGTACTCACTCTCTATATCGCGGTTCACTTATCGTGGCCTCACTGTATCTTGGGATTTTTAAAAATATTATTTATCGCAGATTTTCCCCTATATCGCGGGATTTTGCAGTACTGTATACATACGTTGTTAAAGTTATGTAGGTTTAAGAGTGTAGAATATGTTTAAGAACATAAGTAGTGTTTGTAATAGTGTGGAAAAGGTTAATAAGGGAGTGGGAAAGGTTACTAAGGGACTGGGAATGGTTTATAAATGTGTGGAAACGGTTTATAAAGCCTTAAAAATTATATACTAAAGTAAGTGTAAGGTTCCTACTTCGTGGATTTTTACCTATCGCAGGGGGTGGGGCTGTCTAGAATGTAATACCTGCGATATGTGAGGGAATACTGTACCATCTAATTTGATGCAACATGATACACTCCACAGTAAACTTTATTTTCAGTCTACCAGAAATATGAGGAAAAGGAACAAGTTAAATGATACCACAAGGTCCAGAATGTTTCTTAGATCAATGGCATAAAGAAGAGGGAGGAACTCTTTAGACCGAGAGACCTAAAAGTTATCGAACAAGCACAATTTGTGACCTATCTGCATCTTGATTCAAATAAACTAAACATAAAAAAAGATTACTGAAGCCCTGACTGGTATGGGGCAGTGGGTTGGGTGCTGGTTCAATTTCCAGTCAGGGAACATGCCTGGGTTGCAGGTCAAGTGTCTGGTTGGGGGCATGCGAAAAGCAACTGATAGATGTTTCTCTCTCAAAGCAATATTTCTCTCCCCTTCCTTTCTCCCTCCCTTCCCCTCTCTAAAAAATGAATCAATCAATCTTTAAAAAAACAAAAGCAAAAAAACAAACAAAAAACACCACCACCACCACAAATCCAAAACTGTGGATATCTGGATATGGAGAGGTGATGTGGAAATTACTGTTCGTTTTGTTAGTAAAAAGCATTGTTTACCTTGTAAATGTCAAGTTGCATATTAAGAGTCTATAGTAATGGAGGAGCACACTAATAGTGATCTGGCTATTAAAATGGCTATATCAAAAACCAAGTATGAAAGCTCTTCAGTTTCTATTCACATTAAGGACATGAGAACCAAGGGAGAAATTTTTCTTTTCTCAAATTCACATTAAGTAATCTAGAATTATATCACTGTTATGGGCTTCATACTTAATGAGAGGAAATTCAGGATGAAGAAGGTGATGACTATGTTTGAGAAGGAGAAGGTCTTTGAGGGGAAAAGTGGAAACGAGATGCTGAAGATGATGGAGAGGAAGATGACTAGATCATTTTAAGACTAGATTACCTAAATTCCTGGGAGTGCAATAGTGATCACACCTTCCTTGTTTCTTCATGTATAAATAGCTGTCCCTATAGAAAATAATGTGTAACTTTTATAGAAAAAAGTGAGGTTTTACTATTTTTGTTTTATCATCCCAAGTAAGATTTACTAGTCTTTTAATAATCACACTGTATGTAGAGAAAAACTTTCTTTGACACCATTGTGAAATTCCCTAGCAGTTCATTTAGAATCTTAATTTTTCTAATACAAGCTGACTAGTCATTTTTAGCTCATAATTAAAACATGATGGCTTTTACACATAGTATGATGTATTTCATTAATAAGGTTTTAAAGTTATTTATGAATTAACTGAAATCAGTAAGCTGAAATGTGAAATAAAGTCTTTTGAATAAGTTATTTTTTTAGAGTTAACCCAGAATATTTAGTCTGAAGGCAGTAACTTCAATATAGTTTATGGTTTGGGGGGAGGCTTCTGAAATCTTTTAGGCCAGGTGACTAGTAAGATTTTATTTCTGAAGGAAAAACTGCTTACGGTAAGTTGAGACATACAGAAAAAGTCTTTTGTCCTTCAAGCTGAATAAACATCGTGACATGCTAATGGTTAAGTGTAAATTTTTCATTTTCCTTTCAGCAGTTCCTTTATGATCACCTTCCTTTCTTGTTCCACTCTTCTCCCCATTCTCAAAAAAAAAAAAAAAAGGAAAATTTATGAATACCCAAGAACACCTTCAGTCTTATACCTCAACTTCCTTTTCAGACCTATCTCAGTTTTAAACAGGCTGTGAAACAAACTGAGTATTTTTATTTCCTGAGATACAAATATTATTATCAATGCAGTTTTACATAACAGCTTACTGGAAATCTTTCTTGGTTGACAAGATGTACAGAGACTCTAGTAGGATAAATAAAGAAAAGCAGCAGAGGGGCTTTTGGAAGCAGCAACAATGGCCTCAAAAGTCAGAATTGTCTGTTGATAATTAATGAGATATTCAAGTCAAAATTTTAAGTTAGCTTCCCAAATGACTTATATACCACTCTGCAAGTATTTCTGGTTTTCCTAAATAGAATCTTTAATTATTATTTCTCTAATTTTAAAGCATTACCAGATATAGCATTTACTTGAAATGTATTAGGCAGTGGGAAAAATATTTGAAACTAAACCCAAATTAAAATTAAGATTTGTTCTCAAGTGGATGTCCACTGAAAGCAGAATATGTGCCCTGCCCAGGTAGCTCAGTGGGTTAGAGCACTGTCCCAATACGTTAAGGTTGTGGGTACGATTCCCCATCAGGGAACATACAAGAAGCAAGCAATGAATGCATAAGTAAGTGAAACAACAAACCGATGTTTGTCTAAAAATCAGAAAATATAATTTTTGAAAGTAAAAAAAGATTTGGGAAAAAGTGTGCGTGTTTTCTTATATGGCTACTAATTATGAATAAGTACATCTCCCTTTTTGTTGTGGAGGCTCCATGTTCAAGGCAATTTGCTTTTTTTAAATTGGTTCTCTAAATTTTTTTTATAAACTTATTTGAGAGAGGAAGAGAGAAGAGAAACATTTTTTGTTTCACCCATCCATGCATTCATTGGTTGACTCTTATATCCCTGACCAGGGATTGACCCCATAGCCCTAGCATATTGAGATGATACTCTAACCAACTGAGCTACCCAGCCAGTGCTGGCTCTAAATTTTTCCCCTTTGACTATTTTTAAGTTATTTTAAGTGTTTTTTAAGTTAGTGCCTGCAAATTAATTGAGTTACATTTCCATACTGGGACACGTTTAAATTACTGAACAAAGCACTGCTTCTTTTTAGTTGAAAAATATATGACTTGGGGTTTTAAAGTAAAAATTAGGGCATTATTTGTGGATAAATTTTAAAAGCTGAATAACTGAATGAAATAAAACTCTTGGGAGGATTCAAATATCTAAATAGCTAAGAGTTTACTCCTTTTTAACTACTAAAATACCCTGTTTTAGTCCCTAAAAATTCTCATCACATAGTAAGGCCAGATTATAAAATATTCATTTTTAAAGTTAAATCTATATATTTACTTTCTTATCAATCATTTTGTCATATAATCAAAATTACTTTTTTGGCTTCAAAACACTTAAGAGCCTCCAAATAACTTTTTGACTTATTTATCTTTGTGGGTGAATTTCATGCAAATAAGGGTGGGTTTTATATTTTGTGTAAGTTCTTGGTCCTATTTTAATGTTCTTTGTATAACAGTATAATATACAGTGTTAAATTCCTCAAAATGTTCTTTAAAAATCTTTGAAGTTAACACTTCTGTGCAACTATGTTTTGAATAAAGCTAGGACAATGTTAAAACAAACAAAACACACTACCCTGCCCCCCTACCCAGTGCGACATTCTAGGCTATTCTGACAAGAACTTTAAAGCTCCACATTAGGACTGTGTCAATTCAAGTAATAAAGTTTGACATAACTTAAAATTCTCCTCTATAGTTTTAACTAAAATTTCTTAGCTTGTCTTAAAAGGAGGAGCTTAGGTCATGAGTAGAACCCCTATGAATGGGATTAGTGCCTCATAAGGCCTCTGGTGTTATGCAGATTGTTTTGAGCTAAAGCCAACTTTTATTTTATTTTAGAGAGGGAAAGGAGGGAGAGAAACATCAATGTGATTTGAAGAAACTTCGCAAGCAACCCAGCCACCTGCTCTAACCGGAATCAAACCGGCAACTTTTCTTTGGAAGTTCACAGGCCACTGAGCCACACTAGCCAGGGCTAAAGGCAACTTTAGCAGCAGGCTCAGGAGAAACTTCTACCCCACCCTTAACTGCCTGGATGATTCTGAATTAGAAGCGCTGCCCATAAGAGATTATCAAGAGATAACTTCTTTTGACTTTTCACTTATCTACAGGAAAGGGCATACAGTATTCCCTCACGTATGACGAGTATTACATTCTAGACCTCCTGAAATAGGTGAAAGTCCTTGAGAAGTAGGAACCTTACATTTATTTTAGTATTTATATATTTTTTAAGGCTTTATAAACCCTTCCCACACACTTATAAACCGTTCCCAGCCCCTTAGTAACCTTTCCCACACCCTTATTAACCTTTTCCACACTATTATAAACACTACTTATGTTCTTAAACATATTCTACACTCTTAAACCTACGTAACTTTAACAACGTATGTATACAGTACTGCAAAATCCCGCGATATAGGGAAAAATCTGCGATAAATAATTAAATATACTATTTTTAAAAATCCCGAGATACAGTGAGGCCGCGATAAGTGAACCGCGATAGAGGGGCTACTGTACTTCAATTTACTGAAGGTCTGCTCTTATCATCCAGAATAAACCTTTGAAGCTCCCAGGGCAACAACTTACCACATTCCTTAGCTCAGAATGTCTGCTTTGGGAATGTATGCACAAAGTAGGAATGTGGGAAAGTCATAGAGTCACTTGAAAGAAGGGCACATGCAGGAGAGGTTAGAGATAGAAAGGGAACTTGAGTATATAAGAACAGTGAAGAATAAATTTGTTTATAACTACCCAGTCTGTGGTAGTTTCTTACAGCAGCGCCCCCCAAACGAAGACAATCAGCAAAGTAAACAAAAAGTTTGCTAAGGAAAACTTCCCAGTTATTCAAATTCTTTTTGACAGTTTACTACGTACAAGGTATACCCACCTCAAGCCTTTTATGAACTGGCAGGACAGGCACATTATACTTAAATTTGGGGTAAATTCATAAATCTTAATGTTGAAAAAAACCAAGTTAGGACTAGGGCACAGATGTCCTGGATATAACAAATATTATTACCTTATTCTGTAAATGGGAAATTAAAACAATTAGTTGCAGTTATCATTCCTTTAGAACTTTGGAAATCTTAAGGGGGAAAAATTCCATATATAATACAATTTTACAGTACATGACTTGTTTCTATAAGCAACACTATGGTCAAAGCTCCAACATCTTCATTTTCTTTTTCTCTCAGAAATTCTAAGTTCAAGTTTTTATAAGCAGGTACTCCAAACAATAATACAGCAAACATGAAAAACCTTGAGGTTTGTACATGAAAATTTAGTGATACAGAAACTTGTAGTATTCAAGTGAGAGTCCTATAATTCTTAGTACCATAATAATTCAAATTTGGCTCCCTGAAATATGGTCTTGATCCACCTCATGGGATATATATATTATCTACTCATTCCATAAATTCCACATTCTTTCCCCTAGAAATCTTTAGTATCTTTCTGTCAGGGTAGTATCCAATCAGATTTGTTCATTATTATTTGAATTCTTCCTCTATATCAGTTGGAAAAAAAAGGATGCTATCAGCTTGGTCACAAAACATTAGGCTCTTCAACACATACAGGTAAATGTACTAGAGGAAATAGCAATAATGACCATTTAACAAAAATGCTCTACTTTTGTAAAAGAATTTAAAGGACTGCAAAATGTATACAACAATGTGCTAATTAACAATCTTTATGAAAAAGTATTTTAAAATCTATTAATATTTATCTTCAATTAATGGCCTTGTACAGAAATTAAACAGAAAAATGTGGGAAAAAGGATTAATTTAGACTGGTATGTCAACTTCTTTAGATTTAAAAAAAATCAGGGGGTAGGGGAACAAGGGCAGAATTAAAGGGGAACCAATGGTAGTTATTCACAGTTAAGAGAAAGATCAGTCTGACCAATAAATTATTCCCACGATAAATATCCCCAAAATAAAGGGCTCACAACAAGTCAAATGTTGCTTTGAGGGTATATATTGATTTGGTGTTTCTTTTCTAGATTTTCCAAAATACAGCAAAGCCTTAATAATAGAATATGAAATCAGTTTTGATTTACAGATGGCACTCACCAACTTTACTGCCCACCATCTATGTGAGATAGTTAAATTAACTGAAGATGTCATCTAGCAGAATACAGGGCCAAGAAAAGATCCCAGGTCTAGTCCCAATCCTCACCATGTCAAGCACCTGAGATAGCCAAGCCTTATAGCCAAAATACATTTATATAGAGTTTGAATGTTATTCAAAAAACACGTATTCATTAAACATGGTTCCGGGAATTGTTCTGGGGATATAGCAGACAAAAATCCCTGCCCTTAGTAAGTTTGCATTCAAGTCAAATGATGAAATTTAGTTCAAAAATCATCTCCTAAGAAATATGGAGATGAGGTCATATTTGTTATGGTTTACCTTTCTTAATGTATAAAACATGGCTTATCTTTCTTAATGTATATCATAACATTTTTTTGTTGTTAGTACTTTGAAAGGTGGTAACATCTAGATATTTTCTAATAGTACACAACCTCATATATTGGGTTGGCCAAAAAGTCCGAATGGTTTTTCCTGTAAAATAAGACACATTTTTCATCTTCACCAATAACTTTATTATTTGGATATTCTGAGTATGTAAACTATCTCCCGCACAGTGTTAACGCTGACTGTTCTCAATTAATGTTTAGATTTGGTTGTTATCAACTTCAACTGGTCTGCCCAACTATGGAGCATTGTCCATCAAGAAATCTCCAGAACGAAACTTCACAAACCACTTTTGACACGTTCAATCAGTTGCAGCACCTTGCAGTAAACTGCACTGTTTTTCTGCATGTCAGTTGCGTTTTTACCTTTCTTGAAAAAAGCATAATATGCTGAAAATGTGTATTTTCTTTCATCTTCAACATTAAGATGCCTACACAAAAATTCACCACTTTTGATTTTTTTAAAAATGCACATTGATCTGGCAGCAGTCACAATACAATCTAAAAAAATTGTTTCAAATGAAGTTAAAGAAAACTAAGTGCTAGTAGAGCCATCTTACAAAATCTTACCAAAAAAAAAAAAAAAAAAAAAAAAAATCAAACAGCTTTTTGGCCTACTCAATACTTTATTCAGAATTAAGAGTCCCCTCATGAGTTTATTCTTAATGGAGCATATTTGTCTGAACCAAAAGATCACTTTGAATTCTAAGATAAAACAACAGTAATCAAGACTAGCTTTTCACTAAAGTTCAATAACGCAGTAAATATCTTCTAGGTTTAGGAATAAGCTAAACATATTTCTAGTAAGTAAAAAGCTTCTTAAAGAGAAGGTTTCACTAATATTTCATATATTCCATAATACCTATAAATATCAAGAGTCAGAAAAATAAAGCTCATTAAAAAACTGGTAAATCTATTTCAACCTGTACTAAGTGAGAAATGAAATGGAAAGACAAAAATTCTGCTATTGAAACGGAAAAAGTAGTTCCAGGTTCATAGATAGCAGCTTTTTCTCAAGTATTATCAAAAGCTCTGCCTAAAATGTCTAAAACCAAACTCTCTCACATTCTTTTCTCAGAGAAACCCCAAGATAGGCTTCTCATACTTTCAGATCTTCAGTATGTCAGTTTTACTACTATGTAAAACTTTCTGGAAAGGTGACCTGAATTGCACATGCTTCCCAAATTATGTGCCAGGGTGCATCAGGACACTATGGAGAAACTCACAAGGCTGCCACAGGATATTTTAAACTTGAGAGAAATTCAACTGGGGACCCAGGTTTGTGTCCTGGCAGGGAACTGAACCAGCAACCCTTTGGTTCCCAGGCCAATGCTAAATCCACTGAGCCACACCAGCTAGGGCTAAAATAAAAACAACAAAAACAAAACACTAAGTTCAATTTCAACAGCAGACTGTGCTATATTAAACTGCATCTTTGCAAAGCTGGATTTTTAATGGTTGCTATGTCAAGAAAAAAAAAAAAAAAGAAAGAAAGAAATTCAACGAGGAATAGGAACCGAGATGTAGTACCCGATCTGACTTCAAACTGTAAGTAGTTATATGGTGCCCAAAAGGCACACATATTCCATAAGTAAACATGGTTAAACATGAAACTCCATTTTTCTTTCAATACTTGTTTGATTTTCAAAGAACTACTAGGATGTTAAGACAAAATACTTAAGTTGCTTGGACCCAACTACCTAATAAACAGAGCTGCTAGGTTATTCCTTTTGGCCTAGCAACGACGTAAAAAATGAAAAAGAAACCTACATAGACACCAAGGGGCAAACAGAGGTCTGAACCTCTGTGCTAGTTCCTTTATTTGGTAATTCTCACTCTTAAAATATAAGGATGAAAGCTGAGTTTTTTAAAAGATAACATCCCCCCTAAAACTTAGTGCCCTTCTTTCAAGTGACTCTATGACTTTCCCAATTTCCTACTTTGTGCATACATTCCCAAAGCAGACAAAATTATTTTTCCTCCTCCAATTAAGACTCAAAACAAGATCAATCTTTCACTGCCTCCATTACAAATTTTAGCTCCATTACCTTTTGTTGAGAAGTGGTGCAGATTTTAACAGAAGTAGTAGGTCAGGTTAGATAAGAAAATTGAACTACAGATACATAGTTATTTATTTGGAAAAGGACCACCTGAAAAATTATTCTTCCTGGAAAAAAATAAGCCCTCTTTCAGGAATGCTTGGTTTCTGAATAAGGTTCCAAGTTGACTTGGGACAGCTCCTGATACTAATTAGCATTGCATGAACTTATATTTCAAGAACTAGACCCTGAAGTTTAATTAAAAAAAAAAAAAAAATCACACCTGTTTCTGACTTAGATCCTTTCAGTAAACAAAATAATTAAACACACTGAGTTGGAAAGAGTTCTGAAATAAACACTTTTTAGCAATAAAGCATGGCTATATGTCAAGATTAACTACTGTATAGAAAATCCATGACAGCCCATTTTATTTGGCTTTGGAATAAACATGGAGAGGGACGTTGCTCAAGGTAAGCTTTAAAGTAAGTGTCCTTGGGAAGTGGGGAAGTCAGCCTCAATTTAAAATGTCATTGCCAATCTATACAGTAAAAAAAAAGTTTACTACAACAAACTTCATTATTTCTGAGCAAATTACACTAAATGCAACAATTCTCAATGTAAGAATTCAGATAAACCACTATCTTAAGCATTTAATAGCCAGGCTGATTCTAAACAGTTGATATTACAAAGGTGTATTTTTCTGAAAAGTGACAATCACTAACCACCTAACACCCCAAAAATGATAAGGCCTCTAGATTTTAGAACTAGAAATACAATTAAACAGAAAAATCTTAATACAGTACAAACTGGTCTGTAACATAGTAATTTATCAATTCCAGTTTTTACTGCCATCTAGTTAAAGTCTAACTAAGCGTGGGGGAAAAAAGAACCCAGCCGCCAAGTTACACTGGTTAGGAAATCAACACTTAACAAATGCCACCATCAGTAACTCTTCCTTAACTTATAGAAATTAACCATATACTCACCAGTACAAATGGTTTTGGAGGCGAAAGATAGATTTTATTTTTAAAAATTTAATTTTATTTCTTTATTTTTAGGAAGGGGAAAGGAGGGAGAGAGGAAGAGAAACATCAAAGTGTGGTTGCCTCTTGCATGCTCCCAACTTGGGACCTGGCCTGCAACCCAGGCACGTGCCCTGACTGGGAATTGAACTCAGAACCCTCTGTTTCGCAGGCCAGCACTCAATCTACTGAATCACACCAGCCAGGGCAGATGATTTTATTTTGAGGATTCAATCACACAAAGCTGAGTGACGACAAAGATTTTAACCAATGTTAGAGACAGTCATAGTATGTTTCTAGACAACTTAATAATTTAAGCACAAAACACCAAAAAGAATTACTTCAAGTAGCTCAAAACTAAAAAATACTTTATATCTACTATTAATGGGTCCAACTTAGAACCAACTACAACAATTTAAAAAAAGGGGGGGGGCACTCTCCACCTCCACCCCCACAATTGGTTTTGCAGGTCTTAAATGCCAGGGAATGTCCTAAAATCCTAGACTTCTCCAAGATAGGTGAGAGATTGAGAACTTTTATGTAAACTACTAGTCAAAACTCTAAAAACTTGATTATAATCAAGAAACTTACCTAGGAAATCATTACTAAAGAGCATTCAAATAAGAAAAAAACAGACCCCCAAAACCCTTAAGCTATTCAGCATGTCTCTCTCCATGTTTAAAAAAATGTTTATAGCAGACAGCAAAAAAATTAATCCTTATCAGCCAGATTCTTCCTAGGACTGGATGACCCATTAAAGGTTTTTACTAACTCAAATAACTGATTCCTAATATTCATCTTGTAAATTCATTCAAGTCATTAGTTCAGTAATAACCCCTAAAAAATTTTGCAATGTGGCATGTTAAATATTTTAAAAAATGAGATTTATCTGTTCTCTTCAAACTACTCATTTTGAAAGTAGCATTCCTGAAACTATATAGACTACTTTTTGGAATAGTGATTGTTAAACTTTTCATCTTAATTTTTTAATCTACTCACAAACTTAACATTTCTTATCTATTTTAAATGACATCCCAAAGTGTTTCTATTCCAAACAATGTTAAACAAGAGGGTATTTCTTCGTGAAAAAGTATTTCATTCAGCTACATTAGTCTATTAAGAGCTGGTAATGCTTTATATGAGGATTCCTTTTCTACTCATAGGTATTTTAAGATAGACAATCTTGCTATATTATTTGGAATAGAGATTTCAAAGGGAAAAACAAAAGCTACTTTACAGAGATTTAAACTCTTCTATTAAATACCACTTTTGGGGGGAAATTCCTTCTAAAGTTATAACATAATATATAAAGGGGATTACAGTAATACATGCATACTTGAAGCTGTTCTCGGACATCAACTGGATGGGTGTATCCTATTTTGAATTCTAGCCCAATATACTCACCGTCAATGCTATCAATTTAAGTAAACCCCTGAAAGTGCATTACTTTTTATAGAAATAAAAATTGTTTCCCTATTGGTGAAAATGAAAAAAAAAATTGTCCCCCTTCAATTCCCTTCATAATTCTCAGGTAGTAGTTAAAAAAAAAAAAAAAAAAAACATTAAAAAAAGAAACCAGCAGTTATCACATATGAAAAGGTAAAGCTTCAACCGAAAATAATGTTTAAGGTCTAGAAGGGGCAATGTCAAGAATTCTTATTCGGTTAAAATCACCAATGTTTTCCTTTATCTTTATCACAATAAAACTAAAGATTACTAAAGAACCTGTAGCAAACAAATCTTAAGCTCTTTAAGACAACAACAACAAAAAAAACAATTACATACCTATTTCACCTCTAAATTAATACAGAATAATGAAACTTCGCCTAAAGTTTCATACAGAACACAAAACATGTCCACAAGTACCTTCCGACTTGACACGTGCGGTAACTACCTGCTCTATGGTAACTCCTCGCTGCCAGGGAAACGGCTGAGCTTTGGCAACCATCACTCTCTTCGAGAGATCGGAGTTAGGAGAGGGCCTGGGAAGACCCACACTCGAGAAATCACGACACCCAAGAAGGAAATAAGATTGTGGTGACTGTATGGCCTACCTCCAGTTTCCTAGCAGTCCCTGTTGCTCAGAGGCCCGCGTGGTGCTCTACGAGGAGCTCCACCAGCCTCTGGTAGCACCCACCACAGGTGCACTTGGCCCAGGGCCTCGTGCAGGTATAACAGGGCGGTAGAGCCAGCTTGCCCAAGAAACGAAGTGGCAGTTCAGGAGGGTCCACGCCTCCAAGACGCCGCAAGGCAAAAATCTCACAGGAGATTTAAGGCCTAAGGCTAAATTCAGAGAGTTAGGAGTAACCGAGACACCAAAGGGGGAAAAGTGGGGTAAGTGGGATTTCCGGCACGGGGAAGCTGAGGGACGATTCAGAGATGGGGGAAATCGGACATCTGGAGGAAATATGTCCTCCTCCCGCCAACGGTAACCACAATAATGATATTGGATCGCCAACCCCCAAGCCAGAACGACTGCCACTATTGAGGAGAGAAAGCCAAGGGACCGAAAGCGGGGGAAGGGAGGGGGCGGCTTCCCGGCAGCCCCCAGCGCGGCCTCGGCCTCCTGCCGCGGAGACCTTCCCTTGGCAGGGTGTCGCACTCACATCGTGAACGGGGCAGGGGGGCGGGTGAATGGGTGGGCGGGCCTCTCCGGCGGCAGCTGCTGGGCAATGGACTGAACTCCGGTGGCGACTCCGGCGTTTTCTCCCCGGTGTGGCCTTTTCTTGTTTCCCTCAGGAGACGGCGGCAGCGGCAGGCTCGACCTGGGTCCCCAGAATGCACCGCGCAGAGAGAGCGGCTCCTCCGGTCGGGGAGTAGAGGAAAGTGTAGGAAAAGGGGCGCGAGGACGGAAAATGAACGTGCGTGCGTGCGAGCTAGGGCTAGTGAGGCCGGGCGGCGGCTGGTGACGCAGCAAAATGCCCGGGCCTTGCCCCCGCGCCTGCGCACTCTTTGTTTTCGGGCTCCTGCGCGGCTTTCTAGAGATATCTACGGAAAGGGCGGGGCCTCCCAGCTCTTCGGGATCCTTCCCGGCGCTGGCCCCTCCTTTCGCCTGCTCCCTCTGGTCTGACGAGTTTCCCGCCTCTACTCTTGCGCACCCCCTCGCGTTGGGAACTGTTAGTTATCTAACCGCCTCTCCACGTGCTGTGGGCCGTCTTCCTGGGAAACCACTGCCCTGACAGCGGGAGGAAGGCTGAGGTGGTGGGATGGACAGAGTCGGGAGGCTTGTAAAGTGAAATGGGGGTTTGGTTACTCTTCAGGGAACAAACCAGCCCACAGAGGAAACATTCCGCCTCAGAAAAGAGGGGAAGAGATTGCCGGTGCTGGTAATATTTGCAGAAAAGGGTTAACCTCAGAATCGAGGGCCTGGTCCATTTTGCCGTTTTTGGAAGGCTGGAAACAGGTCCAGGGACAGCGGAAATTTGAGGTCTTGGGCTGAGGAGGAACGTTTGCTATTGGAGGTGGGGTTTGCCTCTGCTGTGAGAGATTAGTGCTGTAGGCAAGACTGGAAGGTTATGTGAGTGAAGAGTCTAGGTTTGTGGAATGGAGATAGCGGCTAGGACGCTCGTGACTCCAGGCACATCATTTGAGGGGAAGGGGATCCCCCATCTGTTGTCAATGGCTCTCTGGAACTAAAGCTTTGTGCAAGGCACTGGGTTAGGCTGCAATGAGGGATAGTAACGAAAGGAATGAAAACGGTACCTGCTTACTCTGGAAGGCTATGTAACAGTGGAGTAAGGGTGAAATACACCGATGTGCTGCTAGTTAGAACACAAGGTAGGTTTATAGAAAATACCATGACGTTTTGGAACGTGGGGGCTTCATATTCAGCATTAAGGACTTAGTGTCTGTGCTGTGCGAGGCAGGTATTGAGGAACTACGAATGTTGAATCCTATGCTAAAATTCCGTTAAAAAAAAAAAAAAAGCAAGATTAAATCTTAGCTCTCAAACACTGATTTCAAGGACCCTACTGCCTGTTGGGGAAAATAGAATATACAAGTCAGGATAAGGCCTTGTTAAGGAAAATTACCCAAAACATGGAAATAAGACAAAGTGGGGAGATGATCTTTCAGTCCATGCTGGAATAGGTTTAACCTGGTCGCCCAAGAATTATTCTCTAGGAGAAGGTATCTGTGACTTTATAATATGAGTAGAGTTCAGATATTGTGAATTTACTTGTAGATTTCTGACGGAAAAGCTAACCTCAAAGTTACTTTTATTGCTCTGTGTGACAATCAGTTTTGTTTAATCTACAACCTTATTCTAATTACTTTTACTTTTTATGCCTATAAATACCTACTTAAATGCTCTGGAACCAGCTTTACCATCTTACTGGTTCCGTCAATGAGTTAAATGTTTGGCTTAACAACTTTATATTTGTGGGAGAGTAATGTTTTAAATTTTTTTGAAAATTCTACTTTGATACTTCATAGAGGTGACAGCAGAAATGAATGGAGTAGTAAATTCCAGGCAGGGATCTTCGTAGATGAAGAGATAGAAACAAGTATATCTAAGTCAGGAGCTGGAAAACTTTCTGTAAAGGGGCAGGTATTTCAGCATAAAATCAATGATAGAAAATATCTAAATAAATAAAAGCTGTGTTAAAAAACAACTAAGAATGCTGACATTTAAATTTATGTTCACGTCACAAAGTATTCTTTCTAAACCTTAAAAATGCAAAAATAATCCTTACCAAGAAGGCCATACAAAAATTGCAGCCTTCTGGATTTGGTCTACAGGCTGTAATTTGCAACCCCCCGGCCTAGGTAGTCCAAAGTGCAGGGGAATAATTCAAGATAAAGTTTCAAAGGTTGATTGCAACCAAATAATGGTGGCAATGAATGTCAGGCTAATTGTTTTCAGTTTACTGCTCTGACAATGGTAGGCTGTTGAAGTTTTTTTGAAGAGGAGTAAAACTTGTATTCTAGAAAGATTAATTTGATAACAACATTTAAGATGAACTGAAAATGAAGGAACTAAATTGAAGATCGAATTTAGAAGACCGCAACTCTAAATAGTAACTGGTAATTTCCCTTATCTAAAGAGGTGCTGTGGGAAAAACTGCCTTTCACACAAGAAATTTTTAAAAATTCAGACCCATTGCATCCTAATTCATAGTTTATCACTTGTGTTGGACACATTTCAAGGGATATCATGTTAGTGTAACTCTGGAAATGACTTCTCACCCAGAAGTTTCACCAATACTGTAATTTGTAATAAGGTTTATCCATGCCTTTGCATGTTATCTCAACCATTAGGTGGGAACCCAAATTGTACCAGGTTTTTTTTTCTTTTTCAGATTCACTAAGCATGTTTCAAGTAGGGGGCCAAATCTGGATTCAAACATCTAGAGTTAGTGTCAGGACTTTTGGAAGAGAAACTGGCAACCTGAATTGGCAGAAAATCAGCAAATACTTGGCAAGTGTTAGATACCATTTCACAAGTTTAATCCTGACAGTCTCCTAGGAGGAAAAAAAATTCCCAGGCCAATTTTTTAAGTTAGTTAAGGGAATGCAGAAACAATTACTCAATTCTTACTGCAGCATCCACCTTCTCCCTGATATTTTTCTGAGGACTGAATTTAAAAGTATCCATAATCACTAATATCAAAAGAGAACTTTATTGATTGACATGAGCAATTTTATAAAGTTTTTAAAAAGATTTATTGATTTACTTTTTTGGAGAGAGGGGAAGGGAGGGAGAAAGAGAGGGAGAGAAACATCAATCAGTTGCCACTTGCATGCCCCCAACTGGGGACCTGGCCTGCAACCCATGCATGTGCCCTGACCAGGAGTCAAACTGGTGACACTTTGGTTCACAGGCCGGCACTTAACCACTGAGCCACACCAGCCAGGGCTACAAAGTTTTAAAATTATAACAGATGAGAACAGTCTAGTTTTATGAGGGGTTTTCTAATAATAGAACTTAGGGGTTATTAATTTTGTATTTGTAAGGCAAAGGAAAAGAAGGGGTGAAGTAGTGATCTATTTTAGGTATAGAGAATAAGAAATAGATCATGAAGTTTAAGGGCAACATGACCTAGTTATAAACATCACATATAGCAAGTTAAATTTGTTTTGTGATGTCATTATCTTCCCCACAATTTAGAAGCATGCACCACACCCTCTCACACTCTGGTTTGACAGTAATAGAAAGGGTTAAAATGCCTGTGTCTTGTATTGAGCTTTTTCATAGTCTGAATTTTGCTACTAGTCTCTGTGGACTGACAAAAGCGTAAACAGCTCTAAGTGGATGAAGAGGCTTTAAAAAAGTTAATTTTATCTTTTTAAATGAAATATATTGAAATCTAAAAGTGGTCTAACCCAAACATCAACTTACAGTATATATCATACATATATACACATGGAATTCATGTTATAGAAAATAAGACTATACAGAGAGTGATATATGCTTACTTCTATAATCTCTGGGATCAGAAGAAATCAGTAAAGTTTTTAAAATTTCATTGTCTTCATGAAAGAGAATGTATTACAGTTCTTGAGTAACTCTGCAGTAAGTAAATATTTCATTGAGCTCTTTCCATTGTATGTTGCAGGAAGTGACCAAAAGAAGGTTGTATACACATTCAGAGATTACATTAACACCATTTTATTCACCACCTTGCAGGATAGCTTAGTATAGAATGGGATAATGGAGAGACATAGGATTAGTTTAAAAGTTAAGGGGCCTTCTTTTTATGTGATTTTTAAAAAGTTGTTCACCAGACCTCTTTAACGCTCCCTTTTCTAGGAAATAAGGGCTATGTAATATTATTGGGGGGAAATAAGGGGAGACCAAGTGCTAAGAGATTAATTTAAAATATATATTTGATACTGCTGAACAACATTGTTCCTGACCTCCAGGAATTGTCTTATAGAAAAAGTAAAAAAGTAAATAGATAAATTATAATGTATTGCAATAAGTACTGTATTAGAACTATAAACAGAGTACTGTGGGAACAGCAACCTGGAGAACTAAGAGGAGTCTGGGAAAGCATCAAAGAGGGGTAATGATAAAGAGCTGAGTTTCTAAGGCTGAATGAATTTTTCCCAGGCAATGGTGAAAAGCAAAAAAGGCTGTTCCAGGCAGAAAATACAGAAAATATAAAGCAGAGGCAATGGAATTTTCAGGAATCTGTGTATAGTACATTGTGACTGATGCTTAGGAGAGACTAAATAAAGGAGAGTAGTGAAAGAGAAGGCTGGAGAGGTGAGTTCAGGCCAGATAGTTCAGGCGTTATATGCCTGATTAAGGGAGACTGAATTTACTGTAATTCTATTGCCAACACAGAGAAGTTTTTAATGAGACTGATGCTATATGTGGGTGGATAAGTTTCTTGAGCATAGAGACTGGTATCATATTTGTCTGTGTTTCCAGTGCCAGACACATAGTAGTTGCTAAAAAAAGTGTTTATGGAATTGATTTGCCATCTGGAGTGGAGAAAGACTGCAGATAGACCAACTGTGGTAGTTTAGGCAGTAGCTGTGGGAGTAAATAGAAAAGCTAACCTAGAATTTTGATGAATTTCTGACCTTGAAAACCAGTTAGAAAAGGGAGATGACGTAAGTAGGTTTGTAGTTTGGGAGACTGGATGAAATGTGACACCATTAGCTGAGACTGAAAAGGGCATGGAGGAGGAAAGGGATAAGTTAATATTATGTGTATTTAAAAGTAGTTGAAGGTAGGGTTTCATTTTTAAGGCTTGTTTAGGAATGAGGATATGGGATAAGTGAGAGAACAAAGTTTGGCATGAGGCAGAAGAGGATAAAAGCTAGAAGAAAGAAGGCTTAAGAAGTGGGAAGGGGATGAAAGGAAGTCTGAGAGCTTTTAAACTAGTATATAAATAGGTTTTAAACTCCTTTACATACAGAAAAACACAAGGCTTGACTTTTCTTGTTATTTATTTATTTAAAAGAAGGGAGAGGGAAACATTGATTTGTTGTTCCACTTATTTATGCATTCATTGGTTGCTTGTTTCTTGTATGTGACCTGACCAGGGATCAAACCCACAACCTTGGCGTATCAGGATGATGCCTTAACCAACTTAGCTACCCAGCCAGGGCAAGGCTTAGCTTTAAGGAGGCTCTCTTGTATTCTAATTCTGAAATGTTACAGTTTTGGATTTGTGCAGTGGACTGAAGGTTTTTGTTCCCCCCAAATTCATGTGTTGAAATTCTAACCCCCAGTGTGATGGTACTAATAAGTATGGCCTTTGGGAAGTAATTAGGTCATGAGGGTGGATCCTTCATAAGCGGGATTAGTTCCCTTATAGGAAGGACTCCAGAAAAGACTTTTTCCCCCACTTTCAACTATGGGAAGATACAGTAAAAACTCAGCAGTCTGCAAACAGGATGAGGGCTTTCAGCAGAACCCAGCCATGTTGGTACCTGATCTCACACTTAAAATGCGAAGATATTGAAGGAATATTAAAATCACCAAGAACTCAGATAATTGTGCCTGGGGAGTGCTAGAGAGCCAGGACCTAAAATTTAAAGGAATGAATAGAAATAACCTAGAGGAAGAGGCAATAAATTACAAGAAAAACTAGTGTGTGGTTATAATCAGCAACATATAATTTTAAAGGACAATGTCCCTGGCTGGTATGGTTCAGTGGATTGAGCGCCAGCCTGTGAACAGAAAAGTTGCCAGTTCAGTTCCTGGTCAGGGCGCATGCCTGGGTTGTGAGCCATGTCCCTGGTTGGAGGTGTGTGAGAGGCAACTGGTGTTCTCTCGCCCATTAATGTTTCACTCCCTCTCTCCCTTCCTTCCCCTCTCTCTAAAAAGAAGTAAAACCTTTTTAAAACAAATTAAATGCAAAAATAGTGCAGGGCTATCCTCTTCCTTGCTGAAATTGAGGACAACATCCCTACTTGCCATTTAAAAATTGTGAAGTATAGTTCTGGCTGGTGTGGCTCAGTGGACTGAGCACCAGCCTGCGAACCAAAAGGCCACCAGTTCGATTCCCTGTCGGCATATGCCTGGGTTGTGGGCAGGTCACCATTTGGGAATGTGCAAGAGGCAACCAATTGATGTTTCTCTCACCGATGTTTCCCTCACTTCCTCCCTCCCTTCCCCCCTCTCTGAAAATAAAATAAATTATTTGAAAAAATAAAAATTGTGAAGTACATACATATTTGCAGTCTGGAAAAGGTATGGAGAGTCTAAGATAACATCAGAAATCCAGGCTTTTAAGTTTTCCACTCCTCCATCCCCAGGACCCTTGTTTTTATGGTCTAGGATAGCTATTGGAGTTCTGGCCATCGCATTCATGGTCCAGGCAGGATAGAGGATCGGAGGAAAAGAGTGGATATGCCAGCAATCTTTCAAATCAGTCTGCCAAAAGCTACCATATAACCTTTCTACTTGCATTTTATTGGCAAGAATTTATGTGGATTCATCTAGCTGCAAGGGAGACTGGGAAAATGGGAGTATTTAATTCAGGTGATTATGTGCCAAAGTAAAATTAAGACTATGATTTAGGAAGATAGGTGTTAGGAGAGGTAGTCAACAGTCTCTACTTCAGGCACGATCACATATCATACTATTTTTAAAAGGGGGGGGAGTGCAATCTCAGAAACTTAAGAAATTGCTTACAAGGGGTAGCTGGAAAAGGGGTAAAAGAGGAGAATGGGCTCTTTTCGTTGTCTGTTCTCCGCCATCATGGGTCGCATGCACGCTCCTGGGAAGGGCCTGTCCCAGTCGGCTCTGCCCTACCGCCGCAGCGTCCCCACCTGGCTGAAATTGACGTCTGACGACGTAAAGGAGCAGATCTACAAACTGGCCAAGAAGGGCCTGACTCCCTCACAAATCGGTGTGATCCTCAGAGACTCACATGGTGTTGCACAAGTGCGTTTTGTGACAGGCAATAAAATCTTGAGAATTCTTAAGTCCAAAGGACTTGCTCCTGATCTTCCTGAGAATCTCTACCATTTAATTAAGAAAGCTGTTGCTGTTCGAAAGCATCTTGAGAGGAACAGAAAGGACAAGGATGCTAAATTCCGTCTGATTCTGATTGAGAGCCGTATTCACCGGTTGGCTCGATATTATAAGACCAAACGAGTCCTCCCTCCCAATTGGAAATACGAGTCATCCACAGCCTCTGCCCTGGTTGCATAAAATGTCTGTACTCAAGCAATAAAACCATTGTTTAACTAGAAAAAAAAAAAAAATGGGAATGGGTAGTATGGAGGAGGGTAGATTTAACACTTCTTTGAGAACACCTTTCATTATAAAACTGTAGTAATGTTTCACATGTCCTTCACATTCCCCAAAATGATTCAAAGCAATGAGAATGTAGAGGGATTGCAAAAGTGGAATACAAACAGTAACCAATGAACCTAACTATATTGTAAATAAATAACAATCCCACAACTTCTGGTCAAGATGGTGGTCTAGGTAAACATGGTCCTCTCCTCCTCCCACAACCACATCAGAGTTACAACTAAGTTACAGAACATCATTCAGAAGAACCAGAAATCTGGTTGAGTGGAAAGTGCTACAAATAGGGAATTAAAGAAGAAGCCACATTGAAACTGGTAGGAGGGTGGAAATGTGGAATAGGCTGGTCCCACACCCATGTTCCATTTGTGGCAGATAAAAATTGGGATGGATATCTCAGCTGCATAGGTGCCCCCTGAGGAGTGAGGAGTGTCAGCCCCATACTAGGCCCCTCAGCCCAGGGTTCCATTGCAAGGAGAAGTCCCCAGAACTTTCTGGTTGTAAAAACCAGCAGGGATTGAGGCTGAGGGAAATGGAGGGCTTTTGGAATCTTACACAGTTACTCTTAAAGGCCTACACATGGACTTACTCAGAATCATTCCAAGTTCCAGAATTGGGGCGGCATCTCGAAAGGCACCAGAGACATATTGGGAGGAACTTATATGTCTGGGATCAGAGTGAGAGTTGGGGGTGCGGGAGTGGAAGGAGAGCTTTCTCCTAGTGAGAAGTGCCGGTAAAGGCCATTGTTCCTTTGATGAGCCCTACCCCACAGAATCGACAGGTGGGTGCCATATCTGAGACTCCATTAACCTGGCTCACAACTGTTTGCCCTGCCCTGGTGGTTCCCTGAGGCTCCACTCAACCCAACTTTCAAGCCCAGCCAAACTATTTCCAGTGGCTTTCCCATATGAATGGCCTGTCTTGGTTCATGCTTCAGATTTTCCTAAAATCTCTCAAGCATCATCTGGCCTCAGCATGCCCTGTACCTTTTGCTAAGTGGCCCCAGGCCCAGCACAAGCAGCAGCATCTGCAGGTTGCTTTGTAGCTTATGCGGGTGCCCTCAGGCTGACCTTGGCCTGTACCGCCCAAGAGGCCTCATAACCAGCATGCACAGTAGAGGGCTTCATACCACGTTGAAGCACCACCACCCAACAACCTCCACAAACGACACACTCAAGGGATAGATTCAGTGGGCACCAGAGCCCTGCTGAAGTAAATCTTGCTCTGTGTGGTGGGCCCCTGCACAGCTGATTCTCCACTGTGTTCGCAGACATTCCTTGCAACTGATTGGCCTGGGGGTAAATCCTTCCCATTGTGTCCAACAGCAATCAAGACTCAACTACAAGAGGAGGGTATACATAGCCCACATGGGGTGGGGGCACACTTTGAGTGCCCAGCTTGGGTGATTGAGGAGGATGTGCCACTGGACCCTACAGAACACACACTACATAAGGCCCCTGTAGCAAGCCCAGGAGACGTAGTAGCTCTACCTAATTCATAGAAATACACACAGGGAGGCTGCTGAAATAAGGAGACAAATATCCCTAATGAAAACAGAACAAAACTCCAGAAAAGGAACTAAACAAAACGGAGACAAGGTATCTCTTAGATGCAGAATTCAAAACACTGGTTATAAGGATGCTCAATGAACTTAGAACTTCAACAGCATGAAAAAAGGACCAGTCAGAAATGAAGAATACAGTATTGAAATTAAGAATGTTGATAGGTAGTCAACAGTAGAGTAGATGAAGCTGAGAATCAAATCAGTGATTTGGAATATAGTTATACTTTGGTATTCATCAGCTTCAGAACTTATCAAACCCTGTATTTGTCACAATTTGATGAGAAAAAATGTTTTAGCACTTGGCGCTTTCTCACCACTTGCCATCCCTCTCTCATGATGAAAGAGGTTGACACGTCAGTTTCATGGTAGTTCGCGAATAGTTTTGTACTCATCTGTTTTGGCACTCGTCACGAGTTCCGGAAAGAACTGATGATGAGTACTGAGGTACCACTGTATAAGGAAGCAAAAAAAAACAAACCCAAAAACCTAAACAAACAAACAAAAATAAAACACCCAATCAGAACAGAAAAAAGAAAAAAGAATCCAAAAAAATGAGGATAGTGTAAAGAGCCTTCGGGCAACTTCATGCATACCAACATTCACATCATGTGACTGCTGGAAGGAAAAGAGGGCAAGGCCTTGAAAGACCATTTGAAAAAATGATGACAGAAAACTTCTCTAACTTGGTGAAGGAAATAGACATATAAGTCCCAGGAAGCGAATGCAGAGAGTAGCAAACAAGATGAACCCAAAGAGGCCCACCCCAAGACACATCATAATTAAAATGCCAAAGTTAAAGTGGCTGGTGTGGCTCAGTGGGTTAAGTGCTGGCCTGCAAACCAAAGGGTCGCCAGTTCAATTCCCAGTTAGGGCATGTGCCTGGATTGTGGGCCAGGTTCCCAGTTGGGGGTGTATGAAAGGTAAGCACACATTGATGATTCTCTCTCTCTTTTTCTTTCTCCCCCTCTGCAGACAAGAAAGGACTGGCAAGAAATATTCAAAGTGAAGAAAACAAGGACCTATAACCAAGATTACTCTATTCAGCAAAGCTATCATTTAGAACGGAGGGGCAGATTAAGTGCTTCCCAGACAAGGTAAAGCTAAAGGATTTCATCATCACCAAACCCTTATTATACGAAATGTTAAAGGGAAACATTTAAGAAAAAGAAGAAGATCAAAACTATGAACAGTAAAATGACAAGGAACTCACAACTATGAACAGGTGAATCCAAAAAAACAAAAACAAACTAAGCAAACAACTTGAACAGGAACAGAACCATAGATAGGGAGATCAGATGAAGAGTTATCAGTGGGGAGGGGGAAGGAGGAGGATGGGGGAAAAGGTGCAGGGACCAAGAAGCATAGCTTGGTAGGTACAAAATAGACAGGGAGATATTAAGAATAGTAAAGTAAATGGAGAAGCAAAAAAACCTATATCCATGTCCCATGGACATGAACTAAGATTGGGGGAGTGGGGGGAGGGAAGGTAGGTACTGGGAAGAGGGGGGGCAAATAGGAATAAATTGGGACAACTGTAATAGCATAATCAATAAAATATACTTAAAAAAAGGAAATGTATACTTTGCATAAAATTTTATTAAATAAAGATCTAAGTTGAAAAAAACAACAAAGGAGGGAAAGAAACATGAACAATAAAATGGCAATAAATACATATATATCAACAATTGAATCTAAAACACAAAATAAATGAACAAGCAGAACAGAAACTGACTTATAGATACAGAGAACATTTTTACAGTTACCAGATGGGAGAGAGCTTGGGGAGATGGGTGACAAAAGTGAAGGGACTGAGAAGTACAAATTTCTTGTTACAGAATAGTCATGGGGATGTAAAGTACAGCATAAAGATTATAGTTAATAATATTCTAATAAATATGTATGGTGTCAGATGGGTGCAAGATTTATCAGAATGACCACTTAGTAAATTATGATATGTCTAATCACTGGGGTGTACACCTGAAACTAATCATGTATGTCAACTGTAATTGAAAAATTTAAAAAGGATTTTAAAAATCACACTCAAAGAATGATGAAAACTACTGTAAGTAACTTTAGAAAATGGTATCTTGTCTGGATACTGCAAGGTGAAAGACAAAGATAACCATTGGGTTGGCCAAAAAGTATGTTCGGTTTTTTTCCATCTGCTGGCTCTAGTAGTGTTTAGTTGTCTTTAACATCATTCAAAAACAATTTTGTTACATTGTATTGTGACAGCTGTGAGATCAGTGTGCATTTATCAAAACTGGTGAATTTTTGTGTAGCCATCTTAATATTGAAGATGGAGAAAATAAGCAACATTTTTGGCATATTATGCTTTATTTTTTCAAGAAAGGTAAAAAATGCAACTGAAACACACACAAAAATAAACTTGTGCAGTACATGGAGAAGGTGCTGTGACTGACTGAATGTGTCAAAAATGGTTTGTGAAGTTTTGTGCTGGAGATTTCTCTCTGAACAATGCTCCATGATTGGGTAGACCAGTTGAAGTTGATAGTGATCAAATCAAGACATTGAGATCAATCAACATTATACCATGCAAGAGATAGCGGACATATTCAAAACAACTAAATCAAGCATTGAAAATCATTTACACCAGCTTGCTTGTTAATCGCTTTGATGTTTGGGTTCCACATAAGTTAAGTGAAAAAAACCTTCTTGACCATACTTCTGCATGCAATTCTCTACTTAATGTAATGAAAACATTCTATTTATATAAACAAATTGTGATAGGCAATGAAAAGTGGATTCTTTACAATAATGGGGAACAGACAAGATCGTGGGGCAAGCAAAATGAACCACCACTAACCACACCAAAGGAAGGTCTTCATTCAAAAACGGTGATACTGTGTCTAAGGTGAGACTGGAAGGGAGTCCTCTATTATGACCTCCTTCCAGAAAACCAAATGATTAATTCCAAGTACTGCTCCCAATTACACCAACTGAAAGCAGCACTTGATGAAAAGCATCTGGAATTAGTCAACAGAAAACACATAATCTTTTATCAGAATAATGCAAAACTGCATGTTTCTTTGATGACCAGGCAAAAACTGTTTCAGCTTGTCTGGGAAGTTCTGATTCATCTGCCGTATTCACCCGATATTGCACCTTTGGATTTCCATTTATTTTGATCTTTACAGAATTCTCTTAGTGGGAAGTTTTCAATTCCCTGGAAGACTGCAAAAGGCACCTGGAACAGTACTTTGCTCAAAAAGATAAAAAGATTTGGGAAGATGGAATTATGAAGTTGCCTGAGAGATGGCAGCAAGTAGTGGAACAAAATGGTGAATATGTTATTAAATGAAGTTATTGGTGAAAATGAAAAATGTGTCTTTTGTTTGTACTTTAAAACTGAATGAACGTTTTGGCCAATCCAATATATGGATTCTATAATATAATTAGTAAACATATCTCCCACAGATATGAGTTAGCAATTCTGACACTACTTTATGTGTATACTAGAACTGAATACGTAAAAAAATATTGTTTAAAAAGAAAAATGAAATTTGTGAAGTCTACTTTGGCTTTCATCTCTAAGGAAGTGTCCTCCTTTAAGCCCAGGATGAACCTTCTGTGTTCTTTTAAATTTTTTTCATTTTTTAAGTTGAATTTATTGGGGTGACAATACTTAAAACCATGCAGGTTTTGGCCCTCACCAGGTGGCTCACTTGGTTAGAATATCGCCTGGATACGCCAAGGTTGTGCATTTGATCCCCAGTCAGGACACATGCAAGAATCAGCCAATGAATGCATAAAGAAGTGGGATAACAAATCCATGTCTCACATGCTCTCTCCTCTCTCTCTCCACTCTCTCTCCCCTCTCTCCCCCTTCCTCTTTCTCTAAAATTAATTCAAGAAGTTAAGCAGCTCTCTCTCTGAAGCACTCCTGCATCTTTCTTCATCCCCCTTCTCCCAGGTGCGTTTTCCTTGCCTGTCTGTCCTAAGGAGCCCTTCTTTTGCCTTTGTAACTTGTCTCCTGAGACCGTTTCCTCTACTGCACACTTATTCTACCTCTGTGACTTTCCATTTTTTATTCATTTACCTTTAGAGAGAGGGGAAGGGAGGGAGACAGAGAGGGAGAGAAACAGCAATGTGCTAGAGGTATATCAATTGGTTGCTTCCTGCATATCCCAATCCAGGGACCTGGCCTGCAGCCATGTGCCCTGACTGGGAGTCAAAACAGCAACCTTTCCATTTGCAGGCTGGTGCTCAGTCCACTGAGCCACACCAGCCAGGGCTCTGTGACTTTCTAAATAAACTTGCTCTTACAGTTTGAAAAAATTAAAAACAATATAGGTTTTCAAGTGTACAACTCTATAATACATCACCTACACACTGCATCATGCACGGAAAACCCAAAGTCAAGTATCTTCCCACCACCATTTATCTCCCCTTTGCCCCTTTGTCCTCTTCTACTTCCCCCCACCCCCCTTTCCATCTAGCAATCACCATAATGTTGTCTGTGCCTGTTTTTTTCCTTAATCCTTTCATCCAGCACCCTTACCCCCTCCCCTTTGACAGCTGTCAGTCTGTTCTCTGTATCTATGGGTCTGTTTCTATTTTGTTTGTTAGCACCACATATAAGTGAAATCATTTGGTATTTGTTTTTCTCAGACTGGCTCATTTCACTTAGCATTATGCTCTCCACATCTATCCATAGTGTTGTACAAGGTAAGACTTCCTTCTTTTTTTTTTTTTTTTTTTTTACAGCCTATTAGTATTCCATTCTGTAAATGTACCACAGCTTTTTTATTCACTCTTCTACTGATGGGCACTTGGGTTGTTTCCAAATCTTGGCTATTGCAAATAATGCTGCAATGAACCTAAGGGTGCATATATTCTTTCGAATTAATGTTTTGAGTTTCATCGGATTATATTCCCAGAAGTGGAATCACTGGGTCATAAGGCAGTTCCATTTTTTATTTTTTGAGGAAACGTCATACTGTTTTCCACAATGGCTGCACCAGTCTGCACCCACAAACAGTGCATGAGGGTTCCCTTTTCTCCACATCCTCCCCAACACTTGTTTGTTGATTTATTGATGATAGCTATTATGACAGACTTGGGGTTCTATCTCCTTGTGGTTTTAATTTGTATTCCTCTGATGATTAGTGATGCTGCCTGTGTTGTTGATTTCTTTTTTTGTTTTATTTTAGAGAGAGGAAGGGAAAGAGGGAAAGAGAGCGAGACAAAGGGAGTGAGGAAAAGAGATAGAGACATCAATTTGTTGTTTTATTTATTTATGTATTCATTGGCTGATTCTTGTATGTGCCCTGACCAGGAACTCCAACCTGCAACATTTATGGATGAGGATGATGCTCTAAACCTACCCGCCAGGACACTGCCTGTGTTCTTGACCTCAATTGTCTTTTGTCTTTTCCAGGACTATGCATTTTCAGCTTGATTCTTTATTCTTTCCATTCTGCCTTCAAATATGCTTAGGTCCTCCATATTAAAAAGCAAAACAACTATAACAAATCTTCCGTCAGGTCTCCCTTTCATGCTGTGATCTGTTAAACTTTATGCAGATTTCTAAGAATAGTCCACACTCACTAGTCTCACTAAAAACACTTTTTTTTACTATCAGTTCTCTGGTTTTCATTCTCCCCAAGCTATAAAAATGGATACACTGAAGGTCACTCATTGCCACATTGAAAGGCCTTAAAAGTTTTTTTTTTTCTTTTATTAATAATTACTTCTTCTTCTTTTTTTTTTTTTTTTTTGCTCTGACTGGTGTGGCTCAGTGGACTGAGCACCAGCCTGGGAACCAAAAGGTCACTGGTTCCATTCCCAGTCAGGGCACATGCCCGGGTTTAGGGCCAGGATTCCAGTTGGGGGCGTGCGAGAGGCAACCGATGGCTGTTTCTCTCCCTCTCTCCCTCCCTTCCCTGGTCTCTAAAAATAAATAAATGAAATCTTTTTAAAATAATAACAAAAAAATACTTAATTTTTAATTGTATTTTTCCATTATCATTTATCTCCCATACCCTCTTCCACCTCCACTGACTCCGCTCCCCTGTGCCCCTGCAATCACGTCACTATTGTCCAAGTCCATGAATTCTTTCTCTTAAGATTTTATTTACTTATTTTAGAGAGAGGGGAAGGGAGGAAGAAACAAAGAGAGGGAGATAAACATTGATGTGTGAGAGAAACATCAATTGGCTGCCTCTTGAACGTACTCCAACAGTACCAACCTGCAAGGCAGGCATGTGCCCTGGTGGGGAACCCAACCAGCAACCTTTTACTTTGTGCGCTGACACTCGACCAACTGAGCCATGCCAGTCAAGGTGAGATGCCATTTTAAAAAATTGTTTATGCGGTTACAGTTGCCCCAATTTTTCCCTCTTTTCTCCCTCCCCCCAGCTTCCTTTCTTACTATACAGTCAATCCCCACACCATTGTTCATGTCCCTGGGTAATGCATGAAATGTCATTTTAATAACATGTCATGGGTAAAATAATGAGAAAAGTGAACCTTGATATATTCCAAAAATATATAGAAAAAACAAAAATATAAATGTTTTCCTTATGACCCAGCAATTCCACTTCTGGGTATTTATCCAAAGAAACCCAAAACACTAGTTCAAAAGAATATATGCACCCCTATGTCCATTGCAGCGTTATTTACAAGAGCCAAGATATGGAAGCAGCCGAAGTGCTCATCAATAGACGAGTGGATAAAAAGCTATGATACGATTATAAAATGGACTATTACTCTGCCACAAAAAAGAATGAAATCTTACCATTTGTTATAGCATAGATGGACCTAGAGGGTATTATGCTCAGTGAAATAAGTCAGAGAAAGACAAATACGAAATGTGGAAACTAAAGAACAAAATAAATAAACAAAATTGAAACAGGACTAATCATTGTCAGAGGGGAGTAGGGTAAGGGGTCCAGGTGAAAAAGTGAAAGGATTAAGTACAACTTGGTATTACAGAATAATCACAGGAATGTAAAGTACAGCATAGGGAATATAGCCAATATTAGTGCGATAACTATGTATGGTGCCAGTGGGTACCGAAAATATGAGGGGCATCGCTTTGTAAAGTATGTGATTGTTTAATCATGATGCCGTGCACCTGAAACCAATACAAAATAACACTGAAAGTAAGCTAATTGAGAAATTAAAAAGTACAAAGAAAAGTTTTCCTCAGATAAGTTTTAAACTATATTTGACAGCTTTAACTTCCATTGCATAGACAATTGGGAATTGTCTGCAGTTCCAAATGCAGTTCCTGAGAAGCTTGGTATTTTGGTATATTCTTCATTCAGTAAGGTTTCTAACTCTCAAAGGAGGGAAGCAGCCTCTTTAAACCTTAAAGCCAAATTCAAAGAGTAAGATGTTTATGTTTGAGAACCTATTCTCCTGTTTGGTTCAGATCTAACAGATGAAGTTTTGGACAAATAAGACACATTCGTGTTTTCTTAAATGTGGTCAGATAAAAATGAAATATCTTTGTACCTGATTTTCTTTTCTTTATGCTAGTTCTTGGTGGAAAATCTGTAGTTGGATAAGTCAAACCCAAATCAGCCACATACTTTGCTTTACTGCTTCGAGCTCTTTTTAGGCATTTCAAGAACAATCATCTCTTTTCCTAAATACCTCTCCCAAGGGTGTGGCCGTTTTATCTAAATGTTTCTGGCCCATCATATTTCAGTTAGTCTTTGCTACATAACAAACCACCATAATACCTAGGGGCTTAAAGCTACAACTTTTTATCTTTTACTATTCTGTGGGTTGACTGGCTATGCTTATGGTTTTCCTGCTCCATGTGTTATCAGCTAGGGTTACTGATGTTACAATCCTCTGGAGGCTCATCTGAGTCTAGGTGATCCAAGATGGACTCGCACATTGGTCAGCTGGTGCCTGCTGTTGGCCAGAGCTTTTCATTCCACGTTCTCTCTCTAGCAGAATAGCTGGGCTTTTCTACAAGTTTCCAAGAGAGTGAAAAGTGGAAGCTGCCAAGTCTTTTGAGTACTAAGTCCCAAACTACTAGTTTTATTTCCATCACATTCTCATGTTAAAGCAAGTAGAGGGGCCAGTTCAGACTCAAGGGGTGGGGAAATAGATGCCACCTCTTGATGAGAAGAGCATCATGCATATATAGGAATGACAGGAACAATTAGTAGCTATCTTTGCAGTCAGTCTACCACAGATGAGGAAGGAGAAAACTGAAAAGAGGGAAATGAGGAGAAACATGAAATGAGACAGAAAAAAAAAAAAAAAACAATGTAGGTACACTTCTACAGTGCTTTCAGGAGTTAATTTTTTAAAAAATAATTTATTTACTTGTTTGTTTGTTGTTTTATTTACTTTTAGAGAGCGGGGAAAGGAGAAAGAGAGGGAGAGAAACATCACTGTGTGGTTGCCTCTCACTCGCGCCCCCAACTGGGGACCTGACGTGCAACCTAGTTATGTGCCCTGACTGGGAATCGAACCTGCAACACTTAGCTCACAGGCCGACGCTCAATCCACTGAACCACAGCAGCCAGGGCTCTCATGAGTTAATTTTTGAAATTCAGGGAAACTAAATTAAGATTTATGTATGTTTGTTTTATTTTAAATTCTTTTTAATTTAAAATTTATTTTTCAAATGCAGTTTACATTATCATTTTGTATTAGTTTCAGGTATAAGTATTATGTTTGTTTTAATAAGGGAAGGCAACATCATATATATAATATCGTCGTCGTCGGCAGCCGTCTGTCTCGAGAGACGATGGTGTAGCTTCTTAAGAGTCTATCTGCACCGCCGAGAATGGCTGTGCAGTCCAACTCAGGAGTGACACGGTATCTGTCTCCTCCCGTGTTGAATCGACATCTTACGATGACGCTGGAGTGTCCTCTCCAGTGAAGCTGAAGCTACAGAGCCTGGGCAGGGTGATATGGAGGGTCTGCTGTTGCCCATGCAGCAGACCCCCCCTCTCTTCGCAGCTGAAGGGTCCAAGGGAAAGACGGAGTCAATACAGCTTGGCTTCAGGTGCGCCGCAGGAGTTGCCGGTGTTGACTACAACATCAAACCGCCTTAGGGACTCCGGCTCCGGATTTTCTGTCGGGGTTTACTCCCTTAGCCTTTCCCCTGAAGAGGTATGCCGCAAGGCAGCGGAGGTTTTTTGGAGTCAGAGTTTTCCTTCTCTGAATATATAATATATATTATATAAAATTCATATTTATTACATATTTTATGTATGTCATATATATAATTCATATAACTTATATATTTATATTGACTGTTGTGTTTAGCATATAGGTTCTCAGGAACAACTGCTGGCTTTGGCCAGGAAGCTCACTTGGTTAGAGCATTGTCCTGATATGCCAAGGTTACAGGTTTAATCCCTGATCAGGGAGCAAACAAGAAACAATCAATGAGCCCTGGCTCCAGCTGGTTGGAGCATCGTCCCATACACCAAAATGTTGTGGGTCTGATTCCCAGTCAGGGGACACTCCCAGGTTGTAGGTTTGATCCCCAGTTGGGGCATGTATGGGAGGCAACTGATCGATGTTTCTCTTGCACATTGATGTTTCTTTTTAAAAATATACTTTATTAATTATGCTGTTACAGTTGTCCCAATGTCTTTTCTCTTTGTTCGCCTCGACCCAGTGACCCCCCTCCCTCCAGTTGTCTCCCCTTTTACTCCATGCCCATTGGTTGTGCATATAGTTCTTCTCAACATCTTATCTACTCCACTCCCTCCTACTATGCTTAATTCCTGTACCATCTCCCTCCCTTTCCCCCCTTCCCCCTCCCAGCGGACCTCTCCTCAATATGTTCCCCATACCTATAATTCTTTTTCCACTCTCGTTGCCTATTTAGTTTGCCTTTGTTTCGATTCCCTAGCTTCTGTTGTTGGTTGTTATGATACAGTTTTCATTTTAATGTTCACAGTTTTGATCCTCTTTCTCCTAAACAAGTCCCTTTAACATTTCATGCAACAGTGGTTTGGATTTGATAAATTCCTTCAATTTTACTTTGTCCTGAAAGCACTTTCTCTGCCCTTCTATTCTGGATGACAGCTTCGCTGGATAGAGTAATCGTGGTTGTAGGTTTTTGCTTTTCATTACTTTGAATATTTCTTGCCAGTCCCTTCTTGCCTGCAGAGTTTCTTTTGAGAAATCAGCTGAGAGTCTTATTGGGATCCCTTTGTCTGTAATTCTCTTCTTCTCTCTTGCTGCTTTTAAGATTCTCTCTTTATCCTTAATTTTTGACACTTTGATTATAATGTGTCTTTGTGTGGTTCTTCCTAGGTCCAGTTTTTTTGCGAATTCTCTGTGCTTCCTGGACCTGTAAGTCTATTTCCTTCCCCAAGTTCGGGAAGTTCTGCTTCATTATTTTTTCACATAACTTTTCAGTTTCTAGTTCTTCTTCACCTTCTGGCAACCATATGATTCAGATGTTGGCCCACTTACAGCTGTCCCATATGTTTCTGAGCCTCTCCTCATTTTCCTCACTTTTCATTTCCTCTTTCTGCACTGGTTGACTGTTTGTTCCTTCCTTATTTCCAATTTGTTGATTTGATCCCTGGTTTTCTTTCCCTCACCACATGTTTTGTATGTGTTTTCATTCATTTCAGCAGGACTAGCCTTCATTTCTTCCCTGTCTTGTTTAAGATCTGCTGTCATGTCTGTAAGCATTTGTATAACCAATGCTCTGAACTGTGCCTCAGAAAGATTTCCTATCTGCTGCTTCGTTAGATCAGATATTTGCTGGCTGGTCAATGGCGTCACTGGGATCTCTATCATGATCTGTGCCATCCTGACAGTTTTGTGTTTACCTTTGCTTCCTGGGAGAGGCTGTCACACCTCCTACGCTATTGGGAGCGGAGCCCTGGGCACTCATCACAACCAGGCGACCCTTCTCACTGCGCTTTGGCATTTTTGTGTGGGGGAGGGGGTCCAAGATGGATTCTTGCTGTTTACTCTCTGCTGAGAGACCAGGAACTTCTTCCTCTGTCCTTCACAGTCCAAACAGTCCAAGGCAATGGGGGTCTGCCTTCCCTGGCATTAGAATCGTGGGCTGACGGGTCTGGTCTGCAGCCAGGGGTGCTCCCCAGGTGTTTCTCGCCTCTTCTTAAATACAGGTGTCTGTGCTTACCACTGTCCCGCCACCATCACTGCAGCTGCTGCCACCAGCACAGCTTGACTTCTCTGCCCAGGCTCTGCCCTTCCTACCCGTCCAGATGAGCACCACTTCTTTATAACTTAATACGTTATGGAGCTTTATTTTCTGGAACTTCTGGTTATTTCTGATTTTGTGGTAGTTATGTTTCTTCTTAGTTATGGAGGGAGATGGAGCATGTCAGTCTAGGCCTCCATCTTGGCTGGAAGTCCTTGATGTTTCTTTCTCCCTTCCTCTCTCTCTAATGTCAATAAAACATATCCTTGGGTGTGGATTAAAAACGAAACAAAATAACCAGTGAATGCATAAATAGGCGGAACAACAAATCAATGTTTCTCTCTCTCTACAATCAATAACTAAAAATTAAAATAAAAAAAGAAGAGCTGTTGAATTACTGACAATGAAGGCCACACGTGCCTATCCCATTTGTCTGCCTGGCTGGCAGGGAAGGGAAATAACTTGCATATTGGTGAAGGAAGAAGCTGGGTGGGACAACAGTGAAATTTAAGTAAAAACAAGTTGCCCCCCCTTGGCTTGTGTATCTGGTGTGGCTCAGTGGATTGAGTGCTGTCTGAAAACCAGAGGGTTGCTGGTTTGATTCCCAGTCAGGGCACATGCCTGGGTTGCGGGTTAGGGGACAAGTTGGGGGTGTGTGAGAGGCAACCACACATTGATGTTTCTTTTCCTCTCTTTCTCCCTCCCTTCCTCTCTCTCTACAAATAAATAAATTAAATCTTTACACAAAGCAAAACAAAAAAATCAAGCTGGCTAAAGGTGTCCTGAAGGCTGTAAAATGCAGTTTAAGCACAGTGCCATTTTTTTCTGTTCAAATAATGTTAATTATTGGAATGCACAATTTTTAATATGCAAATAAAGTTTAAAACCTAAAAAAAAAGAACTGCTTGAGTATAAACTCTTTACCACCATTTGGGCAGTTACCTAATTTCTTTAAGCCTTTGTTTCCTCACTTTAAAATGGGCTTAAAAGCAATACCAACTTTATTGGGTTATTGTGGGGATTAAATAACATATTTAGCACACTGCCTGGATGATAATAAACACTCTATACATGTTCGTTATTATTATTAAATCTGTTAAGTCTGTCCTCATTTGATAATCTTCCACTGAAATAGCATAGGTGAGGGTTATAGCCCCAGTGCCAGTCTAAGGTAATTAGTCTGACCTTCTGGGTTAAGAACCCCATAACTGACTTTGCTTTTTTTCCTGTGTCTGAAGACAAGTAAAGAGAATATCAAGTGTAATATTTACAAAAGATGAACATTAGAGGTCACTTAACTTTCCATGTAATGAACAAATCATCAAGGTTCTCAACAGGACCTAACCTCTGTTTGAGGTATTATTATTAGTAATAATGTCTAACACTTGTAGGCTATTATAGAGTTTATAATGCCTTTTCATATCCATTAGTTAATTCTCACCATTCTGAGGAATTATCTTCATTTTACACTTAAGGAAACTGAGTCTCAAGGGGATCAAATTACATTAATATCTAATACTACATAGCTATTAAGTGTAAAAATTGGTATTTGAATCCAATGTTACAATATCTATAATTTAGTTTAAAATATTTCAGTAGAGAGAGTGAAATATTATGGGTATGTTCAATTCAAATTATACTTTAGGTGCAACTAGCATTCTAAATGGGAATTCACACTCTAATGGGATTGATTACCAGGAGCACTTCAGCTGTCTTAACTCTGATCAACATTAGACATTTTGCTTATTAAACTAATGAATGTCAAAAATTAATTTATATTGGAGATATTAATGGACTCTTAATTGTTAATGGTTGTTAGAAATGGGCTTTCCTTGTTGAAAGTAGTGGTATTATGGATTGGCTAAAATAATTAAAATGCTTCCCATGCTTACATGCATTGGTAATGGCATACGAAATGATGTAAGCATTTCAGGTAAAATTTAGCAAGGCCTATCTATAGCTTATCTCTTTAGGGACAGAAACTTGACACTCCATATCTAAGAGGTTCAATGTCTTGGGAGGATTTGTGGTTGTCTGATGCCAACTCTAAGGGTAATGTAATCGTGATTTTTGTAGTATTATTTCATTTTTTTAAACAAGAGAGCTTATTTAGAAAGTCACAGAAGTAGAAGTGTGCCACAGAAGAAATGGGTTCAAGAAACAAGTTATAGCGGCAAAAAAAAGAAGGACCTTTGCAGCTTAGGTGAGAGGTACAAGGGCAAGAACCTGAATAAGACAGCCATGGGACAACCCTGGGAAGAGGGAAAAGTTGAGTCTGGCAGTGCTCCACACCTTTGTGGATCTGCACGGGCTTACTGACCTCAACCTGGTACAGGCCCTCAGGCAATTTCTATGGAGCTTCCTGCATCCCCAGAGAGGTTCATAAGATTGACGGGATGCCCTGGCTGGTGTGGCTCAGTGGTCTGTGGCCTGAATGCGAGAGGCAACTACAACCAATCCATGTTTCTCTCCCTCCCTTTCTCCCTTCCTCCCCTATTCCTTGAAAATAAATAAAATCTTAAAAAAAAATTACCCTGGCTGGTGTGGCTCAGTGGATTGAGTGCTAACCTGTGAACCAACAGGTCACCGGTTCAGTTCCCAGTCAGGGCACATGCCTGGGTTGTGGGCCAGGTCCTCAGTTGGGGGTGTGCAAGAGGCAACCACACATTGATGTTTCTCTCCCTCTCTTTCTCCCTCCATTCCCCCTCTCTAAAAGTAAATAAATAAAATCTTTAAAATATTTTCTCTTTATTAAAAAAAAATACTGGTGGGATAATGGAAGCCTCCTCACAGTGATACTACTGCCTCTGCAACTCCAGTTTTCCAGTCCTTCGTGGGGATTTTGTTGAATACCTGCCTTTAGAATCCCAAGGTTGGGACTAGCCAGGCCTGGAAACTCTGTGGCCTTGAACCTGGGCATTAACAAGGATGGGATCTGCTGAGGAGCTGCTCAGGAACATGAGCCTTTCAATTTCTGAGGATCATGGGAATATTCTGACCCACACTTTCTTCACCCTGGGCCTGGAGCGGCTGGCTCCTCACTGACTACTGCTTTTATTTTGATTACATGACAGACAGACAAGGAGCCTAGAGGAATCATCTCCCTGTAAAGTCTCAGCATTTGAGAAGTGGAGGACTGCTGGAAACTGAACTACTTTGACCTTTACATCCCCAATGAAAGGAGCAGCTCATCAAAGCCTGCAAAACAGAGGCAGATGGCGAGGTGGTTAAGGAGAACCATGTGGTGTGCTGGATATCTGCCACCAAGCAGGAGAAGGATAAGTAGATTAAGTCCATCCAGGCACCTGTGAGTGAGCTTGGGGCCCCTTCTGTGGAGTGTTGGTGGTAAGGAAGAAACGGATTTCTGTTAAGAAGAAGCAGAAGCCTACCTGCCCCCTTGCTTCCTATTAGTTATTACAGAGCTGCCCCACCCTGGGGCAGTTATTCTAAAAACAAACAAACAAACAAACATTAGCGAAATGAATACATCTATGTACAAAAGAATAATACTCTACAACTAAGTAAAGATTATTTTTGGAACGTAGGGTGGTTTGATATTAAGAAAGTCACTATAATTTATTATGATTATATTGGGATTATATTATTAGTAAGTGCTGAAAAACTTTTTAAAAGAAGTCAGCATTTATGCATAACAATATAAATAATAAATAATAAAAATAAGTTTAAGTAAATAAGAATTCAAATAAACAACTTAAATATAATAAAGACTATATATCCAAATAAATAACAAATATTATCCTAAGTGGCAAAACACTAGAGCATTTCAGTTAAAATTAGAAATGAATAGGGATACCTCAATACCATTTATTATTTTGTATTTAAATTTTAAATTTCATAACAGAACAATTTTTTTAAAAACCCACAAAAATAAATAATAAATTAAAAATTTGTATCAACATTATACATGCACATGGTTTAAAGAATCATTTAATTGTATAATATAGGTTATGAAAAACTAACCATTCCTAGACCCCGTACTGCTCATTTCCTCTTTCTCAGAGATAACCTATTATAAGGGAAAACTAGAAATCAATACCTTTTCTCTACTTTAGTAACAGGCACCTAAAGAACCAAACAGAAATATCCCATTCCAACTTAGAAATTAACAAGAAATATTACAGAAACCAAATAAGTATGTTTATTATAGCATTGTTCATGATGGCAAAAATCTGGAAACAATGTGAATGTCATCAATAGTAATGGTTGAATAAATTATGCCATGTCCCCATCATCATTATGTACCTAACAAAAAGTTAGACTAGTTGCTTTGAATAGATTTTTATGAAGTAAGGTTGAATAATAAAACATGCAGAAAAATGTTTAAGACTCTGTTTTTATAAAGCAGTTATTCAAGAGATCTCCATGTGTACTGAAAAACAGTAACAAGAGACTTTTGTATAATAATATTTTTGCACGTACATAAAATTATATACATGGAAAATTTTTAAAATAGATAAAAAACAATTTTAACATGTTCAGGATAAAAAAGGATTGGCCAGGTTTATTGCTTTCTGTGACTAATTTTTCATCATAAGGGAACAATGTTTCAGAAAAATGGTAAAAGGCTCCTTGTTTATTCTAGTTCTAATATGGGACAATGCTAAATATGTCTATTCATTCTTCTATATAACAATTTTGAGAAATTCACTAAGGTGGCAGCTTATTATCCCTAGGATGAGACAATGAACCATGAAGAGAAGCTGTAGCAAAACAAAGTAGCCCTGGAGGTGCTATTAGAAAATGTAATTTTCTTCCTTAGAAGTTACTGCCACAACTTCCTTATTCCTAACCTGGTTTTAACCTGTCCTCTATAAAATGCAAAGAATAAATTAATACAACAAATTAAGTAATACAAAATAACAATACAAAATGAAACCATACAACAAATCCAAGTCGTAATCAGGTAGCTCAGTTAATTAGAGCGTCATCTGGATACTCCAAGGTTTTAGGTTTGACCCTGGGTCAGGGCACACATAAGAATCAACCAATGAATGCATACATAAGTGGAACAGCAAATTGATGTTTCTTTCTCTCTCTCTCTAAAATCAATCAATCAATTAAAAAAAAAAAGTAGCAAGTTAAAATTTTGCTCTAAGCACCTCCCCCCATTGTTGCATGCGCCCCCCCAGCTGGTAACCCCTTTTTATCTTCCCCTTTATTTTTCTTTTTCCCTTTTAGAAACCAGACAATAAAAACAAGGACATTCTAAAGCAATTGCATACATAGGGAAAACTAGAAAGTAACCACACATATCCAAAGAAAGGTACAGGCCTAGAAAAGACATGAGAAGACATTAAGTTTACACCTAGGCTGATCCTTGGCACAGAAATAGACTGCGACAATAAAAAAGCAAAAATAATAGCAAAATATAGCAAATTTGAGCGCTGGCCAGCATGCCTCAGTTGCTTGGCTATTGTCCAGCAGAGTGGAAGGTTGTCAGTTTGATTCCTGGTCAGGGTTCATGCCTGGGTCGCAGGCCTGGTCCCCAGTTGGGGCACATGCAGGGGGCAACCAATTGATGTATCTCTCAGACATCAGTGTTTCTCTCCCTTTCTCCTTCCCTTCCCTCACTCTAAAAATAAATAAAATCTTTAAAAAAATTACAGCAAATTCAGGGAAGGGAAGAACCTGATTTCCAGAATTACCAGTTTATTAGATTTAAATGTCTGGTTACCAACAACAGCAACAACAAAATTGTGATTTTAAGATACATAAAGAGACAGAAAAGTATGGCCCATTAAAAAAAAAAAAATCAACAGAAACTGTTCCTGAAAAAAGGCCTAATGGCAGATATCCTAGAAAAATACTTTAAAACAACTATCTTTAAAAACTAAAGGAAGCAGTGAAGAAAGTCAAGAAAACTATGGTTGTATAAATGGAAATATCAACAAAGAGACAGAAAACCTAAAAAAAAATAAAAAAGAAATTCTGGAGCTGAAAAGTACAATGAAATTAAAAAAAAAGAAAATTCCCTAGAGGTATTCAAAGCAGATTTTAGCAGGCAGAAAGAAAGAAACAGTGATCCTGAAGATAGGACAATGGAAATTATTGGGTCTGAGAAAAAGAAAGTAAAAAAGATTGAAGAAAAGTGAACAGAGCCAAAAGGACCTGTGGCATAACCTCAAGCAAACTAACATATGCATCGTAGGAGTTTCAGAAGAAGAGAGGTAGAAGGGCTAAGATATTTGAAAAAATAATGATGAGAACTCCCCAATTTTGATGAAAAGCATGAATACAAACGTGGAAGAAACTTAACAAACTTTAAGTATAATGAATTCAAAGAGACCCACACAGAGGCACATTATAATCAAACTGTCAAAAAATAAAGACAAAGAGAGAGTTTTGAAGGTGGAGAGAAGCAGCTTGTCACATACAAGGGATCCTCATTAAGACTGTCAGCAAATTGCCCTGGCTGGTGTGGCTTAGTGGATTGAGCGCTGGCCTGAGAACAAAAGGGTTGCTGGTTCGATTTGCAGTCAAGGCACCTGACTGGGTTGCAGGCCAGGTCTCCAGCTGGGGGCATGTGAGAGGCAACCACACATTGATGTTTCTTTCCCTCTCCTTCTCCATCCATTCCCCTCTCTCTAAAAATAAATAAAATCTTAAAAAAAAAAAAAAAAAAAAGACTCTCAGCAAATTTCTCATCAGAAACTTTGTAGGTCAGAAGGCCTACAATGCTAAAAGAAAAAAAAAAAGTTAATCAAGACTCCTATATCTAGAAAACTGTCTTTCAAAAGCAAGGGAGACTATAAGTACCCCTATATTCAATGCAGTATTATTTACAATTACCAAGGTATGGAGGCAGCCCAAATGTCCATAAGTAGATGAGGGGATAAAAGAACTATAGGACATTTACACAATGGAATACTATTCAGCCATAAAAAAGAAAATCTTACCTTTTGTGACAGTATGGATGGACATGGAGAACATTATGCTAAGTGAAATAAGCCAGTCAGAGAAACACAAATACCATATAATTTCACTTATATGTGGAATCTAATGAACAAACTGAACTAATGGTGAAAATGGGACCAGACTCATAGATGGAGAGCAGGATGACAGTTCAGGAGCTGGTAAGGTTAGGGGGTGGAGGGATTGAGCCAAAAGGAAAAGGGACTCATGGATATGGACAACAGTGTGGTGATTGTTGGGAGGAGGGAGTGTAAGGGACTAAATGGTAATGTAAAGAAATACAATAAAGATTAAATTTTTAAAAGTAGGGGTGATTACCTACACCAATTAGAAGGCAACTATCAAAAAACAAAACAGCCCTGGCTGGTGTGGCTCAGTGGATTGTGTGCCAGCCTGTGAACCAAGAAGTCTCTTCAGTCAGGGCACATGCTTGGGTTGTGGGCCAGGTCCCCATTTAGGGGCATGTGAGAGGCAACCCATTGATGTATCTCTTGCACATTGATGTTTCTCTCCCTTTCTTTCTCCCTTACTTCCCTTCTCTCTAAAATAAACAAATAAAATCTTAAAAAACAAAACAGAACACAACAACAACAAAAACTCAAAAACTGAAAATAGCAAGTGTTAGTGAGGATGTGGAAATATTAGAACCTTTGTGCACTGTTGGTGGGAATGTAAAATGAAGCACATGCTGTGAAAATCTGTATGGTGGTTCCTTAAAAAATTAAAAATAGAATTACCATATGATCCAGCAATTCCACTTCTGGGTATATATTAAAAAGAATTAAAAGCAGAATCTCAAAGAGATATTTGTACACCATGTTCACAGCGACATTATTCACAATAGCTAAAATATGGAAGCAACCCAAGCATACATCAACAGCTAACTAGATAAGCAAAATGTGTGAAATGTGTATAATAGAATATTATTCAGCCTCAAAAGGAAGGAAATCTTGGAGATACCACTTTACACCAGTCAGAATGGCCATCATTAACAAATCAACAAACAACAAGTGTTGGCGAGGATGTGGAGAAACGGGAACCCTACCGCACTGTTAGTGGGAATGCAGACTGGTGCAGCCACTGTGGAAACAATATGGAATTTCCTCAGAAAACTAAAAATGAAACTTCCTTTTGATCCAGTAATTCCACTGCTAGGATTATACCCAAAGAATCCTGAAACACCAAATCAGAAGAACCTATGCAGCCCTATGTTCATAGGAGCGCTATTTACAATAGCCAAACCCTGGGAACAGGCTAAATGCACACCTGTAGATGAGTGGATCAAAAAACTGTGGTACATGTACATGATGGGATACTATGCAGCAGAAAGAAAGAACTCCTACCTTTTGCAACAACATGGATGGAACTGGAGAGTATTGTGCTTAGTGAAAGAAGCCAGGCAGTGAAAGAAAAATACCATATGATCTCACCTAATACAGGAGCCTAATGAACAAAACAAAGAAACAAGCAAAATAGAACCAGAGACATGGAAACAAGGGACAGACTGACCATGATCAGAGGGGAGCGTGGAGGGGGAGAAGGAGGAAAAGAAGGGGAAGGGCCTAGTCAAGGAACTAATGCAAATGAACCATGGACATGGACAACAGGGTGGGGATTGACTGTGGGAGAGGGGGGAGGTGGGTGGGTCAGGGGAGAGCAATGGAGGAAAGATGGGACAACTGTAATAGAACAACAATAAAAAAAATGGAAAATAAAAGGAAATTCTGACATATGCTACAAAATGGATGAATCTGTTGAGGACATTATGCTAAGTGAAATGTGCCAGTCACAAAAAGACAAACACTATATGACTCCACCCATATGAGGTACTTAGAGGAGTCAGATCATAGAGTCAGAAAAGTAGAATGGTAGCTTCCAGGGGCTGAGTGAGGGGGGAATAAATTTTTCTTTAATAGGCATAGAGTTTCAGTTTTGCAAAATGAAAAAAGTTGTAGAGATGGATAATGGTAATAGTTGCACATCATTATGAATGTATTTAATACCATTGAACTGTACACTTAAAAATAGTTAAGGTGGTATATTTTACCACAATAAAAATTTTGAAAAAAAGATAATTGGCTGTTTTTTCTTTCTTTTTTTAAAGGTGGGTTAAAAAAAAAAACCCATTTTACTTATTTATTTTTAGAGAGATGGGGAGGGAGAAAGAAAGGGAGAGAAACATGAATGCGTGGTTGCCTCTTGCACACCCCCAGCTGGGGACCTGGCTCACAATCCAGGCATGTGGCCTGACTGGGAATCAAACCGGCAACCCTTTGGTTTGCAGGTCAGTGCTCAAACCACTGAGCCACACCAGCCAATGCTCATTTACTGTTTAAACAAAGCAATAACAATGAACTGTAGTACTAAATCACATATAGAAGTAAAATATATGATAAAAAAATTCAAAGACCAAGAAGGGAGCAATAGAAAACATACTGTTGCAAGATTCTTATGCTATAATTATTTCTTATATTAGACACCACATGCACAACCAAAGAAAAAAATACATAAACTGGACTTCAGTAAAGTTTAAAAATCTGTGTTTCAAAGGATACTATCCAGAAAGTGAAAAGATAACTCACAGAATGGAAAACATACTTGCAAAGTATATACCTGCTAGCATCCAGAATATATAAAGAACTATTGTTTGCCTTGGCTGCTGTGGCTCAGTGGATTGAGCATTGGCCTGTGAGCCAAGTGTCGCAGGTTTGATTCCCAGTCAGGGCACATTACTAGGTTGCACGTCAGGTCCCCAGTTGGGGGTGCAATTAAGAGGCAACCACACAGTGATGTTTCTCTCCCTCTTTCTCCTTTCCCCTCTCTCTAAAAAATAAATTAATAAAATAAACAAAGAAATAAATTATTTAAAACAAACAAACAAAAAAGAAACAAAAAACAAAAAAAATACACACAAATAATTTAATTTAAAAATGGGGACAGGGTTTGAAGAGACATTTATCCAAAGAAGATGGGAAAATGGTCAATAAGCATATGAAAATATGCTCAACATCAGTCATTAGGGAAATACAAATTAAAACTATAATTAGATACAAATTCACACCCACTAGGATGGCTAAAATAGAGACAACAGATCTTGGTGAGGATGTGGAGACATCAGAATCCTCATACCTTGCTGGTATGAGTGTAAATTAGTGGAGCCACTTTGGAAAACATTTTCGTGAAATGTTAAACATAGTCACCATATGACCCAGCAATTCCATTCCTAGGTATATACATACAATACTGAAGAGAAATGAAAACATATATTCACACAAAAATCCATACATGAATACCACAGCAGCACTATTCATAATAGCCAAAAAAGTAGAAACAAACCAAATGTTCATCAACTGATCAATGGATAAATAAAATTTGGTATATCCATATAATTGAATATTATTTGGCCATAAACATAAGTCGCATACTGATACATACTACAACATATGTAGATGAAAATTAAAAACATTGCTAATTGAAAACAGCCAGACCCAAATGGCCACATATTGTGTGATTTTATTTACATTAAATGTCCAAGATAGACAAATTTATAGAGACAGAAAGCAGATTCATGAATGCCTATGGTTGGAGTGGGAAAGCTGGGGTGAATATGGGGAGTAACTGTTAATGGGAATTGGGTCTCTTTTTGGGCTAATAAAAAATTCTAAAATTGCCCTGACTGGTGTGGCTTGGTGGAGTGAGCACTCGCCTGTGAACCAAAAAGTTGCTGGTTTGGTTCCAAGTGAGGGCACATGTCTGGGTTGTAGGCCAAGTCCCCAGTTGGGGGTGTGTGAGAGGCAACAAATCGATGTTTCTCTCCCTCTCTTTCTCCCTCACTTCCCCCTCTCTAAAAATAAATGAATAAAATCTTTTTAAAAATTCTAAAATTGGCCCTTACTGGTGAGGCTCACTGGATTGAGTGCTGGCCTGCGAACCAAAGGGTCACCAGTTCCAGTCCCAGTCAGGGCAAATGCCTGGGTTTCAGGCTAGCTCCCCAGTTGGGGGCGTGCAAGAGGCAACCAGTCAAAGCATCTCTCACACATCGATGTTTCCCTCTCTTTCTCCCTCCCTTCCCCTCTCTAAAAACAAGTAAAATCTTTAAAAAAGAAGTAAATGGGGTGGTTACATGAATCTATACATGTGATAAAATTGCATAAAATACATACACACAATGAGTACTTATAAAAACTGGTGAAGTCTGAATAATGTCTATTGATTCTACCAATGTGAATTTCCTTGTTTTTATATTATACTATAGTAAAGTAGAATGTAGTCATTGGGAGAAACTAGATGTTACTTCACTGTATTGTTTTTGCAATTTTCTGAGTCTATAGTCAAAAAAAATAAATAGATGGAGAAAAGGTATACAATGCTAAAATGAATTAAGACAGTTTCAAGTGGTTATATTAGTGAAGTAGATTTCAGAGCAAAAATTACTGCCAGGGATAAAGAGTCACTAAACAATGGTAAAGGGATCAATTCAGCAAAAAGACATAATAATTCTAAATATTTATAGAAATAACAGAGTTTCAAAATACATAAATCAAAAATTTATAGTTGTGATGAGAAATAGAAAAACCCAGAATTAAGATAACTGATAGAAGTAGATAAAAAAATTAGTATGGATAAGGAAGACTTGAATACATTACCAATTTACTTAACCTAACTCACTTTTTTTCTTTTTAAAGATTTTATTTATGATTTTTAGAGAGAGGGGAAGGGAGAAAGAGAGGGAGAGAAACATCAATGTGTGGTTGCCTCTCACACCCCTTAACTGGGGACTTGGCCTACAAACTCAAGGTATGTGCCCTGATGGGGAATTGAGCCTCTGACCCTTTGGTTCACAGGCCAGCACTCAATCCACTGAGCCACACTAGCCAGGGCCTAATTCACCTTTTAGAACACTCCATCTAACTACACCTGAATACATACATACTCCTTTCAGGTGCAAACAGAACTTTTACCAAGATATACCATATTCTGGGCTATAATACAAGTCTCAATAAATTCACAAAAATTCCAGTCATACAATGGAACTAAATTAGAAACCAATAGTAAGAAGGTATCTAGGAAATCCTCAAATATTTTAAACTAAATAAAACAATTCTAAATAACTCATGAGTCAAGGAAGATATCAGAAAGAAAATTTTAAAATGTTTGAATTGAATGAAAATATAAAAACTTGTGGAATTCAGTAAAGTAGTACATTTTGGGACGTTAGTACTAAACTTACTAACTACTCAACATTTAACAGGAACAGACCATTGATTTACACAGCACATAAATAAATCTCAGTTATTCTGAGTGAAAGAAGCCTGATAAAAATGTATATCTTTTATGACCCCAGTTTTGATTTTTAAAAATTCTGGAAAATGCAAACTTATTTCTAGTGGCAAAATAGATCAGTGATTGCCTGGTGCCAAGGTTTGGGAGGGGAAAAGGGAAGGGATTATAAAGGAAACTTTTTGAGGCAATTAATAAGTTTATTATTGGACTTCCGGCCAAGATGGAGGCATAGACAGACATGCATCTCCCTCCACAACTAAGAAGGAATACAACTACATACCTCAAAACTAGAAACAACCAGAAGTTCCAGAAAATCAAACTGCATGGAAGTACAGCAAACAAAGCTATAAAGAAGAAATACTCATACAGACAGGTAGGGGGGCAGAGAGGACCCGGTGTGGTGGTGGCAGCAGCAGCAGCAGCGGTAGTGGCAGGTCGGCAGAAAGCGGAGTCACACATTTTAAAAAGTCAGGAGGGACACCTGGGGAGCGTTCCCAGCTCCTCATTGGACCTTGCAGCTCACGGTCCCAGCACTGGGGAAAATCAAGCCTCATTGTTTCTTATTGTGCAAACCAGTGGGGGTTGGGGTAGAGGCAGAAACTGCGGGTCTCTCAGCAGAGTCCGCTTGTTTAAAGGGACCCCATGATCCTAGAACGTCCACAGACCCACCCACTCTGGGAACAACGGCCAACGCAGCAGCTAGAGGGGAGCCAGTCTGGTGCGGAAGTGGAAGAGGCGCCTGGAAAAGGGGTGAGTGCTGGGCAAGCGGTATTATTCCCTTTTGAACCCCTCCCCCACACACAGCGCCACAACGTGGTGAAACAGGTCACCTTGTACTGATGAATTCCTAAGGCTCCGCCCCTTACAACGTAACAGGAGTGACAGCTCTACCTGGGACATGGAGGCAAACAAACACAGGAGCCTGTCAGAATGAGAAGACAGAGAAGTATGGCCCTAAAGGGAGAACAGATCAAGGTTCCAGTGGGAGAACTAAGCGATGAGGAGAGAGCCAACTTCACAGATGAGGAGATAGACAACCTAACAAATGCAGAATTCAAAACACTGGTGATAAAGATGCTCACAGGCTTGACAGATATGCTTGAGGACGGCAAACACATAAGAAAAGAAGTGAAGGCTATGCTAAGTGAAACAAAGGAAAATCCACACAAAACCAATGGTGAAGGGAAGGAAACCAGGGTTCAAATCAATGATTTGGAACATAAGGAAGAAAAAAAGTCAACCAGTGCAGAATGAGGAAGCAGGAATTGAAAAAAATGAGGAGGGGCTTGGGAACTTCTGGGACAACTTTAAACCTGCCAACATCCGAATCATGGGGGTGCCAGAAGAGGAAGAGCAAGATATTGAAAACTTGTGTGAAAAAATAATGGAGGAAAACTTTCCAAATTTTGCGAAGGAGATAGACTTACAGGTCTGGGAAGGACGGAGGGTCCCGGGCGAGCTGGACCCAGAGGGGACCACACCAGGATGCATCATGATTGAGATGCCAAAGGTGAAAGATAAAGAGAGAGGTGGAGAGTTGCGTACAGGGGGTGCCTATAGGACTCTCAGCTGATTTCTCAGAGGACACTTTGCAGGCAGGAAGGGACTGGCAAACAGTATTCAATGTGATGAAAGGCAACCTACAACCACGATTACTCTATCCAGCAAGGCTATCATTTGGAATAGAAAGGCAGATGAAGTGCTTCCCAGACAAGGTAAAGCTAAAGGAGTTCATCATCACCAAGACATTATTATATGAAATGTCAAAGGGACTTACCTAGAGAAAAAGATCAAACCTATGAACACTAAAAAGACAACAAACTCAGAAGTATCAACAAGTGAATCTAAAAAAAAAAAAAAAGATGTCCAACTAAGCAAACCAGAATAGGAACAGAATCATAGGTATGGGGATCATTTGGAGGGTTTTCAGCTGGGAGGGGGGAGGGGAAGAAATGGGGAAATGGTGCAGGAATTAAGAAGCATAATTGGTTGGTACAAAATAGGGGGAAGTTAAGAATAATATAGGAAAGGGTGAAGCCAAAGAACGTATATGCACGACCCACGGACATGAACTAAGGGGGGGGTGATATTGCTGGAGGGAAGGGGGTTACTGGGCGAAGGGGAGCAAAGGAGGAAAAAATTGGAACTACTGTAATAAAATATACTTAAAAAATAAAATGTTTATTATTTTGATTTTGGTGATGGTTAATGGGTATATAAATGTCAAAACATCAAATTGTACTATTTAAATATGGGCCATTTTTCGTATGTCAATTATATATCAATAAACTGTTTAAAAATAAATTTAAAAACAGTTTGCCCTGACTGGTGTGGCTAAGTGGATTGTGTGCCAGCTTACAAACTGAAAGCTGGCCAGTTTGGTTCCCAGTCGGGGCACATGCCTGGACTGTGGGCCAGGTCCCCAGTTGGGGGCGTGCAAGAGGCAACCGATCAATGTTCCTCTCACGAATCAATGTTTCTTCCCCTCTGCTTCTCCCTTTCTGACCCTTTCCCTAAAAATAATAATAAAAATACACGACACCAAATATACAGTTCAGTGGGATTACTTAAACATGTTCATAGTTTTGCAACCATTACCATCTATCTCCAGAACTTTTATCTTCCCCAACTGAAATTCTTTATCAAACAATAATTTTGTCTTCCCTTCCTCCCCAGTCCCCTTCTCCCTGTAACCACCATTCTACTTTGTCTCTATGAATTTGACTAATCTAAGTAGAATCATATATTTGTCTTTTTGTGATTGGCTTATTTCACTTAGCTTAATGTCCTCAAGGTTCACCGACATTAGAGTATGTGCCAGAATTTCCTTCCTTTTAAGGCTGAAAGTACATTAATTCATTCATTTGTGAGGGACACTTAGGTTGCTTCTGCCTCTTGGCTATTTTGAATAATGCTGATTGGGTCTACGCATCTCTGAGGCTTTCGATTAAATACCCAGAAATGGAATTGCTAGATCATAATAGCAATTGTTTTTTGAGAATGCCTTACTGTTTTCCATAGCAGATGCACCACTTTACATTGCCATGAACACTGCAGGGGTTCTAATTTCTTCACATCCTTGACAACACTCATTCTTTGATGGTAGCCATTTTAATACATGTGAGTAGTACTTGGCTTTAATTTGGATTTTCAGTTTTCCGATTAGCGATCTTGAGCATCTTTTCATGTGCTTATCGGCCATTTGTAAAACTTTGGAAAAATGTCTTCTACCCATTTCTTGTTCTTTATACATTCTGTGTGTGTGTGTGTGTATATATATATATATATATATATATATATATATATATAATGTCATTTGCAAATATTTTCTCCCAATCTTTTTTGTTTTGTTTCCTTTAATGCAGAGAAATACTGGTGAAATATAATTTACTGTTTTCTTTTGTTGCCTGTTTGTGCTGTCACAGAAATAAAATCATTGCTAAATCCAATGACTTGAATCTTTTCCCATTTTCTTGAGTTTTATGGTTTTAGGTTTTTGATTCATTTGTAGTTAATTTTGGTATATGGTGTAAGGTAAGGGTCTGACTTCATTCTTCTGTACGTGGCTGTTTTCCCAACATCATTAGTTGCAAATGTCAGGTTTCCTTTTTGTATGACCAAATTTTAATGGAGTAGATAACAGAACTAATATTGGGGATCTCGAAACTGAAGACGAATCATATTTGAGAGAAACCAAGAATGATATTAAGGAAACTAATTTGAGGAAGGAAAGGGAAATGCAGCTATGCATGAACAATGGCCCCTGGAATTAGCAACTAGGTGACCTCGATGAGAGCTATTTGGTGGAGAGGTAGAGGTAAAAGCCAGACTATGGTGGACTGGATAGGGAATGAAGATTGCTGTATCTATCACCAATGATAAATCTTGGAGATAAAGCTGAAGTAAAAAGCAATTTGCAAGAGGATAACGTAATTACAATACAATTTTATTTTCAGACTTGCAGAACACTAACTTATTTGGGTACATAAGTAGGTATTAAGAACATCAACTTGTACAGAAATGATAAACTAACTCATGATAGTGGTTATCTTTGAAGGAGGGTATACAGGAGTCCCCAACTGTATCTATGTTTATTTTCTTAAAAACTGGGTATACAGCCTTTTATCTATATGCTTTAAGTATTTTACAATTTTAAAAAATCCATTTTTAAGTGAATGGTAGAACCATGGTGAGAGTATAGTTAACAAAAATGGTGCACTAGATTTCTTTTTCCCTTTAGAAATAAGGGTCAATTAGTAAATAACCCACCCCAGTTTCAGATTCTTAGAAAATGTTTTTAACAATCCTGTTTTGTAGTAGGTCTCTTTTTACAGATGAAGCCAGAGGTTAAGATATTGTTAAATGGTCTACTGATTATTTGAAGACAGGCATTAATTTTTCAGTGTTTAAAACTATACACTCCCTAATCATTCTTTGACAGAGGAAGTTAGTTGTACATTTCAAGGATGGTGGGAACAACAGTTGAGGGAAAGGAATGGTAGAAAAGGAATATGCCCTGGCTGGGTGGCTTAGTTGGTTGGAGTGTCATACCATATATCAATAAAAGGTCGTAGGTTCCATCCTCAGTTGGGGCACGTACAGGAGGCAGCTGATCGATGTTCTCTCATATCTGTTCCGCTTTCCCTTTCTTCCCCCTCTCCCCAAAATCAATATACATCCTCAAGTGAGGATTACAAAAAAAATAATAATAAAAGGAAATTAGGAGAAGCAATAGCAAGGTCCTTGAGGTGGGAAGAAAACAGAACTATAGCACTGGTGGATGTAACAGCCTTGAACAATTTATTTCTCTAAAAAAGTAACCAAGAATTGGCAGTCTGGTAACTGTACAGAGGGTGAGGAATTATGACTTAACATCCATAAATTTCTTTTTGTGCTTCTCCAGGATAGCCTGCCACAAAAAAAAGGCCCTGCTCTTTAGTAACTGTCTTTGGGAAAGTCATTTAATCTCTTTGGTTCTCAGCTTTTACTCACACTGCTAAAACAATACTCTTTCATAGGAACAGAGGACTGAATTCAGTAATAAAAATGTCTATAAACTTTATTTCCAAGAGACTTCCATGATGTTAATTTTACTTATTTTCATTCTAACATTCCTTTTAGGCATAGTATCACTCACTCATTTTAGAATTCTTGCTTCTAAGTTACTTGTAGCCTCCCTATTACCAAATTTTAGTCCTCTGCTTTCCTCCAGACTATATTCTAACAACCCAAACTCAGAAACTACTCTTCTTAGGATTTCTATAGCACTATGTGTATTTATCATAAACTGGCTAATTGTACGTACCCATTTGCCTGGTACAGTTCTGGTTTACATTCATTGCCCTAGCACAATTATGACTACCCTAATCATAATTTACCTTGTAAATTAAAATTTCTAAGAGCAGAGCTTTTGCATTGTAATAGTTCAAAATAGTCTTCTTCACGTTATACAGAGTGCTGTCTTTTCGTTTACACCCATTATGTACTCTCCAACCCTCTACCAAGCTCCTGCAGTCAAAATGTAACCAATGTGAACTACCTCTCACAGAGGAAAGATGAGGCCCAATGTATTCAGAAAGATTGTAAATTAGAGAAGGGGCTAATTATTAAATAAAAAATCAGCCTTTGCTAACAGTTAATACCTGGGAAAGAAACTGGAAACATGAAACTTTACAATGAAATTGTATTTTCTGAAAACAAGAAGGTCCTAACAGATAGCCTAGTATAATATCTTCCTTCTTATAAGAAAAGGCTGGGATTTTAAGGGGTAATCAACCTGTGGCATTGAATCTTTTTAACTGAAACTGAGGTCTTAAGAGTAATAAATGTAATCTCATTTCTAGTGTTCATGCTTTTGGGGGGCAGAGGGAGGAGAGAGAGAGATCAAGTACCAACTGAGTTCATTCCACAAGAAGCCATAACTTTATTAATGATAGAAACAGTACAAATTTCAAACAAAGCTGCAGTAACTCTTTTGAAACACCAAAAAAAAAGAGTCCTTCTTTTTAGATGGTTACATTGTTAATTCCTGTAAGAGAAAAGAGATAATCAGAGGTACAGGCAAACTGAGAGAATTCAGGTCACTAAAACTTAAGGTAACTCAGAATAGGGTTTGGAATGAGGCTTCATAATTGACTGCTAATAAGCATAGAAAATAAAGTCACCTGGTCAGGTCACAGAGAACCGAGGAATAAAAGACTGGGCACTTACCATAATAGCATTTACAATATCATTACTGTTATTCTTCAGGGCTCGGACTGCCTTTGCTCTTGACACATTTGCTTGTGACATGACTAATTCTATGTCCTTAACTTCCACACCAGTTTCATCAACCTAAGAGAGGGAAAATATTGTCCATGTAATAAAGTAAAGACAGAACAACTTCACTATAGTTTGTTGGAGTCAGTAGTCCTTTGAATCTAGTTCTTAATCTAACTCAAAAACTATTTCAATCAGTGAGATTCATGAAACTAAAACAATATAGAATCTACCCATCAATACAAACATAATACTATCTGAAGATTAAAAGTACAAAAGATTTCCTTGTGTACCTCTTCCTCTTCACTTTCCTCTTGTACAGTTGGAGTCTGTGTGTTTTCTTGAATGTTTGAGACAGCTTCACCTTGGACTTTGAATTTCTCAGCAGCTGCTAGCTGTGCTTGCTGAGATAAATCCTCGATCTGTAGAGCAGAAGAGTTTCATGTGAGTAGATCTGTCAGTAGTAAATGAAATAAATAATTTATATCTTTTCCAAACTTTTACTCTAAGCTCACTTCAGATTAACATACTATATAGTTTAAATTGCTTGCCCTCACTCAAATTATATTATCACGGTAGAAGTATCTTAGGTTTAAAGCAGTGATTCTCACCTTGGGGGAGGGGGGTTACTTTGTCTCCCAGGGGATATCTATCAAATATTTGGTGATTTTTGGGGTTATTACAACTAGAGATGATACTGCTAAACATCTATAATGTACAGGGCAGCCCTCCCACAGCAAGGAATTACTGACCCCAAATGTCAACTGTGCTGAGATTGACAAACCCTGTTCTAGAGCAACTCCTGTGAAAACTTTCCTTACCTTGGCTTCCCCAAACACTATGTAGGTATCTGAAGCTGGGCTCTTGTAGACATCTGGTTTTGTGATGACAAAGAGGATATTCTTAGATTTCCGGATAGTGACCCTAGTAACCCCTGTAACCTGTCGAAGACCCAGTTTGGACATAGCCTAAAGAACAGAAAAGAACATCAGCTTTTCAACTTTATTTTATTTTTTAAAAGATTTTATTTATTTATTTTTAGAAAGAGGGGAAGAAAGGGAGAAAAAGACAGAGAGAAACATCAACTGGTTGCCTCTTGTACGTGCCATGACTGGGGGCTGCACCCACACCAGATATGTATGTTTTATAAGTAGGACAATGCCGAACTGAGTCACACCAGTCAAGGCAGTTTCAGCATTTTTAGAAGCTGCTTCAGGAAGTTAAGGACCTTAATAATACCACATCCAAAACAAAGCAGTTTTCTAGGTTAAGAAAAGGTTATATAAGAATATACACCAGTCAGGGCACACGACTAGGTTGCACGTTAGGTCCCCAGTTGGGGGCGCGAGTGAGAGGCAACCACACAGTGATGTTTCTCTCCCTCTCTTTCTCCTTTCCTAAGTAAACAAATAAACAAAAAATTTTTTTTTTAAAAAAGGAATATACAACTGGTTTCAAGGACTTCTGTGTTTTTTTTGCCATAGTAATTTCTGTTATTTTAACTAAACATGATTCTACTACCACCAAGAGTTCCACTACAGTTCCTCCCTTCTTCAGAAGCTTTAATCCTAAAATCTTACCTTCCGTGCCTTCTTTTCACTCCGGCTCTGTTTTGCTTTACTGACTGGTTCTTCATCAATTTCAGCTGCTGCCGCCAGCTAAAATAACAGTAAGCTGGAATGTAAGACTTGGATTCCACAATCTCCCCGTAGTTTCCCTTTATGAAGGTTTATTGCTCCAAATAGATAAGCCATCTTTTCTGATCAACCCTGGCTCTCCATCGTTTCTTTGGCCCAAGTACTTATACCAATGTGTAACAGAACACCCACCTGGGCTTGTTGTGTGGTTGCCTGTGTGGAATCTTGTTCTTCAAGCTCTGGTACAGATTCATCACTGTCAGATTCTGTTCCAGACCCTAAGATGAAAAAATAATTTTTATTATTTTACAGCAGAGATTATAAAAAGGAGGCACTTCACCACAGCCTACCTGGACTAGAGGTCACTGGCTTATGCTAAACTTTGCAAAATTAAATGTAATATCAACTGACTTGTATAGCGTCAGCTTGACAGCCCCCCCACTTACTCAGGAATTTGTGTGTATACATCCATTAAACACTCAGCCCCAGAAATGAGAGGTAATTACTAGATACAGCCAAATAGTTTATATACTATAACTGCTTCCTTTCCCTCAAGGTCTTCACTTCTTGGCATGGGCAAACACCAATGACCTATGTAACGCCAAATCCTATCCAATAGTCCAACCATCCCAGAAAGGTTCTGGCAGACAAGGTATCTGCAGGTACACTGAAATGAAAAACAACATCATACTGAGGCAGCAGACCAGGAAGGGCACTTCCCCATATTCTTTAAACTAGGTTGGGGGAGGCCAGAAGCAGTTATGTACACACAGTTAGCCTTATTTTCAAGCCACTCACCCTATCAATTTGATCTTATCAATAGCTCAAAGATTCTCAATGATGCCAACCTACAGTCCCAATAGTCACCTCTACTAGTTATTGTCCTGTGACCTCTACCATTTCTTTCAAACATATTTTAAGTTTTCCTCTATTGAAAGGCCAAGCACCAATAGACTACTGAGGGGAAAAAGCATACACCTGCACCATTTTCAGACTAGGAAAAATAGCTCTTTTAGGAAAAGAAGTCCCTGGGCACTGGTTATTACTAAAGGAATTTAAATAGTTCTAATATTCAATAGTTTCCCAATATTTTAGCAAATCCCAGGCCCAGGGACAAGGTTAGTGATGTGCTAAAAATTAGAGCTAATTTAAGATCTAGTAGGTCTTGGTTTTCAGTCACATCAGTTAGGTAAACGATGGCAAACTCAGGGTTAGTCTGGATCCCATTATACAAGATGGTATACACTGGACTATCTGAAGTGTTGAAAACCAAGATTCCATTCCAGATTCCTACAGCTTTTGCATTTAAAATTATCATTCTATGTTCTATGTCCAAACACAAGCAGATATTCTGGAGAAAGTGGCGCAACCTAGTGTTAGTATTGGTGGGTAGCCCCCAGGAGGGGTGTGGGCGACACACCATGCACACGGCAAACCAAGGCAAATACCCTTGTTGTTCTTCAGAACAGGCTGCTTGGCAGAGGGGGTTGGGGCAGGGACCCCGGCAGGTTTGGGGGTGGGCATGTTGACGAGGACCGACTGGAAAGGTACTCCCCCCGAGATTGGTTCCGGGGGAATCAGAGGCGGCAGCTCATCCTCATCAGCAGGGGCTGAGGGCTTACAGGGTGATTCCAGCACCAGCCCAGGTGAGGACGGCAGAGGTTGCTGTTTAGGAAGCAGAGGGGGAACTGGGGAAGAAGCAAGAGGCAGAGAGACTGATGGGGCGGGTTCTGGACAGACAGATGCTGACCCAGCTTTAGGAAGGACCTTCTCAGACATAGCTATTGCTAGATTTGTAGATGTCTCCGACTTAGGCTGAGGAGTCAAGGGACCCTTCGGAGAATGCAAAGAATCTTTGCCCTTTAAGGGAGAAATAGGGAGGGCTTTTGGAGTCTTTGGAGAAGTGCTTTTCTGAGTGGAGACTGTCAGTTGAGGGATTGGAGTAGAAATTGGTCCTTTAGCACTATTCTTAGCTGAGGGATCAGGGCACACAGGTGGTGAACTCTTCTTGGCTGGTGGACCTTTCTGAGCAGGAGCTGAGATGACTGGTGCACTTTCTGAAGCTGGGGCAACATGTGCTGCTTTAAAGGCCGTGGAGCCTTCCTTTATTGGGAGCACTCTGGATGCTTGAGGGACAATGGATCCTAAGGGATATGTGATGGAAACTGGACAAGTAGGGGAATCTTTGGGGGATGGGATGGCTGAGTCCTCTTTGGAGGATGGGGTTCCTGGGACCTTTGGGGGAGATGAAGTTGTTGGGGCCCTTTTGGGGGCTGGGGTAGCTGAGGGCTCTTTGGGGGATGGAGTTGCTGGGGCCCCTTTGGCGGCTGGGGTAGCTGAGGGCTCTTTGGGGGATGGAGTTGCTGGGGCTCCTTTGGCGGCTGGGGTAGCTGAGGGCTTTTTGGGGGATGGAGTTGCTGGAGTCCCTTTGGGGGCTGGGGTAGCTGAGGACTCTCTGGGGGATGGTGTTGCTTGAGCCCCTTTGGGGGCTGGGGTAGCTGAGGGCTCTTTGGGGGATGGAATTGCTGGGGCCCCTTTGGCAGCTGGGGTAGCTGAGAGCTTTTTGGAGGATGGAGTTGCTGGAGTCCCTTTGGGGGCTGGGGTAGCTGAGGGCTCTTTGGGGGATGGAGTTGCTGGGACCCCTTTGGGGGCTGGCGTAGCCAAGGGCTCTTTGGTGGATGGGGTTGCTGGGGCTCTTTTGGGGGACGGAATTGCTTGAGCTTCTCTGGGGGCTGGGGTAGCTGAGGGCTCTTTGGGGGATGGAGTGGCTGGAGTCCCTTTGGGGACTGGGGTAGCTGAGGGCTCTTTGGGGGCTGGAGTTGCTGGGGCCCCTTTGGGGTCTGGCGTAGCTAAGGGCTCTTTGGGGGCTAGGGTAGCTGAGGGTTCTTTGGAGGATGGAGTTGCTGGGACCCCTTTGGGGGCTGGCGTAGCCAAGGGCTTTTTGGTGGATGGGGTTGCTGGGGCTCTTTTGGGGGACAGAGTTGCTTGAGCTCCTCTGGGGGCTGGGGTAGCTGAGGACTCTTTGGGGGATGGAGTTGTTGGAGTCCCTTTGGGGACTGGGGTAGCTGACGGCTCTTTGGGGGCTGGAATTGCTGGGGCCCCTTTGGGGACTGGGGTAGCTGAGGGCTCTTTGGGGGCTGGCGTTGCTGAGGGCTCTTTGGGGGAAGGGGTTGCTGGGGCTCTTTTGGGGGATGAGGTTGCTGGAGCCCCTTTGGGGGCTGGGGTAGCTGAGGGCTCTTTGGGGGCTGGGGTTGCTGGAGCCCCTTTGGGGGCTGGGGTAGCTGAGGGCTCTTTGGGGGCTGGGGTTGCTGGAACCTCTTTGGGGGCTGGGGTTGCTGGAGCCCCTTTGGGGACTGGGGTTGCTGGAACCCCTTTGGGGGCTGGAGTAGCTGAGGGCTCTTTGGGGGCTGGGGTTGCTGGAGCCCCTTTGGGGGCTGGGGTTGCTGGAACCCCTTTGGGGGCTGGGGTAGCTGAGGGCTCTTTGGGGGATGGGGTTGCTGGAACCCCTTTGGGGGATGGGGTAGCTGAGGGCTCTTTGGGGGCTGGAGTTGCTGGGGCCCCTTTGGGGCCTGGGGTAGCTGAGGGCTCTTTGGGGGCTGGCGTTGCTGAGGGCTCTTTGGGGGAAGGAGTTGCTGGGGCTCTTTTGGGGGCTGGGGTTGCTGGAGCCCCTTTGGGGGATGGGGTAGCTGAGGGCTCTTTGGGGGCTGGCATTGCTGGAGCCCCTTTGGGGGCCGGGGGAGCTGAGGGCTCTTTGGGGGCTGGGGTTGCTGGAGCCCCTTTGGGATATGGGGTTGCTGGAACCCCTTTGGGGGATGGGGTAGCTGAGGGCTCTTTGGGGGAAGGAGTTGCTGGGGCTCTTTTAGGGGATGGAGTGGCTGGAGCCCCTTTGGGGGCTGGGGTAGCTGAGGGGTCTTCAGGAGAAAGAGTTGCTGGGGCTCTTTGGGGGGATGCGGTAGCTGAGGACTCCTTGGGGGATGGGGTTGCTGAAGCCCCTTTGGGGGCTGCGGTAGCTGAGGGCTCTCCGGGAGAAAGAGTTGCTGGGGCTCTTTTGGGGACTGCGGTAGCTGAGGGCTCTTTGGGAGATGGAGTTGCTGGGGCTCTTTTGGGGGATGAAGTTGTTGAGGACTCTTTACAGGTGGGAGGACTCACAGCTGATGGAGTAGAGGTCCCTTTGGGGCCTGGGGTAGCTAGGGCTTTTTTGGGAGATGAAGTTTCTGAGGCCTCTTTAGGGATTGAAGATTCTTTGGGGGAAGGAGAAACCACAGCTGAGACAGTAGGGACCCCTTTGGAGGATGGAGTTCCTGGGGCTCTTTTGGGGGGAGATGGCATTTCTGGGGTCCCTTTGAGGGCTGGGGTTGCTAGAGTGTGTTTAGGGAATGGCGTTGCCGGGGGCTCTTTGGGAGAGGGAGGAGCTAATGAGGGAGTGGGGGCCACTTTGGGAGATGGAGCTGCTGAGGTCCCTTGGGTGAGTAGGGGAGCTGGGGATTCTTTGGGGGATGAAATTGCTGAGGCTCCTTTGGGGGAAGGAAGGGCCAGAGCTGGGGAAGTAGGGGCCCCTTTGGGTGAGGATGGAACCATAGCTGGGGGTTTGGGGATCTCTTTAGGGGATGAGGTTGCTGGGCCTCCTTTTGGGGATGGAGGAGCCACAGCTGAGGGAGTAGAGGTCCCTTTGGTAGGTGGGGTAGCTGGGGGTCCTTTTGGGGAGGAAGGAATCATAGCTGGAGGCATAGGAGTCTCTTTAGGGGATGGGGTTGCTGGCCCCACTTTAAGGGAGGAAGAGGCCAGAGCTGGGGAAGTGGGGGCCCCTTTGGGGGATGGAGGAGTGGGGGAATGCTTCTCGGCTAGCAAGCCTTCAGGGACTTGAAAAGAAAAATTGGCCTCTGGAAGAAAGGAAGCTTCAATTAGAGAAACAGGAGATGACCGATTTCCAGCAGGAGTATCAGAGATAGTAGGTACACTTTTAGAAACAGAAGGAGCAAGAGTTAAGGTAGCAGTAGCTGATCCCTTCTTGGTTGGAGGTCTTTTAGTCTGAGGCGACACATTAGTCCCTAAAGGAGATGGGGAATCAGTGAGGTAAGTTCCTTTGGAAGATGAAGTAAGAGAAGCACTCGAGTCCTCAGTTGGGCACCCTTCAGGAGAGGAAGCCACGGAAGCCATGGGTGCCAATACTGAGATCTGAGAAATACCGTGAACAGTCTTTGCAACTTGGGTAGTACCAGCTGGGGGAAGAGAGGGAAAGTTTTCTGATTTGGAAATTTCAGAAGCCAGTGCCACAGTAGCTGGAGAAACAGAAACAGAAACATTCTGTGGGGGTAAAGTCATAGCTGGAGCGACAGAGCAAATTTTAGAGGTGGGAGAAACCAAAGGTAAAGTAGTAAGAGAGGAAGTACCCTTCTTGGCTGGGTGGCTTTTAGGAGCTAAGGAAAAAGCTCCTTCTAGAAAAGAGCTGGCTGTAGTTGCAGGAGGGGAGATTTCTTTGGCAGTTGTAGGAGCCACCCCAGAAGTGGTAGCACTTTCCAAAGGAAATGTAGCTACAGTTGGGGTAGTAAGAGAACTTTTGAGAAGCAGACTAGTATGGTCTGGGCTTCCATAAGGATCTGTCTTGATTATAGAGGCTGGGGAAGTAACACCCAGAGGATGAGTGGTAGTAGCAGCAGCTGGCCTAACTACCGGCAGAGGCTTTGCTAGGCTTTTGTTTGCTAAGGTGGCTTCAGGACAAAGAGATGCCTCTAGAAAAGATGATGTACTTTCGGCAGAGGGGGTATTTTGCGGGGCTGCCAGGGTCAATGACAATAGAGTAGGGTCGTTCTTGGTAGGGAGTCCTGCCTGGACTGGTGAAATAGAAGCTCCTCCAGGAGAACCAGGTACAGTCTGGAGATCTTTTGGGGTTGGGACCTTTACCAATAATGAAGCAGAGAGACTTTTGGGGTCTTCAGGGGCTGACACAGGAGTGGTTGTTATGTGAGGAGTAGGAAGCTCTTTGGGAGCCATAGCTGCCATAGCCAAGGCAGTATGAGAAACTGAGTTCTTACTACTTACGGGACCTGATGAAATTGGAGGAGATACACAAGTAGCACTTACTACCTCAAAGGTGGTAGGTGTTGCAGAAATTGTAGAGGGGTTAGTTGTCACAAGTGAGGTGATTCCAACAGAAGAAACAGGGGCTTCTTTTAAGCCTGGACTTCCCGAAGAAGCAGGAAGAATCTGGGCCACCAAAGGCTGCTGCTGCTGAGTGGCATTAAAAGAGCCTTTGAGACTGAGAGATGCTGTAGGAGATAAGGAAGAAGAGGTAACTGCATTTGAGGAATCAGAAGGGCTGTAGGAGGACACACTAGTGGTGGTAGAGGGTCCTCTGTCAACGGATAGAGCCAGAGGGGAAGTTGGAGCCCCCACTGGAAAAGCAGCCACAGCAGCAGGAACCACCTCATTTTTAGAAGGAAGGGGAGAAACTAGAGATTGCTGAGAAGGGTAAGAGGCCCCCACAGAAGAATGATCTACAGAAATGGTATCCACTATAGGATCTGAAAGGACATTAGGGCCTGTTTGACCCACAGGCTGGACAGAAGAGCCAAGACAACTCTGATGTAAAGGTACAAGATGAGAGCCCAGAGAAGTGAGGAAAACTGGGAGGACATCGGGAGCCACAGAAACAGATTGGGTTGAAATAGGTAAGGCAGCAGGTGGACTAATGGGTCCCTTTAGGCTGAGGCTTACAGAGTTTTGAGAAGTCAGAGCTGAGGAAATAGGGATGCCTTTGACCTGAGGGGAACTGATGGCTAGGGGAGCAGTGGGTGGTGTCTGAGCACATGAGGCTACTCCAGATTGAACAGAGGCCAAGGGAGTTACGAGATGGGAAGGAACAACACTGCCTGTATATGGAGGAATGGGGGTATCTTTTGGATTAGGGACTACTTGAGAGGGTGCTTGAACAGGAGAGGTCTTTGGTTCTGAGGAAGCAATGGGAGCTGACAGAAGTGTCAATGATCCTGACTCAGCCAAAGCACCTGAGGGAGGGGAACTAAGGGGGTTAGGTGGATAAGCAGAGCTCTTCTGAACTGAGGGGGAAGCCAATGCCACCAGAGTCAAGGGAGCTGAGGAGGAATGGGCACCTTGCAGAGTTGTAGTTATCATGGGAGAAGCCAGAGCTAAGGCAGCTGGGGAGATGGGAGGCCCTATTAAGTTTGGTAGGAAAGCTGGGGTATCATGGGGGGAAGGGGCTGCTTCCAAAGGCAGGACTGTCCCAGAGGATAACTGGGGAAAAGGAGCTTCCAAAGGGGTTGAGGCAATAGTAGAGGGAGAAAGGAATGGGGTAGGCTGGTTAGGGGTTGCCAGAGAACACTGTTGGGGAGGCAGAGAGCAAGGAGGGGGAAGGGAAGGTCCAGGCTGCCCTAAGGCAGCAGTGACACTTAAGGCTGAAGACACAGGAAGCACAGCTGGAGGAGAAAAGCAAAAAAGGGAATAAAAAGGAAAGGGAAGGAAAAAAAATAAAAGGTGAGTTATGCAGCCCAATTTGGCATGACACATTTCATAAGGAACACTGGAATTTTTAATCTGAGGAGAGTCACCATACAGGATTAGAAAAGGTGACAGGCAATAGCAATCGTTCCAAAATATGACTTTAGTAGTCTATTACGAATATACCCCTCCCTCCCTTCCTCAAGTGAACTCTAAGTCTTTTTCAAAGGCCACAGAATCACCACCAGAAGAACAGCTGTTCCAACCTGTTCATCCAAGGACCATAAACTAACTAAAAGAGATACTGACAACTGGAACAAGGAAGGCAGGGAGTGGTGATGATGGGGAATCAGAACTGAATGAGAAAAAACAGGTCTTCATATGCTCAGGAAAAACCTAACTCTTAGAATGTTAGAATGAAGTTTTAGGAAAGGGGTGTCTGGCACAATTCAATTTTTCCTAAAGTTGAAATTCTTCAGAATTTAATATTAAACTATTAAATCAAGCCACTTAAGTCTCCCTGAGCCTAGTTAACTTACCCAAAACAAACAAACAAAAAACAATTGCAAATGAGTTGTATTCCATAGTTTCTACAGACCTTCCCAGGTAATGTTAGCTCTTCCGACATCAATCTCAGATGAATTAAGACTGCCAGGGAGAAAGCTTAGTCACAAGGGTAGGGACTGCATTGTGAAACTGTAACCCAACTTGTTAAACCAGACTGTGGTTCTATTTTGGAAGAAGAATTGCAGTGGAGAGGTTACATTAAATCCCGACCCCTTAATCTGGGTAAGTATGTCATTCTGTCAAAATAGACCAATATCTGGCATTAAAGCTAGCTAAGCAAGATTTTCTGAATGATTGAAAATTCCACACTTACTATTCAACAGACAGAAAAGAGCAACAAATGCTCAACACCTTGAAGGGAGTATTTAAAACAAAACAAAAAGCCTTATAGCATTCAAATCCACAATTTTCTTAAGTATATTCTACCACAGAAAAGACAGGCAGCTCTTTCCCTGGAGAGTTGGTAGATCAAAGTCTTATGATTAAAATGCAAATGCTTTCAAATATAATCAGAATCCGAAACTTAAAATGTTTTCCTCTGACTGGACCCCAAGATGGGATAAGGGCCAAATTACTTGGTTTAGACACTATCACCAATTCCTAAACTAGTCTTCTCATGTATTATAATTCTTTAATTATATTTTCAGAAAAATATCTGAGTGCTTACCACTGGTACTCCCTTAATATTATTAAACCTACTGTGCTAGCTCAAACTATTCAGGAATGAGTTTAATACCATCGCTGAAGAACTGCTCAAGAAACAATGTTATTTTTGAAGCTTGAAACCAGATTATTCTAAATTCATCTGAATTTCAGTCTTCATATTTATAAAAGCAAGTTGTTCAATGAGAGTCTACAGTTTTATTTAGCACTAAAATTACATGATCTTGAGTGCTAGCAGTCCTTTGTTTTCCCTTAACCCCTTTGTAGTTCAAGGATTTCATATAGCTCATTCACCAGCTCAAGGACCCCCCTCCTCGTTCTTTTCTAGCAGCTGTATTAATCCCTTCAGCTGCTGAAATTAGACAGGTGGAGGAGAACCTTACAGCTTTCAACTATAAACAACTCCACTTTAATTCCGGGAGACAGAAATTGCCCTTAAGTGACAGATGCAGTTAAAAAAGAAAAAAAAAAATTTACCATAAGGAAAAAAAAAAGAGATTACAGCCTAACAATTGCCTTCATTTAGTTTTGTACAACTTAGCAAGATCGTTACAAAAATTTTTTCACTACCCCTTTCAAGTTTTACAGAGATGTATTTTAACCAGAATAGCAGTCAAAGAAAAGCTTTACTTCAGTCCTGGACCCCAGACAAGCTCTTGATGCAGGCACTATTCAGCACACTAAAAACATCTCATCACCAACATAAAACAAGTAAACCGACCTAAAAGGGCCCCGGGTCCCAGTAGGACACATCTACCACAGCACACATCTCAGACATGTGACGACGGCACACTGCCAAGCTCTGCTATCTAAAACCTTGCTGCCACTTGCTGGCTGGAACTTCACAAATGCTCAGGTCTCCTTGGCCTGCCAGTGTGCCATCCAGTTCTAATAGGTAAGAATCGCTGAGCCCCTCCCTCGCTCTGCCCAGTCTTCCTTTGTGAGGTGGGTTCCACAACAGAGCTCCCTTTGAGGCAGCTGCCACACCCACAAAACAGGCCAGGGAGTTTTGAATCTTAAATATACTTAAAAAAAAAAAAAAAAGAAAGAAAAAGAAAAAAAATCCCACTCCTTAATGAGTACCTCCAGGACAGCAGTTAATATTACTCCCTGACAGAGCTACAGCTCATCATATTTAGTAAGTTAACTCTGAACGACGTAAGTGCATTCCCTTTGTCACTTTACCCACAAGATGGTCTTAGGGTCAACCTCCCGATCTTAATTAACGGCAACAGGGTTAGGGGAACCTACCTGTCTCAGCTTGGGGCTGTGGCAGCTCCTGCTCTGTAGCAGGGACGGTTTCTGTGGCTTCACCGGGCATTTCTGAAGGGAATAAAAAGGAGGCCTGAATTGGGTGGGATCCGTTCTGCTGCCCAACCCAGAGTCAGATATTCTTAAAAACTCCGCGAAGGACGAAGGAAAAAAATGAGGGTGTTTGGGGACAACCTCCCCGGAGCAGCTGGCAATAGGTGAGAAATGTGACGCGACCCTCATATCTTTAATCAAGCAAATAACCTTCTTTCACCGCTCCTCTTCACTCCGCAGAGTGAACTTACTAGTTCCCAGGGGTTCGTTTTATTCCACACTTAAAATCGCACAAAGGCAGCAATCAGCACTGCGTTCTCAATCTGAGAGAGGATCCTGGTTTGGCTCCCGACCATGGGAGATTTAAGACATTACCTTGAACCATCTCTTCTCCTACGTTCACGCTGCCTGGGGTGGGACCTCCAGGAATCCCATCTGCCGACTTTCGGGAATCAAGAGGGGTTAAGAGGGTGCCTTAAATCCCAAACACTCGTTTGTCACAGTAAGAACGATTTTAGGGGGACGAATTTCCAAGGCCGTGACCCCTTAACCTCCTAGGGATACCCACGAAGCCGTTCCCAATAGCAAACGCACTCCGCTTCTGCCCTCAACACCGCAACGGCTCCCATCACGCCAGCCCCGGACTGCTGGTCCGATCCGCGGCCCTTTTGCCAGGACACCAATCCCAGACCCCATTTTGTCCGGAGGCACCCAAAGCCACAATTCCCAGGGTCGAGTAGGAGCCCGGTGGCCACATAAAGCCTCCAACTCTCCTTAGATGTCAGTCCCCGGGGTATCTTAATCTGCACGAAAGGCGGATGGTTGTGGATAAAAAGTAGCGGCGAAAACACAACTTACTGTAAAGGGAACGCGGAACCAAGATGGCGGCAGAAAAAGAGCGAGATCGTGACCCACGCCTGTTGCAGACAGCAGCCTGGTGGAGAAGGAGGGGCTAGAATCTGCTTCCGGGTCAGGAGCTGCAGGCAACCACTTCCTTTGAATAGTGACCCATCCGCGTCCGGTGGGCTGTACCCAAGCGGGGGTGGTGAAGAGGTCTAAATAAGGATAAGAATTCAAAACTCGCTGTGCTGGCCTGACGGGAAATCTCTTCCCGAGCCACGCGGTCGTTAGATAGCCTACCCCTTCCCATCTCCCAGGTCGGAACATTTTGATGCGCAAAGGGTAAATGCAATAAAAGAAGAAACCAACCTCTGCACCCTGGTCAGCAAAATAGCCACAGCATTTATTCTTTCGACTTTTGGTTTTCTTAAGTAACGCAGGGAAAGATGAAGTTTTAAGTAACAGGGAATGCCACAGAGATTTTATTCACGCATTGTAAGGTGTATTTTTGGAATACACAATTTAGATTGATGTTGAAATTATAAAGGTATAGATTAACTTTACAGAAAAAAGGACTTAGGCACATACACAATTCTTTTTGCCTGATATTTTGGGCACTTCTTAGATATCCTGAAACGTATCCATTCGGGTCCAGCATCCCACATTAAGTATCCATACAGTAGTCTTGAAAAGTAGAATGTAGTCAGTGTTTTGTCTATGAAAAGGCCCTGACTACCGTATTCTCTCAGCCCTACAGGACTCAACAAATATATTACCAAAACCAGCTAACACTTAAGCTATGGCTTTAGTAAAATTGTGGCTGCCTTTTAAGCAGTGAACATTTAAAATACTCTGAAAGCTACTTTATAATTTCCAAGATCTGTACCATAATGAAGTGAGGATTACGATTAGTCAATTAGGATTAAATGAAGTAGTGGAGTTTACCAGGAATGAGAAATTCTGAAATCATCTTCAGATAGGAGAAGCAATATTATGGAGTGATTAAGAACATGGACTCTGAAGCCAAACTACTTTGAATCTCAGCTTGGTTACCTAGCAGTGAGTGATTTTAGGCAATTTAACTAACCAGTTTGTGCCAGTTTCCTCACCTATGAAATGATTATGGTAGCTACTTAATAGGATTGTTAGTAAGATTAAATTAGGTAAAATGTGTACATTATTTAAAAAGTATTTATTATTACTATTAAAATTATAGATAGAATTTCTACCTAATAAGTGATCTGGAAGCTTTGTCAATGTAGTCCATTTACCTTCAGAAGAAAAGGCCAGTAATTGCCAAACATCTCGGTAGACAAATAAAACTACCTTCACGTTGACCATTCTTTCTTTCCCAGCAAGGCCATTGACTTTTCAAACTCTGTTGTTAATGACTCACTAAGGAAGGATGTATTTTCTTTCTTTGGGTTTCTTTATAAATTGGGTACGTTTGGAGATGGGACCAGTTCTGTGGACTTGTTTCTACAATTTGTATATATATGGAGAAGTTGGCAAATCAGACAATAGGGAAGTCAATAGTCTTTTAGCATTTTTCTGCTATCTTCAGGAATCAAACATTTACTCCTTTACATGAGCACAATGTGTTCTATAACTAATTTTATGGGCTAGTATATCTACTTATATCCCAGGGCTTTAATATTAAAGCACTGAAATATTTCAATGCTAGACTCATTGGAAGCTTAAAAAGATCTCATTGAAAGCATAACACCAGTCTTTCCACTCTCATTCTGAGTTCATAAGGTGGACCAATGAGTCTTTAGTAATTTTGTATTCAGGAATTTCAATTGACTGTTTCCCAAACCTGAAGACTGAATAATATGTAGTACACAGAAACTCAAATTATGAGGAATTTTGCACAATAATTTTAAATATTTTTCTTTAAAAATTAGAAAACAGAAAAAAATGCAAGGCATTTCAGTATGTTGACTACATTAAAATGTTTTATATAAACCAAGAGAAAAAATAAATAAACAAAAATCTGTGTGAGTATAGAGAAAAAACAATGTTCAAGCAAATGCAAAGGAAGGAAAATTTTCATAAATCACAGAAAGTACCAGCCTGATAAGTTTCCTTCCCAGTGTTTCTCAGAAGACAGAATGCAAACCAGATTTTGTTTAGATTGGTTTGTAAAATCAGACAAAAGAAGTATGACACTTGAATATCTATCACAAAATAAATATGGGAGAAATGAAAACTTTATAATTTAAGTATCTGGATACATAGGAAATCCAAGTGTTTTGACAAGTATAACAGGTTTTATGTTGATGAAGTTGGTTATTTTTTCTAAGCTGCTTCTTTACAATGTAGACTAACCTAATGGTTTCAATTGCTCTCTAAGGGAAGGAGCTACAACTGCAACAGTTGTAAACAATACTCTAGTAGGCCATATTATAATCTAGTAACTCACATCTTTTGAATTAAAAGTTTTGGTAGGTTTAGATGCTCAGTTTAAGATGATTTTTAAAAGATGGGCAGTGGGGTGCTGGCCTGACCTATAAAAATATCAGTAAGCAAAGAAATGACTGAATACATACTACAGGTATAATTAACTTGCGTCTCAAGACTTAAGGACAAAGCCCTCATTCACCTAGAATGTTCACTCCAGAAATATGGAGGCTGTACCCAGTGAGCTGAAATTAAAGTCTTGGGCATATTACTGCTCAGTTGCCTCTATATTTGAGAAGTGGTAAAAGTATTAAATAAGAAATCTTAGAATTATCTTTGTATAATATTAAAAGTTACAAATTTATCTTCATTTCTTCCTCCCATTATTGCTCCTTCCAGGAACCTGGACATTCTCCTTTGGTGGTCTTAGGAATCTTTTCAACATAATTATTTAAGAAAAGAAAATTCTGCTTTGAGCATTAAAATGCATACATGGTTCTGCCACATTTATTAAATGGCTCTTTAAGTATTTGTTTCTTGGTTGAAGGTAGAAGTTATCCGTATTGGTTGGAGAGTTCTTATCTTCAGAAGTCTTTCTGTAAATCTGAAATAGAATAGATTTTTATCAAAGGATAGTAAAGGAAAACAAAATAAAGCCCATTTATCGTCACATTCTGATTTGCCTAATGCATCCATTAAATTCACATCATGCATAAAGATTTGCTTTCATATTTATTGAAGTCCACATTATAGACTGGGCTAGTACAGAACTAGAATACAAAGGACTTAATATGGTCAGTTGGAAAGGCAGCTTCAACAAGGTTTTCCAAGTTCAGTCATCATTGTTCATTCAATTAGCACATATTTGAGTATCTGCTATGAGTAGAACATTATCTTAGGCACTGCTCTTTAGCCATCACACATTTTATTTTAAAATGAAGTGGAATGACAACAAACTCAAAACTCAACAACTAAATCTAAAAAATAAAAACAAAAACAAATAAGCAAACAACCAGAACAGGAACAGACTCATAGGTATGGAGATCATTTGTAGGGTTATCAGCTGAGAGAGGGAAGAGGGAGGAAGGAGGAAAAAGGGAGAAATGGTGCAGGGATCACGAAGCACACTTGGTAGGAACAAAATAGGGGGATGTTAAGAATAGTATAGGAAAGGATGTAGCCAAAGAACTTAAATGCACAACCCATGGACAGGAACTAAAGGGGGGGAGGATTGCTGGAGGGAAGGTGGGCAAAGGGAAAAAAACAGGGATAACTGTAACAGCCTAATCATAAAATATATTTATAAAAAATAAAAATGAAGTGGAAAGGGAATTTGTATTTCCATAATGTTGCCACAGTTTTCTATGGTATTCATCAATTTCTTAAATAATATTCATTGCTGGTTTTTTTCCTTTTGGCTTACACAGATACTCAGATCTCTCCTATCCAAAGAACTCTTTCTTTGACATTGCTATCCTTTTAGCAGCTCCCTCTAGTTCCTATATGCAACAAGATTTTATCAATTACCTACTGCATTTGACACTTGATAATCTTGAAACTGTCCTTTCCCCTGTCTTCTATGGTACTTTTACCTCCATCTTTCATCTTGCCACTTCCAAATCATTACCGAGTCCCAAGGATTGCATCTTTTGGAGATCTCCAATGCTACTGTCCTAATGGTAATAGCCTCACTGGTCTCTTGGGTTCTTTCTATCCTCTATCTCTCTCCAGATATAAACTGTTGCTATATTTATCTTTCTAGATAAAACTACAAATCATCACACTTCTTCCTTAGTCTACTTCTTCGGATTTCTATCTCATCACTTCCTGACACAGCTTTTTCCTGATTAACTGTACTACTTGATGGCCTCTAGAGTGATCCAATGCTTTGTTGCCTCTATACTTTTGTTGCTGATATTCCTTCAAGAATGAACAACCTGTCTCCTTTTCCCACTCCTGTACCCTGACCTCATCAAATCTCTGCTTGTGGAAATCCTACTCATACTTCAAGTCATGGTATATTGGCTCTGGGGATTAGACTTCATACAGCACCTTACTGAAAAGAGTTCCAATAACACCTAAAAATATATATATATATATATTTTAAATATATAAATAAATATATAAATATAAATATATAAATATATAAATAAAAAAATACATATGAGATCTTCTCAGGTTATTTCAATCAGATGAGATCTGTTTCTTAGCATTTTGTATTTTTTTGTTTTGTACCAGTTAGCACTGCCTAAGGGCAGGGAGGCATGGTGTGGAATTCATCTTTCTATAATTCATCTTTGTTTCCCTCATAGTACCTGACACTTGGAAGGTTTTTAATGAATATTTGTTGAACTGAATTAAGGGACCTTAATTTTCAAAAACACTAAGGATAGTAAGATAAATCAATAACATTTTTTGGGAGGGCAAAGACTAGAGTTCTAAAATTGCTCACTTACTGGATGCTTTAAACTAGCACACTAAGATCTAAATAGCTGAAAGGTAAAAGTATGCAGTCTTACCACTCTTCTTGAGAAGTTCTCCTTTTCGGGATTTATCCAGGTTTTCAAGAAATTTTTCAAAAACTTTTATGTAAGGACCTAGACTGGTCTTCTTATAATCTAAATTAAAAACACCATGTATTATAATTAGCATTTTAGCAGCAAGAATAACATGAAAGTATAACTTTTAAGTTTCTAGTAAGAATTCTAGAACAATATTGTTCTATAGAAATATGAGAAACACATACCCAGGCATGTGCCCTGACCAGGATTTGAACTGGCAACCTTTCCTTTTGCAGGATGACACCCAGCCAACTGAGCCACACCAATCAGGGCTCAAATTCTTGAATATACAATTCAATTACATTTTAGACATATATTTACCATAAAACTCATTTGGATATATCAAAAACAAAGTAAAGAAAAAAAGTACTGTATACATAGTAGTTGTTTAATAAATGAATGTTGAATCTAAGACTGAGATTCAAACAATTATCAATACCAGCTGACAACTTAATCTTACAATATAGATCCTGGCATTTAGGTATTGCCTGGTAAGTATCTGACGATGCAAATTGGATTTAACAGCACCATTTGGGCAGGCAATTGCTGAAGAAAGGAGGACACCACTGCTGTAACATTATTTGCTACTTAGTTGGTTTCAGGATAAATAATAATTCACTCTGGGCTAAATCTTAGAAGAATTAATTACTAAAAGAATGGGAAGATGTTTATATTAAAAGCTTATGTTAAAATGAAACTTAAAAGAAAAAAATAAACTTCAATATATTAACCTACCTCTGGTTCTCTGTTTGATATTGGATTCAGCTTTGTTCTCCTCTTTTTCAACTTCATTAGTGGTAATGGCATCTAATTCATGGCAGATGGAGCTACAAATAATAGAATAAGAGAATTTTAAAGTTGGTTCTTGGTCAGCATTACCCAGTATATCACAGCACATGAATCCCTTAAGATTATCTGTGAAAAAATTATGTGGCCAATTAAATTTGGGATATTCTAAAAACCATAATCTCTTCTTAAGAGTTTTTCATGCATATTAAACACTGAGAAATCTTGCAGTAAAGAACTTTTAATTTATTTAAGCAGGCATGTCCCAAACTCATTTGAACTTAAAAAATATTTTTTTCAAATTATAAGAGAAAGATTATTTAAAGTTTCAGAGGTAGTAGAAGGGAGTCAGCTGTGATCTGTAGGCTCAGGAAACAAGTTACAGAAGCAGAAAAAGGGCCCTTGGAGCTTAGGAGAGAGAAAGGCAAAGATAATTCACCTGGGGGGAAGAGGGAGAACGGAAAGGTGCAGGTGTGCGCTCAAGAGGGAGAGTGTGCCTGGACTTAAAAATCTTTTTCTTGCATAATAGCAGCTGAAACACTTGTGCTCTGGAACTCACTACGAAATGTTCCTCTACTAGGGCATCATCGTATAGCCTCAGAGTGGCTGTCTCTCTGGAAGGGATCTAATCCAATCTACTTCAAATGCAGAACAATCACAAACAGAAAAGGAGTGATCAATGTGGAACATACCTTATGGTTGGAACAGTAAATGGATCAAACTGATCCACTTTCTGTAAATCAATAGGCACTGAAATTCGACCTGTAAGAACCAAAAGTTATAAACAAATGATTGTGAAATAGAAATCATTACAGGCTGTCTCCTAGAAGTTATTTGTGGCTAAAATTTTAACCTAAGGTTTAGAAAAAGGGTTAGACTTATCTATTAAGAGCAATAGAACTATAAATTAAAAGTACTTTCACATTAGCTGTGCCTTTTCTTTCTCTTAAAAAAAACACCACCGAAACATAAGTGTGAAAGACTGTTAAGCTATTACCTGGCTGGTCTTATCTCTACTTTTATTTCTTTCTTCCTCTTTCTAATATCCTTCTATATTTAAATACAGAACACTCTCAAATTGAGTGAGTCTTGAAAACTGAAGGAAATAGAAATAGTTCATTCATTACCTTGGCTTATTTGCTGAAATCAAAACAGACACCTATATGGCCCTGGTCAGGCAGCTCAGTTGGTTGGAGCGTTGTCCCATATACCAAAAGGTTGTGGGTGCCACCCCCGGTCTGGGCACATACTTAGGTTGCGGTTGGATCCCAGGTTGGAGTGTGTATGGGAGGCAACCAATTGATGTCTCTCTCTCACATGGATGTATCTCTCTCTCCCTTCTCCCCCACCTCTAAAATCAATAGACATATCCTTAGGAGAGGATTAAAAAAAAAAAAAGAAACAACACCTCTATGTTGGGCACCTTGAGAAAGCATTTTGGAAATAAAATAAGACAACATTATAAATACTACCCTTTTATAATATCCACACCTGGGACAATCTAAAGAATGCCAGGTGATTAACAAGTAAAATAATTAAGAAAGTTAGTAAAAAGACTGCAGCTAATCAATGGGAAAAGGATATAATCAAAACATGTATTTATGAATGAACATAATTACCCAAACCTTGAATATTAGAATAAGGGACTATCCAGTGAAGCTTTAGAATGAATCTTAACATAAATATTAAGCTTATTACCAAAAGGAGCTAAAAACAGTCAACAGGTTTGAAAAAGGGATACATAAATGTATGGGCTACAGTCGTTATAGATTATTAAGGGAAACTAGGCAATTTGGGAAAAGTGAATGTATAACAATTTTCTAAGCACAATAACCCACTGAGGTAGGTACTATTATTATCTCCATTTTACAGATGAGAAAACCAAGGCAACAGAGTAGTTTCCCTAACATCTTACACCCAGTGGCACAATTTGTTTTAAGACTGTGGACAAGTCACTTTAACTTCATAGGCTCTGTTTCCTCATCTGTACAATGAGAGTGACTGTCCTGTAATTTCTAACACTGAACCTCAGAAACCCAACTGAAAATTATTTACATAGTGGAAACTCACCTGTAGCTACTAATCAACGATTTAAAAACAAATTAAGTACGTATTAGCTGACAGAACAATTCTTTAACCTTAAATATGTCAGACATTATATGTATTCACACCCAGTAACATGCTTGCTGAAACAAAAAATAACTTTAATTTTTCTTTTAGTTTTCCTTATTTTCTTTACATACCCGTTTTAGGATGAACACTAAAAGGGCTCTTCAGCAAATGATTGATTCCTTTGCTAACATTGATATCCAACCGTGGAAAACAGTACTGGAGCATGATCTCCCACTCAAGCCAGGGTCCACATTTGTCATTTTTGGTGTCGTTCTAAAAGCAGATGCAAGTCCAGCATGAGGATCGGTAGGAACTTTTGAGGATTTCTTTCAAAGTGGTTATAAAATAATCTTCAACCATCTTTAACTTAAAAAGCAAAACAATCAGAATTTAACTAAGAATTATATTATTTTATTTGTAATACAGATGTCAATGGAATATACCAGATATTTGGCTTTCTTCAAATGCTCCTTCAAATGTTCCCAACGCTGAAGTGAAGTGTGATACCTTTGGAAGATTTTTTGAAGGTCATCATGAATTAGTGATGGATCATTAAGGAACATACTCATTTAGGGCACATCAACAAACAACTTATCTGTATATATAGAATATCTAGTTTATATAGAAAGTAAATATTGTTTTCTAAAATATAAGTAAAATAAACACTAAAAAATAACCCTGTAAAAATATAGTGGTGATATGACAGAAAGAATGCCAAAATAACTATACAGTTTCATGTAAAATTTTTCCCTGGTCTGTATATATTTTGACAAAATAATTCATCGTTCTTTAAATAGCCATTAATTCTGGGATGATCAACTACCATAAAGAGGAAATTTATTTATGAAATGATCTCATGTCTTATTGTATTCCAGACTAGATATACAAAAATGTAGAAATACAGATGTTTTGTATAAAAAATATTAAACTTATAAATATATGAGAAAAAAGTATTTGAAAAGATTGTCAAAAAAGGAGAATAAATATATGGAGGCAGAATACATGTATATAATATATAAATACAAGTAGCTCACATAGAAAGGGTCTTGGAAAAGGATATTTTCAGGAGCAAGAGCTAAAATCTTATCACAGCTTTCTTTATTTCCAAGAATATCTTGCTCAACCAAGGCATATTCTTCAAAGTATTTATTTATTATGTTAATAGATTTTCTGTGGGAATAACAATAACAAAGTCCCAATACAATTAGCAACACATCCCCCACATAGCTTTTGTTGGTCTTTGGGAGGTTAGTGCTTATTTTCACTGAATTTCTAGAACTTAAGTAGGTAAAATGGGAATAATACCCCTTTGCAGGGTTATGAGAGTAAACTCTAAGGGAAAGAACCTAGCACAGTGTCTGGCTTATAACAGATATTCAAGAAATGTTTACTTCTAAAACTTCACAACTTAGAAGGTTAATAACATCATTAATACAGAGCTGGGCAAAAACAGGTTTACAATTACAAGTACATAAAAGAGCTTATTCTTGTATCATTATTTATTCTTATATTTTTTTCCATAAGAACAACCGTAAACCTACTTTTGCCCACCCCTGTATATAACAAGGGTAGAAAGCAACCAATTCAGGACAACATAATATCATACATCAGTAGTAGAATATGGGACACAGTGTACTGCTTCTACTCTAAATTACTTGCTTTAACATCTCAACTATTATATAGTACTTAGCAATTTGCAAATAGACTTCATATCTACTGTTTCATTTAATTTTTTTAAAAAAGATTTTATTTATTCTTAGAAAGAGGGAGAGGGAGAAAGAGAGAGAGAGAAACATTGATATGCGAGAGAAACAACTGGTTGCCTCTAGCAGGCCCCCAACTGTGGACCTGGCCTGCCACCCATGCACGTGGCCTGACTGGGAATTGAACCTGCGACTTTTTGGCTCGCAAGCCGGCACTCAAGCCAGGGCTGTTTTATTCAATCTTTGTCACAACTCTGATATATGGAGGAGATGTTCTCCCCATTATAAAGATAAGGAAATAGAGGCTCTAATATTTCATCAAGATCATAGTAAGTGGCAGAATATGGATCATACTCCTAATGTTATGCTCTTTCCACTATCCTAGAGAAGTAGTGAATTCAATGGAAAAAATGTGAGCTCTGGTATAAGGCAGACGAGGACATAAATATGAATTTAACAATTACTTGTGTGATGCCAAGCAAATTATAACAATTCCTCCAAATCTCACTTTGTTCATCTGTAAGTGGAGATACCATCCTCATATCCCTCATGAGGTTGTTGGGAAGACCAAGGACATTTGTAAAGCTGGATCATATAAGAGACGTTCAATTAACTCTAGCTATTATTATTGTAAAATGCTACCCCAGCAGAGAAGATAGATAACAAGGTGCATAGAGCAAGAGCAAAGCGAACATCTTTCACAATCCAATATGGAGTCGCTGTCAGCCACGACAGTTACGTCAAGGGCTATGTCAAGACTGAGGTAAATGAGGTGTAACAGGAACGTCCCTATTAGGGGCCTGGAACACCCAAATCCTTGGAGTTTAAATACTTGGATAAGGAATCCATCTGGATACAGATGAATGGGACCTCCACCTCTGGTGGACTATTAAAAACTCAGAGCTCCAATCTCCCAATGCTCAAGCTTGGCTATGCCACAGGTCACACTCAGAGCCCTGCTGAACTTCCAATCCACTGGATGCACAGCCACCTGGCTTAACACTGACACCCGCCTCTCCACCTGTAGATGCCACTAGTGACTGGGACTTTGCACCAAACACTCACTCTGCTTCTATCACATAAGCTCCCCATCTCTGCGGGTAACCCGCATGTGATTATTGGCTTATTGGGGAGGTCTCCCCTAATAAACCTGGCACTGTGGAAAGACGTTGTGTGAGTGACTCCTTTAGGGGACACTTCCTTGCTCACGACGCAAGGTAATACAAGAATGTGCAAGTATAGGAGATACAAGCTACATGAAGTCTTTTCCAACAGACCTGACAAAAGGGTGAATTTTTTCACTTAGGTGAACTTTCTTTTTAACATCTTGACCACCCTGAAAAATAAATAATAAAAAAAAAAGACCTTCATGCATATTATATAACATAAATGAAGTAATTAAAAAATTTCTACAGTGTGTTCTAAAGATATTGATTAAACTCTGTCAAAGTATAAAAGCTCATATGCTTTTTTATAGTCTCAATACCTGTAACTTTTTGGGTTAACTTTACTTGATTTAATTGAACCAGAAAAGTAAACTACTAATCTTCCTTTTGCCACAAAAGAGGATACTTACAACATAATATGAAATATCTTTTAAAAACAGAGCTACTATGATTTTAATTGCTCTACTGGTAAGATCACCTACTCTGGAAAGTGATGCTATAAAAGACAGTGTAATTTTGTTACTAAACATACCAGGCTTGATACATCTAGCAAAAAATTATCATTAAGAGCTTACCTTTACAAGACTCAAATACTCAACTATCCCAGATCGTACTGAGGAGGACAATTTTCTAACTGATTCATCACAGACCCAACAATGAACACCTCTTCTTCCAGAATATACCCAAAGGCGGTGCTTAAATCCAAAGTCCTCTGAGGAGGGGAGACATAGTAAATTTTAAAACAAATCTATAAACTCCTGGTTCTTGCTTACTTCCTTAGCTTCAATTTTTAAAAATCTCTTATCCACATGTACTCACCTGAACTCTATTAAACTAGTTGTAATTTCCTGTGCACCCTCCCTTGCCATGTTCTTGTCTTCATTACTTTATCTATCCTGGTCTCTCTGCCAAGAACTTCCTCCTGCCCTAGCACTTCCATTTCTTTTCCTACCCAAATGCCATTTATGCTTAAAGACCCAGTCTAGGAGATACTAATGGAGTTAAGACATTTAAAGTGCTTAAAACAGTACCTGGCACACAAGCCCCCCCCCCCCATATTATATCATCTATTTTATTATCATCCTTATCACCACCTCTTAAAGGAAGCCTTTTCTGATCCAATCTCTTCCCATTCCTGTATGCACTCCTGCTGTTCTATATTCTCATAGCACCCTGTGCATATTATGTAACACAAAGGTAATCCTTAATTTTTAAATCTGTCTCCCTAGACTGTGTAACCTACTTGAGGTAAGAATTGTTCTCTTTCATATTTCCCTCATCTAAGACAGTATCTGGCACAATAGAGTTGCTCAATAGATGATTGAATTGGGGAAAAATGCATGGTTTGATCACAGCTTTATTAGTTTCAACTATAACTTTATTGTAATCTTTTACTTTCTTATATGCTTTAAGGAAACATGTTAGAAATTTATAGGATTTGATTATAAAATAGTATAGATAGGCTAATATTCAGAGGAAAACAGATTCTTGCATTTGACCCCACTCAGACACTGCTGATACTTGCCCTTCAATGCTCGGTCGATGATGTGGATGGCCATGGTCATGAGGGTCCAGCACTTAGAACATATGTCTGCAGAACTGGAGTAGAGCCATCATTACTCACAGTCAATGATATTACCCACCCTACCAATAAAGCACCCGGTTATTACCTACAACATCTCCTCACATCATCATAGTCTGTCATGTCAATGTCAAACACCAGTTCTTTTTCCTGAGCCTGGAAAGCTCCCAGCTTCACTGTATTATGCTGATTGGGCTACAAGTATAAAATATCAATCAATTTCTCTAAGAGCTGCCATGCTGCCAAATATGCTCATTTTCTACCCACACAAAAAAAGTGGCCAAAGATAAGTGAAGAAACCATATAATGTGAAGTTGATGTCAGTTCATTAATTCAGATCCTATACATCCAGAATTGATGACAGTGTAACTTTCATCTACTTAAATGAAACAGGATTTGGTAAATACATATTATCACCATTTTTTTTTCCAGTTCTTCTGAGAAAATTGACATAAAACACTATATAATAAATATTTATTGATCAATAGAAATAATAAAGCGTTTTAGATTTCTGATAAGGAAAAATACATATAATTAATGCCCTATTGCAAGGTGTCCTTAAAGAAACAATGTTTTCAAAATTCTCAGGAAAAATGATTTACTCAATCATTAGTTAAGCATAAAGGTAGAATAAAGACATTTTCCAGATACAGAAGGTGTGAAATATTTTGTCTTCCATGTGCTTTTTCTCAGGAAGCTCCTGGATGATGTGCTCCATTAAAACAAGGGAGTAAACCAAAAAAGAGAACATGGGATCTGGGCAACAGGGGATCCAATATGTGAGAGAGGTGAAAAGAAACTAAGGCGATTATAAGATCACGCTTATCCACCAAGCTTAGTGAGCAATCAGTCCAGTTTGGAGGTCAGAAGGCTGCAGGACAAATTTCTTCAGAACTGAGATGAACAAACTATCTGATGGGTCTGAATACATCAGGAGAGTTAGACAATTGGCAAAGAGTTTCAGGTTGAATTTGTGTCTAACGCTAATTTTTTTTTTTTTTTTTTAGAACTTTCCTTGATGATGGGGATATTTTATTTTAACTTATTTATTTGGAGAGGTGAAGGGAGGGAAAAGAGAGGGAGAGAAATGTCAATGTATGGTTGCCTCTTGTGTGCACACAACTGGGGACCTGGCCCACAAATCAGGCATGTGTCCTGATTGGGAATCGAACCCTTTGGTTCGCAGGCCAGTGCTCAATCCACTGAGCCACACCAGCCAGGGCTAACCCTAATTTTTAATCCAACAAACATATTAGGAACATGGGGAATGGGAATGTTCTACATGTAGTGAGAATACAGGTAAGGTTAAAAAAACAACACCACCTAAATCCTAACCTGCCAGAGCAGAAAACCACTAGATAATGCTTTAAATAAAAAGAAAAAGGAAGAAATATAAGCATGTTATTTAGAGATTAGGAGGCAAATACCTTAAGAATCAGCTAAAAGAGTGGCTGCATCTCGGGAGCATAAAACAGGTGAAGTAAGACACCTTTTAAAAAAAACTTTAAAGTAAAAGGCCCTCATAGTTTACTGCTCCAAAGCATTTTTCCTGCCTGCTTTTTCTTACCCCATCTTCTCTTCTTCCCCTGGGACTTAAGAGTCATAAAACTTGACTATCAATTAGAAATTGTGTGACCTAGGGAAAAATTATTTAAGTTCTCCAGACCTGTTTTCTCCTACGTATAAAAGTGAGAATTGATATGAAAAACAAGTTATACAACACATAAAACACCTCCATACAAATGCTATTATCCTATGTGTGCATTTTTAAGGAGAGGAAGAAGGGCAATTTTGGTATGTTCATTCATTGAGCAAGTATATACGGTGTACTTTCTCAGCCAGGCACTATTCTAGGTACTTAGAATATAGCAGTGCCAGGGGAATACAACAGATGGCAGGTTGCAGTAGGCCTTACTGAGTAAGGACGTGAAAGAAATGAGGGAATGAACCAAGATACTTGGGGAAATGGGTTCTAGACAGTGGAATTGCTTGAATAAGGGCAGTGTGGCAGGGGAGGGATGAGTGAGCGAGAGAGGAGGGCTTTTACTCTGAAGTAGCTGTTGGAGAATGGTTTTGAGCAAAGGAATCACAGGATCTGACATGTTTTATCATAAAAGGATCACTCTGGGTGCTGTACTATGATAGGGTCTACAAGAGAAAATTGTTAGGAAAGATTTAGTCATTCAGATGAAAGATAATGATGATAGTAGTAGCATTGAGAGCACTAGTTGGATTTCATATATATTACGGTAGAGACCTCCTAATCGAAGGGATATAGGTGTGTGATAGGAATGAAGAATGACTCCAATGCTGGGAGAGAGTGTAATTTTCTTAATTCCCTCCTTAAACCATGCTGACTTCCTCACTTAGTCTTTTAGCCAGATATTCAATTTTCTGTCTTCATGAGAATACAACCAATTCACTTATAAATGATTTCCAGTCAGTAATGTAGAGTATCAAAGAACAACAACAACAAATTACAATCTACTTGCAAAAACAATTAAGTGTGGATCTTCAACTAAAATAAACTTTAAAAATTTTATCTCGAAACTCTGGGGATTCTTAGTGTAAAAAACCAACAAAATACATAAAAACCTGATTTCTTACTCTGTGGGAATATACCGCGCCTATATCAATCTTGTATGGATTCATTTTCTGCATCTCCTTTTCCAGATCACTCTGGTTGTTGAAAGATTGGTAGCGAATGTAAATATCATCTTTCAATGTGAATGAAAATTCACGGTGTTGAAAGTAATTCTTTATCACTGCAAAAATAAATGTACATTTTAAAGTTAATTTGGTACTTTATCCAGCTCTGGGCCTTATAACATTAACCAGTAAGATTCTTAATAAGCCCTTTGTGCCCAACACTGTGCTAGATGTAAACAACAACAAAAAAAGGCAAGACCTAGTCCCTAATTTGAAGGTGCTTACCACACGACATTTCATAGGGAATAGTTAAAGTGAGAAAAAATATGCAGAAATAGTTTAAATACGTATATAATGCCACCTCTATCACTCTGGTCGGCCACCTCTCTCTCTTCGGTGGTCAAGTCAACTGCGACGAGTTAAGTACTTCTCTTCCGGGAGATGTCCCTCTGTTCCTGACGCAGATCAAGCCTCTGCAGCTTCATACTACGATCCAGTAACCCTTTGGCTCAGGAACCGCGGCAGGTAAACCGGCACCGAATGCGAGTCCTGCTACTTAGTGGTAGGAGCAGCGGTTCTGCTTTTCATTGTGCGGCCGCAGGCTGGTCATTATACCCTCTCTCGGCCTATTTACATTTCAGAGGTGGTGGTAGGGAGGGCTCGACAGAATGCGTGAAGGCCCCTATCGCAACAATGGCGCGCAGAGGGAAGTTCATGTTGTCATGCCTTAGAACGCTCCCTGAACCTCTTGACATTCCCTTCCCAACCCACAACCCACCCTGCTCCCCGCCGCTATCACCTCCGCCGTAGTTGAGCCAGCGATAGTACTGAGCGTAGGGAAAGAGCCTCCGGTAATAAAGCTTAAGTAGCTCGGGCAGCTCGGCGGGGTCAAACGCCTCCATGGTACGAGGTACTCAGCCCCGGCAGAATTACAGCAAGAATTGGCGGGAACCTCACAGGAGCCTCAGCCACTGCACAGGCGCATCATGGCCACGGCCTGCCGTCTGCAGAGGTCGCTGGGAATTGTAGTTGCCACTTGGGGGTGTGGCTTGGGCGTGGGAGACACTTCTGCTATCTCCTTCGCCCACCGGCTGGGGCAAGGGTCCTCTGCTCAGGTGGGCGCAAGGAAGCCGCTCCAATTCCGGGAAGGTCGGCTGCGGAAAGGTTAGCCCTTGAGCATATTGAATTAGGTTATAATGATGAATTTAAAAAGATGTTTGCTAATTTATGAATAGTATAGAAATAACACGTTTAAACAATGTAAACCAATACCTTTTTAAAAGGGTTTAGAAATTAATTCTTTATAGAATTACTAGGTCCAATATTAGGAAATATTTCTCAACCAAATGCGAAAAGCAAAGGCTATTTATTCAGTGTTTGCTATATAGCTAGGGAGTCAGCGACCGTCCCTTGCAGTTTGGCAGAGACTCAAGGCAGGCAGAGGAGTGGGAAAACTTTAGGGTGGAAAAAGGAGGTTTCAGGTGTGCCCTGATTCCAGGCTGTTTGCATGGGGAAGTTGTAGGTAGGTTAACTAGGAGTGGGGCAGCCTATGTGATTTGGTTAGGGGTGCCAATTGGCCCTCTCAGGTTGGTCCTAAGTTAGAAGTGGTAACAAAAATTAGGGAAGCTGATAGTTATTAATCAGGTTCTGGCCATTTTGGGCCAAATGGTATAGGGGTTACCGTCTGGCCTCTTGGACTATCACTAGAGACAGGGGGTCTGATTTAAAGCAGGCTGGCTTCCTGGGGCATTTATTATAAATAAGAGTATTGGTTTCCTGGGTAGGCTTCTGCAGGTTGTGGGGCAGAGTCCTGTTTTTATATATGATCTGGCTATAGTTTGTTTGTATATTCAGGCTTTCAAATAGAACACCCAGGAATACGAAAACCTGAATTAGAGGAAGCTTCCAGAATCATGGAGAACTTTACAAGTATGAAAGGAGCCTGTGTGCTATTGATGTGCAGATTTGTCAGTCTTACCTGGTGAGACTTGCTATGCTGTCAAGTACTATTTTAAGAATTTATCCTCATAAGAACCTTATGTGGTATGTACAAATATTCCCATTTTACAGATGGGGAAATACACAGAGAACTTAAATAATTTGTCCCGGGTCACACAGCTAATAAGTGGGAGTCAGACAGCTTGGCTCTAGAGTCTGTGTATTTAACCCCTAAGCTACATGATGTGCCTCCTCCACAAGGCGTTGTTGTGAGGGTTAAATGAGATGAAGGTGCCTGGCACAGTTCATGGTCCAGAACTACTCAGTGTAAGAAAACTATTATTCTGTAAAAGCGCTCTGGTATAGAGGCTTTCATCCCAAGTGCCACTGAGAGGCAGTATTGCCATTCAGTTGGTTTTCCTTTGTGCTTTTACAGAGGTACAAAACCCCTTTGTCCTTCAAGCTTTACACTTTCTACCATCTTCTTTACATTTACTACTTATATCTACTATCATCCTCTTTGGGTAATCTATCAGCCCTAGATCTCTCTCCACAAGTTCTTTGCAGACTTGGACACCCACCTTATGGACTTTCCTTCCAGTTCAACTCCTATGTTATTCTGGATGTTTTTAGCATATAAAAGGATGATCTATTCTCTAAACATATGGTTCATTCAGTCATTCTTTAACTCAAGCATTTATTTCACAATTAATGAACATTTGTGTTGAGCACTTAGCTAGGCTCTGGAGAGAAAAAAATTAATGGCATGCTTTCTTCTTCCAAGGAAGTTATACTCTGGTAGGGACAATAAACAATCAAAAAGTGTAATGTAATATTATAGATGCATTTATAAACCAATTGTCTATTCACATCATCATTTTCCTTAAGACTTGGATAAAACTGGTACAGGGAACACAGTCACAGAAGTGCAAATGGCATGGCACTTTCAGGAAAATGCCAGTAGTTTCACATGGACAGAGCTCAGACTTTAACGGAAGGCATAGTGAGAGATGGAGCTAAGAGTCAAACCATGACCAGAGCATTTCATGCCAAAGATTTCATTTCCAATGAGTATGGAAATAAAATTATTCATTTTTCACTTTTATTCAGCTTTGGTTAAAATTAAAATAAAACATTGATCATATTAATATTTGATGAGAAACCTTGGGAATAAATAATCTTGTTGAAACAAGTAAATTGAAATTTTGTAGTACTCCTGTGTTAGTTATTTTCCTCCTCAATAAGATAAGAAAGAGAAAATTAGAGAATAAGTTCTGTTGACACAAGAGCATAATTAACATGGAGACTAGGTAGCCCATGGCATATTTAAGTTAAATTATGTTAGGTTTTGTGTCATGTTATCATAAAGTACTGAAAAAGTGATAAAGAGCACCATCATATTTGTTTAACACCGAAGTTTTAGTTTGATCTCATAGGAATATTTCTTTTAACTACAAAGTAAATCATCACCATAAAGCTGATAGAACGTGTATTATAGTACATAGAAATTGTTCTTTAATCTATATAATGAATTTGATATATGAAACTAAATTTTTACACCTAAGCTATCAATTAACTGACCATATTTTTAATAAGTAACCTGCCAATATACATATTGTATAGGTTCTCTTGTTAGTCATAAAGTGACGACATACTCTTTGGGTCTAGCTTTCTCCTTGCAGACTGCTTAAAATAAAGGACAGCAAATTTCACATCAAAACATAACATTAAACATTGCCCCTCCTCAGGAATCTGGATTTGTCTGAAGAAAGTGGGGAGCTTGGAAGGCTTTTAAGTAGGGGAGAAAATAATCAAAGTTCTGTTTTAGAAAGCGGGAGAGCAACCAGAGGTAGAGTAATCGCAGGAAATTGTTGCTGGAACTCAGGTGACAAATACTTGTGGCCTGAACTAAGGCAGTAAAGTGGAGATGGAGGGGACTGGGTGGATTGGGTGGACATAACTGACTTGAATTGAGGTGGAATTAATATCAGCTGGATGTTAGGGAATGAGGAAGTGGTCTAAGATGATTTCCCGGGTTTTAGGTTTGAGCAATTGGGTAGAAGGGGCTTTGTCTGTCACTAGTGGATACTCATTAAATTTGTTGAGTATCTGTTGAATACATGTAGGGACAGGAAATAACATGGAAATAAGGAGGAGGATCAGATTGCAGTGAATCATCATTATTTCAGTTTTGAAAAATTGAGTTTGTATTACTGCTGTAATACCCCCTAACTACCTTTTGCTTTTCTCCCATAGCCCTCATCATAGTGTGTAATTATATATTTATTTGTGAGTATATATATTTAATGTCTATTTTCCCTGCTAAAAACTTAAATGCTAAGATTTCCCAAACCATGCCTACTTCACTCACCTCTATTATCTACAGTAACTAGTATAAGACCTAGCCAATAGTAGTGTAGGGGAGCAAAAATCACCACCCCCAAATATGTCTCTTTGGCATGAGGATCAATTTAGGATGATTATTTTTAAGAAACAGAAGACTCAGTAAGTATTTTAAAGCTTCCCCTTAACTGCCTAAAATAATTGAGATAAAGGGCTTATTCCTGGACTAGAGCTACTACCAGAGATATCTACAAAAAATGTGGGTAGATGTGGTGGGGGAGACTGAAGGGCTTAGAGATCAGTGTCTGCTTTGTGTCCCATTGTCTCTGCATGGCGCAGCAAACATTTGTTTATCAAACATTTGCTTTTTATTTTGACTATAACATCTGATTCTCCAGATGAGCAAGGACAACACTGGTGAGACCTGCCAGCTTGGCCCAAGAGAGGGAGAAGCCCACACTCTTACACAAGAGGGGGGTGTTTTGAAAGCAGTGCAGAAGGTGGTGGGTTGGGGGAGTTATGGGGATGTGGGCGTGGGTAGCATGGGACAAAGGAGGAGGATGCTGACTAACAGAGATTCATTAAGTCCTATCAAGTCTCCAGACTGGAATTTTCCTGAGAAAAGTGTGTGTGAGATCAAGTAGGAGATAAGGTCTGTTTGGGAAGAGGTCGTAATTATGGTTATTTTCTTTTTTTAATTTTTTACTTTTTATTTATTTATTTTTTATTTTTTATTTTTTTATGGTTATTTTCTTAAAAGATCCTTCAACTTTGATTCCTGAAAGAAATTTCACCACCATTGTTTTCTGGTTTTTTGACATTCACTCCTTTGGAATTGTTACAAATGGGGAGAGAGATCGGAGTCAAGAGGCTCTCTCTCCTGCCTTGGTTCTTGTCTCGCTCACAAAAACAAGTTCAAGCGAGAGACAAACACGTATAATGGAAATGCGATAACAAGTTTATTTATGAAATACGTACAAGCACAAGGCTGCAAGCAGGTACCCAGCTAATCCAAATGCCCCACATATAGAGGAAATAAAGTTGTTAGTAAGTTTGTTTTATACACTTGAGCTGAGGCTACAAGTGGGTACTTAGCTAATCTAAGTACTCTGACTATTGAGGTTTGGGGGTTATATACATTAGCTGGCTTCTAGGTTCTCCACTTCTTCTTCTTGGGAATAATGTACAGCTATGAAGGCTTTCTTTCTCAGTTATTAAAGGTTCTTTGTCTTAGTGAAATTGTTACAGAGGCCCCTTTCCCAGCATAGGCCCTCCTCTTTCTCCTGTGATGTTCAGAACACCTGGCAATCTTATTAAGATTGTTACAGAAGCCCCTTTTCTCAGCACAATCTCAAGAACTCTCCCCTTCTTCTGCCCTATTTTGCTTGTGATGCTCAGGGCACGTGGCAATCTTATCAAACTGACCTCAGGACTGCTGAGTTAGTTGGTGAGACATGTCTTCCTTTTGTTTCTAGCCTCCTGTATTATAAAGTTCTTTGTTCAATTATAATGGTGAGAGCCCTGCCTTTATTTCCCCTCTGGCTACTTATTCCTAGTCACCACCTAACATTTTAACTACACACTTGTAGTCTCAGCTCAAGTGGAATTCAATAACTTACTTAAAAACTTACTACTTTCTTTCCAGAGTTTGTCTTCATTTTATCTGAAACATTTTGAGGTTTTATCTTGTTCTCTCATTTATAACATATTCCTTTTTTCTTCATCTTGCTTGCCTCTCTCTAGGCATTCTATTTGGTTCTTTTCTAAATCTGCTTGATCAGTTTTATAGTTTTTTTCTTTATTAATATTTTCATCTAAAAATGTTTGATAAGACTTCCAGCCAAGATGAAGGCATAGGTAGACACGCTTTTCCCCTTCACACAACCATAAGAAGGATCACAACTAACCTCAAAACAAAAAACAACCAGAACTGCCAGAAGATCGAACTGTATGGAAGTTCGACAACCAAGGATTTAAAAAAGAAATATCCAGACAAGTAGGAGGAGCAGAGCCAGGGAGCTGGGGTGGAGAGGACATGGTGTGGTGGTAATGAGGTGGCAGTGGCAAGGTAGCAGTGGTAGCCAGCAGAACAGGTGGTCCCACATTCACATGTGGCAGGGATAAAAGCTGGGAGGGACACCTGGGGAGTGATCCTAGCCCCAGTTCAGATCATATAGCCCAAGGTTGCAGTGCCAGGAAAATAAAGCCTCATAGCTTCTGGCTGTGCGAACTGGTGGGATTTGGAGTAGCAGAAGAAACCGCCTGTCTCTCAGGAGAGTCCATTTAGAGGGTCCCCATGGTCTTAGAACACATGCAAACCCACTGACTCTGGGAACTACCACCAGGGCAGCAGCTAGAAGGGTGCCAATCACATACGGGAAGTGTATGAAGTAACTGCAAATGGGGGCAAGTGCTAAGCAAGTGACATTATTCCCTTTCTGACCCCTTCCTCACATATAGTGCCACAAAGCGATGAGACTGGTTGCCCTGCCCTGGTGAATACCTAAGGCTCTGTCCCTTACAATGCAATAGGTGTGCCAAGACACAGAGTCAAAGCAGCTCTACCTAATACACAGAAATAAACACAGGGAGGCTGCCAAATTGAGGAGACAAAGAAATATGGAAGAACAGATGAAAGAACAGATCAAGGCTCAGAAAAAGAATAAGTGAAATGGATTTAGCCAACCTATTAGATGCAGTGTTCAAAACACTGGTGATAAGGATGCTCAGAGAACTCCCTGAGTATGGCAAACACATAAGGGAATAAGTGAAAGCTACACTGAGTGAAATAAAAAAGCCACAGAAAATCAACAGAGAAGGGAAGGAAGCAGGGTTCAAATAAATGAACTGGAACATAAGGAAGAAATAAACAGTCAGCCAGTACAGAATGCAGAAACAAGAATTTAAAAAAATTAGGAGTGAATAAGAAGACTCTAGGACATCTCCAAAATTGCCAACATCCAAATCATAGGGATGCCAGAAGGAGAAGATGAAGAGCAAGAAACTGAAGGCTTATTTGAGAAAATAATGAAAGAAAACTTTCCCAGTTTGGCAACGGAAATAGACATACAAGTCCAGGAAGCACAGAGAGTCCCAAACAAGCTAGACCCAAAGGGGACCACACCAAGACACATCATAATTAAAATGTCAAAGGTTAAAGATGATGAGAGAATCTTAAAAGCAGCAAGAGACAAGAAGAGAGGTGCCTACAAAGGAGTTCCCATAAGACTATCAGCTGATTTTCAAAAGAAACTTTGCAGGGAAGAGGGACTGGCAAGAAGTACTTAAAGTGATGAAAAGCAAGGACCTACAACCAAGATTACTCTATCCAGCAAAGCGATCATTTAGAATGGAAGGACAGATTAAGGACCAGCCAAGATGGAGGCATAGACCAATATGCTCTGTCTCCCTCCACAACTGAGAAGGACTACAACTACCGCAAAACCAAAAATAACCAGAAGTTCCAGAAAATTAAGCTACATGGAAGTCCAAGGTATGAAGTTGTAAAGTGGTGCTCATCCGGACAGGTAGGAGGGGCGAACCCGCGGCTGAAAGATCGAGCTGTGCTGGAGGTGGCAGCTGCAGCAGCGGACAGCGGGACCTGGTAAGCACAGACACCCGTATTTGGGGGGAGGAGAGAAGTGCCTGCGAGCTGGCCCTGGCTGCAGACCAGACACATTGGCTCGCGATTCCAACGCCAGGGAAGGCGGCCCCCATTGTCTCAGACTGTGAGGCCCAGAGAGCATGGGGACAGAGGAGGAGACTCCTGGTCTCTCAGCGGAGAGTAACAGCAGGAATCCATCTTGGACCGCTGCCCCCACACAAAACGCCACAGTGTGGTGAGTAAGGTCACCAGGTTGTGACGAGTACACGGGGCTCTGCCCAACATAGCATAGGAGGTGTGACAGTGCCCCGCCCAAAAAGGAAAGATAAACAAAATGGTCAGAATGGCAGAATTAATGATTGAAATACCAATCATGCAGCTAACCAAAAAGCAAATAAAGGACTTGACTGATGAACAAATAAAGAATCTTTCTGAGGCTCAGTTCAGAGCTATAGTTATAAGGCGGCTTACAGACCTAATAGCAGGACTTAATCAAGACAGGGAAGGAATGAAGGCTAGTTCTGCTGAAATGAACAAAAATACATACAAGACAAATGGTGAGGAAGGAAAGCCAGGGATCAAATCGACAAATCAGAACATAGGGAGGGAACAAACAGTCAACCAGTGCAGAAAGAGGAAACAAAAAGTGAGGAATATGAGGAGGCTCAGAAACCTTTGGGACAGCTATAAGCGAACGGATATTCAAATTATAAGATTGCCAGAGGGTGAAGAAGAAGAACTAGAAATTGAAAAATTATGTGAAAAAATAATGAAGCAGAACTTCCCTAGCTTGGAGAAGAAAATAGACTTACAGGTTCAGGAAGCACAGAGAGTTCCAGATAGACTGGACCCAGGGAGGACCACACCAAGACACATTATAATCAAAATGTCAAAAATTAAGGATAAAGAGAGAATCTTAAAAGCAGCAAGAGAGAAGAATTATGTACAAAGGGGTCCCAATTAGACTATCAGCTGATTTCTCAAAGGAGACTTTACAGGCAAGAAGGGACTGACTGGCAAGAAATATTCAAAATAATGAAAATCAAAAACCTATAACCATGATTACTCTATCCAGTGAAGCTGTCATTTCAGGATAGAAGGGCAGAGAAAGTGCTTTCAGGACAAAGTGAAACTGAAGGAGTTTGTTAGATCCAAATCACTGTTATGTGAGATGTTAAAGGGACTCGTTTAGAAGAAGGAGGATCAAAACTACAAACATTAAAATGAAAACTGTATCACAACAACCAACAGCAGAAGCCAAGGAATCGAAACAAATGCAAACTAAGTAGGCAATGAGAGGGGAAAAAGAAATACAGGTATGGGGAACATATTGGGGTGAGATCAGTTGAGAGGGGGGAGGGTGAGAGGGAGGGAGATGGTACAGGAATTAAGAAGCATAGTAGGAGGGAGTGGAGTAGACAGGAAGATGTTGAGAAGAACTATATGCACAACCAATGCACATGGACTAAAAAGGGGGAACAACTGAGGGGTATCACAGGGTGGAGGGGAGCAGAGGGAAAAGAAATTGGGACAACTGTAACAGCATAATCAATAAAATGAAAAAAAAAATTCCCCATTAAAAAAAAAAAGAATGGAAGGACAGAAAAAGTGCTTCCCAGACAAGGTGAAGCTAAAGTAGTCCATCATCACCAAGCATTATTATATGAAATGTTAAAGGGAGTTATTTAAGAAAAAGAAGATCAAAACTATAAACAGTAAAATGACAGCAAACTCATAACTATCAACAACTGACTAAAAAACAAAAACTAAGGAAACAACTAGAACAGGAGTAGAATCATAGATATGGAGACCATATGGAGGGTTATAAGCAGGGAGGGGGGGAGAGGGTGAATGGGGGAAAAGGCACAAGGATTAAGAAGCATAACTGGTAGGTACAAAATAGACAGCGGAATGTTAAGAATAGTAAAGGAAATGGAGGAGCCAAAGATCTTAAATGCATGACCCATGGACATGAACTAAGGAGGTGATTGATGGAATGAAGTGGGGTATTGGGTGGAGGGGAGCAAAAGGGAAAAAATTGGGACAATTGGAATAGCATAATGGATAAAATATACTTAAAAAAAAAAACCCTGCTTGCTGCCTCCTGTATAAAAAAAAAAAAAATTGATAAATGACTTGTATCCAGAACATAGAAAATAGTTACTATTTGCATTGGGGCAGAGTTATTGCTCTGCTGCTGTGTGAGGACCCAGTAGGGCAGGGCTCCATGGGTAATAAAATTTATAAAACAAACAAAAAACAAAAATAAAAATTACTATTTGCAATAGCAACAACAAAAATTAAGGTATCTAGGCCTAAATCTAACAAAAGATGCAGAATATCTTCACATAAGAGAATTATAAAATTTTATTGCAAGTAAATGTAAAAACACAATATTCATGAACAGAGCATATCAATATTATAAAAAGATATATCTATTTTCCCCCAAATAACTTACAAATTCAGTGTGATTCTAATCCAATCAAGATCCCAACAGTATTTTACTCAAACTGAGGAGCTGGTTTTCAGATTCAACTGGAAGAGCAAAGGACATACAGAGTCAAGAGAATTTTGGAGAACAAGGTGAGGAAAACTTGCATCCCTGAGCATTAAGACTTACTGTAAAATCGTTATAATACAAACAAATAGATGCAAAGCAAAGACAGACAAATAGATGTGAAGAACAGAGTAGGGAGCTGAGACATATGGAAACTTGATATGAGAGAGGTATTTAAAAACAAGTTGTGGGGAAATGATTCAATAATGGTGAAAAAAGAAAACATTGTTTTTTTCTTATGGAGAATAATAAAATTAGATATCCACCTCATCCCATACACAAAAATGAATTCCAGAGGAACAAATACTTTGAAAAGCAAAACTTGTAAACTGTCAAAATAAAACATTGAGAACATATTTATGTCTTTAGGATAGGGAAGACTCTTTAAACAAGATACACAAAAGTACAATCATATAGGAAGAGTATTTAGTGTAACTACAATAAAATTAAGGACTTCTCTACATAGGTCAGAAGAGAAGCCACCAATTGGGAGATACTTTTATCATAGGTAACCACAAAGTTTGTTTTTTTTTTAGAGAGAGACACTGATTTGTTGTTCCATTTATTTATGCATTTTTTTTGTTGTTGATTTTTGCATGTGCCCTGACCAGGGATCAAACCCACAACTTTGGCGTATCTTGATGATGTGCTAACCAACTGAGCTACCTGGCCAGGGCCACAAAGTTTTTTTTTAAGTTAAAATTGTTCTTATTTTCTCAGTTTTATTGAGAAATAATTGACGTACATTTCTGTTTAAGTGTAAGGTGTACAGCCTGATGGTTTGATTTACATCTGTTATGATAACCACAGGTTTAGTTAACACCCATCATTTCAAATAGAAACAATAAAAAGAAAAGAAAAAAAATTCTTTCTGTGATAAGAACTCTGAAGGTCTACTCTCAGCACATTTCCTGTATATCATACAGCAGTGTTAACTGTAGTCATCATGTTGTACAATACATTTCTAGTACTCCTTCTATTTATATGATCATTAATATGAATGGGGTTTTAAACTGCATGTATCAAAGTGGGTAAGTTTTAAGAACATGATGAATGAAAAAAGTTGCAGAGGATATGAATGGTGTTATATCTTTTGTTTATAGTGTTAAAACTTGCAGAAAGTACTATAATTTGTTTATGAATATATTTGCATATAGTAAAAGTACTAAAGTATTTATAAAGTGGTAAGCACTGAATTTCTGATGGTAGTTACCTTTGGGGATTTGAGGAAAAGTATATTGGAGATGTCAGTTGAAGAGTAGTGTTGCATTTTTTAAGCTGAGTGTTAGATACATAGGTGTAGGTATTAATTAATATTCTCTATACTATTTTGTAGCACTCAATATTTCCTAACAAAAATAAAAATTTAAAAAGTGTCATAGTCTGTAATGTCAAGCTATAGGAACTATTTTCTTTTTCTTTTTTTAATTAAAAAAAGATTTTATTTATTCATTTCTAGAGGGGAAGAGAGGGAGAGAAACATAGATTGGTTGCCTCTAATGTCAAGCTATAGGAACTATTTTCTTTTTCTTTTTTTAATTAAAAAAAAGATTTTTATTTATTCATTTCTAGAGAGGAAGAGAGGGAGAGAAACATAGATTGGTTGCCTCTCACAGGCCTCCAAACAGGAGACCTGTCTCACAACTCACGCACATGCCCTGACTGGGAATCAAACTGGTGACCCTTGATTCATAGGCTGGCGCTCAACCCACTCAGCCATACCAGCTAGGGCAGAAACTGTTTCCTTTAAACACTTATTACTGTGCTTTGTGTATAGCAAGCAGTCAAAAAGCATTTGCTGAATATAAAAAATAAACCACATTTTTTTTCAGTAAGGTGTAATAATTTGAATCTACTTTTCTTGTTTAAAAAGTATATTTTATCGATTATGTTGTTAGAATAGTCCTAATTTTTTTTCCCCTTTGCTCCTCTCCACCCAGTACCACCCATTCATCCAAAAATTCCACACCCTTTCCTATATTATTGTTAACCCCCCCCCCGTCTATTTTGTACCAGCCAATTATGCTTCTTAATCCTGCACCATTTCCCCTCCCAGCTGGTAACCCTCCAAATGATCCCCATACCTGTGATTCTGTTCCTATTCTGGTTTAGTTAGTTGGATTTTGTTTTTATTTTTAGATTCAGTTGTTGATAGTTGTGCATATGTTGTCATTTAAATGTTCATAGTTTTGATCTTCTTTTTCTTAAATAAGTCCCTTAAACATTTCATACAATAATGGCTTGGTGATGATGCACTCCTTTAGCTTTACCTTGTCTGGGAAGCACTTTTTCTGCCCTTCCATTCTAAATAATAGCTTTGCTGGATAGAGTAATCTTGGTTGTACGTCCTTGCTTTTAATCACTTTGAATACTTTCTACCAGTCCCTTCTTGCCTGCAAATTTTCTTTTGAGAAATCAGCTGAGAGTCTTACAAGCACCCCTTTGTAGCTAACTCTCTGCTTTTCTCTTGCTGCTTTTAAGATTCTCTCTTTATCTTTAACCTTTGGCATTTTAATTATGATGTGTCTTGGTGTGGTCCTCTTTGGGTCTAGCCTGTTTGGGACTCTGTGCTTCCTGAACTTGTATGTGTATTTCCTTCACCAAATTTGGGAAGTTTTCCTTCATTGTTTTTTCAAATAAGCTTTCTATATCTTGCTCTTCCTCTTCTCCCTCTGGCACCCCTATGATTTAGATGTTGGCATGTTTAAAGTTGTCCCAGGGGTTCCCAAGCCTATCCTCATTTTTTTCAATTCTTGTTTTCTCATTCTGTACTGTTTGACTGGTTGACTTATGTTCCAAATCATTGATTTGAACCCTGGTTTCTTTCCCTTCGCCATTGGTTTTGTGTGGCTTTTCCTTTGTTTCATTTAGCATAGCCTTCAATTCTTCCCTTATGTGTTTGCTGTACTTAAGCTCATCTGTCAAGCCTGTGAACATCTTTATCACCAGTGTTTTGAAATCTATGTCCTTTAAGTTGGCTATCTCCTCGTCAGTTCTCCCACTGGTACCGTGATTCATCCCGTCTTTTGGGCCATACCTTGTCTCCTCATCTTGACAGGCTCCTGTGTTTGTTTCCCTCTGTGTCTTAGGTAGAGCTGTCGCACGTGTTATGTTATAAGGGGCACAGCCTTAGGTATTCGTCAGTATGGGTGACCCGTTTCACCATGTTGTGGCTCTGTATGTGCAGGAGGGGCCCGAGAGGAACAGTGCTGCTTGCTCAGCCCACCCCTTTTCCAGGCACTTCTCCCACTTTCGTATGGTACTGGCGCCTCTCTAGCTGTTTCTCTGGTCGTCGTTCCCAGAGGGAGTGGGTCTGCAGACATTCTAGGACCATGGGGGCTCTTTAAATGAGCAGACTCTCCTGAGAGATGGGCAGTTTCTTCCTCCACCCCAATCCCCACTGGTTTGCACAGTCAGAAGCAATGGGGCTTTATTTTTCCTGGTGCTGGGACTGTGAGCTGTGTGGTCTGGTCTGGTGCTGGGAGTGCTCCCCAGGTGTCCCTCCCTAGTTTTTAAAACATGTGACTGTGCTTTCTGCCGACCTGCTGCTTCCACCGCTGCTGCTGCTGCTGCCGCTGCTGCCGCTGCCACCACACCATGGTCTCTCCGCCCCAGCTCTGCCCCTCTGGATGAGTATATCTTTTTTATATCTTTGTTTGTTGGACTTCCATGCAGCTTGATTTTCTGAAACTTCCGGTTGTCTCTAGTTTTGAGGTGATTGTATTCCTTCTGTGTTGTGGAGGGAGATGCAGCATGTTTGTCTAGGCCTCCATTTTGGCCGGAAGTGCTTTTCATATTTTTAATCATCTTTTTCTTCTTAAAGAAGACCCTTTAAGATTTCATATAATGCTGGTTTGGTGGTGATGTACTTCCTTAGATTTTTTTTTTTGTCTGGGAAGCCCCTTATCTGTTCTTTGATTCTAAATGATAGCTTTTCTGGGTAGAGTAGTCTTGGTTGTAGATCCTTGCTTTTCATCACTTTGAATATTTCTTGCCAATCCCTTCTAGCCTACAAAGTTTCTTTTGAGAAATTATCTAACAGTCTTATGAGAGCTCCCATGTAGGTAACTAACTGCTTTTCTCTTGCTCCTTTTAATATTCTCTCTTAGTCTTTAACAGTTGACATTTTTATTATAATGTGTCTTTGAATGGGCCTCTTTGCATCCATCTTGTTTGGGGCTCTTTGTGCTTCCTGAGACTTGTATGTCTATTTCTTTCACCAGGTTAGGGAAGTTTTCTGTCATTATTTTTTCAAATAGGTTTCCAATTTCTTGCTATTTTCTCCTTCCATCACCCCCATGATGTGAATATTGGTATGCTTGAAGTTGTCTCAGAGACTCTTTACATTGTTCTCATATTTTTGGATTCTTTTTAATTCTTGCTGTTCTGATTGGTTGTTTTTTTGCTTCCTTATATTCCAAATTGCTGATTTGATTTTTGGCTTCATCGATTCTACTGTTGATTGCCTGTAAATTGTTTTTTATTTTAGTGTATCCTTTGTTTCTGACTGTATCTTTTTTATGCTCTTGATGTTCTCACTAAGTTCCTTGAGCATCCTTATAACCAGTGTTTCGAACTCTGTATCTAGTAGCTTGCTTTTCTCCATTTTGTTTAGTTCTTTTTTCTGGAGTTTTGTTCTGTTCTTTCATTTGGGCCATGTTTCTTTATGTCTCCATATTGGCAGCCTCTTTGTGCTTGTTTATACGTATTAGGTAAAGTTGCTATGTCTCCCAGGTTTGGCAGAATGGCTTAATGTAGTAGGTGTCCTGTAGGTTCCAGTGCCACAGGCTCCTCTATTATCAAAGCTGGGTACTTGAGGTGCACCCATTGCATGGACTGTGTACACACTTCTGTTGTAGTTGAGCCTTGATTGCTGTTGGCATGTCCAAGGTGAGCCACTGCTTGTGTTCTGTCTGGGGTCACACAGCATAAGCTACAAAGCGATATGTATATGGCTGCTACTTATGTTGGGCTTGGAGGTTTCTAGGTAAGGCCAAGTTGTGAACCATGGTCAGCTGTTGCTAGTGCTGGGCCTGTGGCTACTTAGGGAGAGGTACAGGGATTACTGAAGCCAGATGCTGCTTGTTTGAAAGAACTTAGGCAAATCTGAAGCATGGTCCAAGACAAGCCATTCATATGGAAAAGCCACTGGAGACAGTTTGGGTAGACCCAAAATCTGTGTGGGGCAGTACACTGGGGAATCACAAGGGTGGGGAAAACAGTGTGAGACAGATTGATGGAGTCTCACATATAGTGCATGCTTGCTGGCTCTGTGGGGCAAGGGCTCAGAAAAGGAACAGTGGCCTATGCCAACACTTCTGTCTGGGAGAAAGTTGCCCCCCAGCTCTCACCCCGATGCTGGACAATTCAGTTTCTCCCCATATGTCTCTGGTGCTTTTCAATATGCTGCCCCCGCACTGGAGCTCTGAGGGAGCCAGACTGAGTAAGTCTGTACCTGGGCCCTTTAAGAGGACCTGTCTGGAAGTCCATCAGTTTCTGTCTTCCATAGCCCCAATCCCCACTGGTTTTTACAGCCAGAAGTTATGGCGACTTCTCTTCCTGGCACTTGGGCTGGGGGGCCTGGTGTGAGGCTGGGACCCTTCGCTCCTGAGATACCCTTTCTGATTTTTGTCTGCCACACATGGGTGTAAGACCAGCCCGTTCCGTGTCTCCTTATCTCTTACCATTTTTGATGTGGTTTCTTCTTTAAATCTGTAGCTGTAGGATTTCTGTTCAGCTTGATTTATGATGGTTTTGAATGATGGTTGTTCTATAGTTTAGGTGTAACTTTGATGTGGTTTTGTGAGGAGGCGAGCTTTGTTTACCTACACTGCCATCTTGCCTGGAAGTCCTCTAATTTTGATTTTAAAAAAGGATACACACATCTACTCACACACTCACACATATACAACAAAGAAATTCACAGATCTGAGTATTAAATCATAAAATCTTCTTTATATTGATTATTTCAACATTAAAATAGCCTAACCAGAATTCTTATTTTTTATACTTATTCATATTTTTAAATTAGTATACAGCTGTATGTGTCTATACTATGTCATTAAAATTTTTTGATAAATGTATTTATTCAATATGGTCTTATTTTAAACTTTTTGTAAAGTTACATTTAATTGATTAATAAATTTGAAATTGTTAAAAACATTGACTTTTCTGTAGTTCACAATACTTTTCACTGAGAAAATATTTACTCTATAGGTACTGAGCACCTAGTAACTTTAGGGAAAATTCTACTAAATAGAGCCATTTTCGTTTTTTTAAATTGAAAAGCATATGTATTTCAGCTCAAATAATTTTCATAAGTACCTTAATGGGCTACATTCAAAAAATATTTTTGACAAAATACTTGCCTCTATGATTTCACCAAATTTAGATAGTACATAATCATAGACTTTCTCTATTTTACCCTGTTTCAGTACAGAATGTAAGTTTATCCCTTAAAAATAAGAGTTCCAAATCCAAGTGTCTATGGACCAATGAATGGATAAAGATGTGGTGCCCTGACCAGTGTGGCTCAGTGGTTGGGTGTTGTCCCACAAAGCAAAGAGTCATTGGTTCAATTCTGGGTCAGGGCACATGCCTGGGTTGCAGGCCCAGTCCCTGGTTGGGGCATGTGCAAGAGGCAGCCAATGTTTCCCTCCCTCTCTCCTTTCCTTCTCTCTCTCTAAAAATAAATTTAAAAAATATTTTAAAAAAGATATGGTAAACACAGTGATAGATGGTTACTAGACTTAGTGTGGTCACATTGTAAGGTATATAAGTGTTGAGTCACTATTTTGTACACCTGAAACTAATATAATATTGTATGCCAACTAGATACGTTAATAAATTTTTTTAATAAATAAAATTTAAAAAAATTAAAAATAAAAATAAAAAGATGTGTACATACACAGTGGAATACGACTTAGCCATAAAAAAGATGAAATATTGCAATTTGCAACAACATGGGTGGACCTTGAGGGTATTATGCTAAGTGAGATAATTCAGACAGAAAAGGACAATAATTGTATGGTTTTACTTTCATGTGGAATACAAAACAAAAGCAGACAAAAAAAGAAAAACAAACTCTAGACACAGACAATGGATTGGTGCTTATCAGAGAGGAAGGGGGGTGGGAGGGAGGGTGAAATGGCTAAAGGGGGTCAAATGTGTACTGATGAATGGAACTAGACTTTTGGTGATGAGTACATTAATGTATACAGATAACGAATTATAATGTTGTACACCTGCAACTTACATAATATTATAAACCAATGTTACTTCAATAAATAAAATAGCTGACAAATACAAAATATAAGAAAAGAAAAAGGAATTAGTGGTGAAGTGATTATGAGGTAGTGTCAAAATTATCATTATATGTAAGTGACATATTTGATAACTGAGAAAATAAAAGAATTCCCTATAAGTGATGACATTTAACAATAAAGATGGAGAGATTGGCTTGTTTAAAAAAATATATATATATATATACATACATACATATCATTGCTATTAGCCTATTAGAAAATAAAAACCTTTAAATAATGTTAATAAAAATGATTATAAAAATAAAAATAGGAGTTTCATGAAAGATTCATTCTATAAATCCACAGAGTCTAAAATGTAGTTTGAAATTTAGAATTTCAAAATTAAACCTTATTCACTTTTGAGTTTGCATTGTTAATTTGTTCTGTTTCTCTCTTGTAGGGATGAATTTAAATCTTTTGCTGTTTACAATGTTTTCAATAATTGCAATTTGCTAAAAGCTTCAACATTGTGTTCCATTTGTTGAATATTGAGTAAAGATTTGTAACTGATTTTGGATAAAATCCAATACAAACTTAGAAGGCTTATTTACAAAACACTAAAAATGTAGGGCACAGATTGATTTACAAAGGCTCACGCATTTCTAACATCTAATTAATGACAGGCAGGAAAGGGTAGAAGGGTGTTCTGCTGTGCTGAAGTATTTGTGAAACTACTTTATTGAAATATAATTTACATTCCATAAAACTCATTCATATACAGTGTACAATTTTGATGTTTAGTATATTTACAGAGCTGTATAACCATCACCACTGTCTAATTTCAGAGCATTTTTATCACCCTAAAAAGGAACCGTGTAGCCATTCAAAGTATTTATTTATTTCCTTTAATTTTAACATTACATTTACTGTGAAATACAATGTACATATAAAGAAATTCATAAACATATATGTAGAATTTAATAAATAATTATAAAATGAATGCCCTTGTAACTTCCATTTTGGTCAACATATGGAACATTGACACTCCAAAGTACACCTTCCTCAATTTGACGGTCTAGAGGTAACCAATACCCAGATTTTTGTTAAAATTATTTCATTTTACCTATAATTTTCTTTCCATTTATTTATTTGTTTTAAACCTTAAATCCCATGACCATTGTTTATTATAAAAGTGAAACCCTGATGGGCTTATCAGTAGGATTTCTGGTAGCAAGCATGGGAACCAGGACCTCTGTACTTTTTGGATTCGTAGCAACTGGGATCAGCTACAAGCAGGGTCCAGTCATACTGGATGAGGACGTCTTTGACCTCCTTGGAAGCCTCACCCACGTATTTCTGGTAATAGGCTACCAGGGCTTTGGAGATGGACTAACGGATTGCGTTAAATCTGGGCCAGATGACCACCACCCTTCAGGTGGACTCTCGTATCCACGCTGGTGAAGGGCTCCTTCCTTGGAAGCAGAGCAGGTTCCAGTAGCTTGTATTTCAGTATAGCAGCTTCATCTTCTCCAGGGGCCGCTAGTCACCTGATGAGGCCATTGTTCCGTTTGCAGTGCACCAGGGCTGTGGCCATTTTCTTAGGTCCGAAGACCTGCACGGACTGTAGAGGACCCTTAGATGGAGTGGCTGCAGGTAGGCACCTACACCAGAAAAAAGCTCTTCCCTTTTAAAAAAATGAGATAAAATCAGTATATATTAGTTTCAGATGCATAATATGATTTGATACTTGTATATATTACAAAATATCACCACAATAGGTCTAGTTAACATCCATCACCATGCATAGTTAAATTTTTTTTCTTGTGATGAGAACTTTTTAAGATCTACTCTCCTAGCAACTTTCAAATATACAACACAGTATTGTTAACTATTGTCACCATGCTGTACATTATATCCCCATGATTTATTTATTTTATAACTAAAAGTTTGTACCTTTGGATCACCTTCATCCGTTCTGCCCACTCCCTGTCCCCTACCTTTGGCAACCACCAATCTGTTCTCTTTATGAGTTCAGTTTTTTGTTTTTGTTTAAGATTCCACATGTAAGTAAAATCATACTGAATTACCTATGATTGTATTCCTAAAAAAATGGCCTTGTTTTGCCTATTTCAATTCTTCCATATCTTGCTTCTTTTGATCAGCTTTTTTGCTTACATTTGTCTGTACTATCGTACCTGAAAGTAGTTTGTCCATTTTCATTACTGTGTGTTCAAACACATAAAGATTTTCTAGCAACCATTTAGTTATTGATTTGTAGAATAATTATCTTTTGCATCAGAGAATCTTAGCAGAGGACTTTGATATTTGTTGAGAATTGCTTTATGGCCTAGTACGTGATTAATTTTTATACAAAGGAGTTATTTATTTATTTTAAAGATTTTTTTTATTTCCAGAGGGGAAGAGAGAGAGGAGAGGGAGAGAAACATGATGTACGAGAGGTGCATCCATTGGTTGTCTCTTGCACTCCCCCAACCAGGGACCTGGCTTGTAACCCAGGTAATGTGCCCTGACTGGGAATCAATCCACTGAGCCACACCAGCCAGGGCCAAAGTATTTATTTATTTATTTTATTTAATGGGAGAAATCTTTTTTTAAATTATTTATTTATTTATTTATTTATTTACTTTTTTAGAGAGAAGGGAAGGGATTGAGAAAGGGAGAGAAACATTGACCTGGCCCACAACCCAGGCATATGCCCTGACTGGGACATGAACCTGTGACCTTCCAGTTCACAGGCCGGCACTCAACCCACAGAGCTACACCAGCCAGGGCCAAAGTATTTATTTTTAACATCAGTTTTGCAACAATGATTTACTCTGTATATAAATTAAAATATATAAATTAAAATTTTGACAGAAACAACTTATAATTTGATTGTTAAATCACAGCTTATTTGGAAGTCATTAATGATATGTACAGCACATCCAGGGCCAAGTATACTTTTCCTCACAGATTTTTAATTTAGTGAGAATATTGTTCTTATGACACTAGGCTCTACTGACTTTTGTATTTGTTAATTATTACTGTGAAAACCAAACAGCTTTATCTTAAATGTTGAACTTTTAAACTGAATATACAGTTATATTTACAATGTTACATGTTTTCATCTTTGACAGAATTAACTTCAACAACTTTCACTTTAATTATTGGATGAAAAAAACCAAAGCATTATTGGAATTAATTCATCTACTTGAACTACATAGTAATACTGACATAAAATGACATTATTTAACTGTTTGCAAAGTTCTTCTGTTAATGAAATGGACACATCGACAGCTTTGGCTTCATTTATATATGCACAAACAGACTTGGAATCGAAACTGTCATTTACTCAAGATGAAAAGTGACTCTTCACAGAGTGATAGATAAATGTATCATCTGCAATTGCAGGTATTAATTCTTTGTCTTTGGGTATAGTCTTCTTAAAATAATGACCAACTTTTGAAGTAGATGTAGATGCTTTTTCAGCTTTCCTGGGGTTGGTCATCAGTATTAGTATGGTTCCCAGGTGTCAACAAGTATTTGCAAGTTACATTAACTTTTAAAAGAAGTGAAAATTCTTTACTTGACTTTAAATTAAATATGTAGTTTTTAAACTCTTTGCTGCTAAGGGTTTATTGTAAAATAAAAAAAATCCTCAAACAATAAAATAAATAAATAGTTGTAAATTTATACCATATAAAATCACTGTGAGCAAGAACATTCAGAATCTGGCAGTATTACTTAGTCTGTTTTCTATACATACTTCATGTACATGTAACTGTAACCTGTAATTTCTCACTGACCCTGTAGACTTTTAGCTCAGGATTTTGTGTATCTCACAGATTACAGCATAGACCAGCAATTTTCAACCAATGTGCCGCAAGAATTTTTAAAGCACACTACCTGACTATTAGTTAGGGGTGCTGACCTCTTTTCCCTTAGGTTGTCAAATAAAAAAATGATAACAGCCAACACAATAGCTGTTCAGTGTGAATGAATCAAAATTATACCTATTTTTTTTGTCATATTGACAAAAAAAAATTTTTTTTTTTGATGTGCCACAGAATTTACCAATTAGTTTATGTGTGCCATGAGATGAAATAGGTTAAAAATCACTGGCATATACCTGTGGGACAACTGGCTGGTTCATTCACCCAGTGACCAGTAGGGGTAACAATATGGAATACTTTTTTCCCTGACCAAGTGTCAAAACACTTTGCATTTTTTTATATCCTCACCTGAGGACATTTTTTTTTCTTTGCTTTTAGAGAGAGGAAGGGGGGAGAGAGAGAGACAGACAGACAGACATTGATGTGAGACAGAAACATTAATTGGCTACCTTCTTGTAGGTGCCCTGCCTGGGGATCAAATCCCTGACCTTTCAGTCTATGAAATGCTCCAACCAACTGAGCCACAACAACCGGGGCCTTTACATTTTATTTTATCATTGAACTCCTTGTAAAGGATTAGGAAAAGAGAAGTGCATTAATGCTGTTTTTTTCTTTTGTAGACTTAATTATTTGGTAAAGTGAGAATTCTCTTCAGTGCTACTGGACAAAAGGTATAAGTACAAAGTGGAAGTCTTCCAAACCCACCCTGGTCATTTTAATAATTATTAATGAAACTCCATTAAGAAAGCAAAAATCCAGGATAAATTTTAAATCAGATGTAACTTGGGAACAACAGGCATATGCTAGGACTGCCCCAGACAAACCAGGATGTATCATCACCTTACAACTGTATTAATTAGGGCTTTCTAGATAAAAGCAACAAATAGAAATGAACTCATTAACTAAGACAGAAAGAGTTTATGGGGAGATTTGGGGGGGCAGGGTGCAGAATTGAAGGCTAAAGAGCTAGGCTTGGAGAAAGATTCTCAGTAGCAAGAACTCATTGTCAGGGCACCATTCTGAAATGTGTCTCAACCACCCTTGGCTATTGTACTGCTCTGTACTGCTCAAAGTGGGGGGAGAGAGAAAAGAAAAACAAAAGGGGGGGGAAGGGGGGAGGGAAGAAAGAAGAAAGAAAGGAAGGAAAGAAGGCAGGAAGAAAGGAAGGAGGAAAGAAGGAAAGAAAGGAAGGAAGGAAGAAAGAAAGAAAAAAAGAAAACAAACATAAGGAGAGGAGAGAGAAAATTTCAGCTGGTCTAACTGTGTACCTGTGCCCACCCCTTGGCTAGAGGAGGGCAGGCAGGATGCTGGGATACATACACCCACCTGGCCTGCAGACCATGAGAGAGGTGATTCCCCCAAACAAAATCAAGATGCTATATTAAAAGAGGAAGAAATAGAATTTGGGCAGTCAAAAGCCAAATGCCTACCATACTTATTATATTCTTTCTGCTGACTTAGAGTCTTTTCCGTCACAGTTCTGCCATCATCAGTGCTCATGAAGATGATATAGTATCTTAGTTTCACACTTGATCTCCCAACTTTAGTGGTCATTTTTCTTTCAGGCAGCTGCAGGTCATGCATAACCTTAGTATGAACTTTTAACACCCAGAACCATTTCTTTTTTCCTCTGAAGTCTTAAGCTCCAGTACCTACTTTCGAATCACAGAGTCTTGTCTTTCCAGGTCACTCACTTCCATCCTCCCACATTCCCGTTCTTTGGCCTCACGTAGACTACAGGTCCCTTGACACTTTCCTCCATTTCCTGGAATCTTTCAACCTGCTCCTGCCTTCACTTTTTTCCCAGGAGAGAACAGACACATGGTCATGTCTCAGTCAATCTCTTGCTACTATGACATTGAACTTGCAGTCTAATACTGAGCTTATTGCAGCAGCCTGTGTGTCCCTAATTAGCTCTCTCCCATTTCCCCGGGAGTTATTTTATTTTAAAAATTTTTCCTCCCAAGAGTTATTTTAAACATTCACCTTGTTCTCTATGCTCTAATTCCACAATCTGCTTGTCATACTGAGAGAATATTGTGGGGGCCAAAGGAGAAATCCCTTTATTTCCTGTGCTCCCCATTGATCAACATAATTTCCTCCCCTGCAGTTTTATGGAAGAAGTGTCCCTCCTCCTATGTAAAGCTAACTCCTTCCCATGTTCTAAATCCAATCCCTTCCTGTGTCCATACTCCAACAATTATTTCTTACCTAGCCCGTATCCTCAACCTTTCTTGTCCACTGGCTTTTCCCCATGCCTAGATACATACTTCCATCTTCTATATTGAAAAGACTTCCTTTGTACCCTAGTATCTCTTTCTAGATGTGGTCTTGTCTTGCTCTTCCCTTTGAGTTTAAGTTCTTCAAAAAGAGTAGTTTACACCCTCCTTCTCACTTCTTTACCATCATGCCCTCCTCAACCTAGTACAATTTAGCTCTTTCCTTTGTCAGCACTACAACGCCTTTTGTAACCTCCAGATTAAAAAATTCAAGGATGCTAGTCAGTTTTAAACTCAATAGACTTCACTATGGTATTTGCCTCTTGACCAGTCCCTCTTTCTTGAGACTTCTCCTTAATACCACACCTTCCTAAGTTACCTTTGAGGAGAGTTCCTTTCTCTGTGTGTTCCCAGGCTCCCCCCATCTCACAGCCCTGTTCTCTGCATAGAATCAAATTTGTAAACTTCAATAGAATTAGAAACAGAACTTTTATTTCTAGGCAACTTAGTTTTATGGGAAAGAGTGATGTATTTTGTTATAGCAACATTCTTCAGTTCTGCTTGTCTGAGGACACACTTTATTTCTCATGTATTGTTGTGCATTCTCATTAGCCATAGGAGCTAAAATGAGAATATATTATGTTCAACAGTTCTCCTAAACTTTAATATCCTTACTTTTAAAACTTGTTTCTAGATAGCTTGTATTATGCTGACAGCCTAAGTTATAAAAGTTTAAAAGACACAGGGAAAGCTGGGACACAGGAAGTACAGGGTGTCATGAATTTGAAAGCAGTAGTTGCAGAAGCAAAGCTGGATGCACCCTTGCCTGTGATTACTCAGTATCTGGGTGTACATTGTATAATAGCGCCTTTGTTTATCTCTTGCAATGGATCTCAAGGGGGCTGAAGGGAATGTTAAAAGAGATTTTAACACAATAGTTGCTTAATAAATATTCATTGAATGAGAAAGCAGAGGCAGGTACTTGAGGTTTTCAGAAATGAGGAGTTGTTCTTGGAGATGTGCTGCAGGTTTTTGGTGTGGGTGGAAGTGGTAATGAGATGGTGGTTTTATACCAAACAAGCAGGGCACAGAGGCAGCTGGATGGAAAATAATGCCATGAAAAATTTCTGATATGATTATGTCACAAAGTTACCTAGAGCTGACATCTCTTTAGTCTAGACCGAAGAAAATCTATGTCCTCTAAACTTTTTTCTTTTTAAAAAAAATAATTTATTTATTTATTAATTTGTTTATTTTTAGAGAGAGGGGAAAGGAGAAAGAGAGGGAGAGAAACATCACTGTGTGGTTGCCTCTCACTTGTGCCCCCAACTGGGGACCTGACGTACAGCCTAGTCATGTGTCCTGACTGGGAATTGAACCAGTGACACTTGGCTCACAGGCCGACACCCAATCCACTAAGCCACAGCAGCCAGGGTTTAAACTTTTCTCATATTCCTTTTGCTTTTATTTTTTGAAATTGGTGTCCATTTAACACAATTGAGCTCATCTGACCCAGACACTGGACTACAGAGATAAGGAGGGAGGATCCCTGCTTTTGGAGAACACATTGTTTAGATTACAGCAAGCAACTACTACCCTATGTGGTGTGACAATGGCTGGTATTGGGACAGTGGGCTCAGAGAAAGGAGCCATTAGTTGGAGGATGGGAGGATAGGAAAGAATTTGAGAGAAGGTTTCTCAGAGAATTTAAGAGATGAGCTATGCCATGAAAATGAAGCAGAAATTTGCTGCTGAAGAATTAGTGTTTATGTGTGAGTTTTAAAGAGAAAGGCCTTATAAGTAGTAACTGACAAAGCATAAAGTGAGCAGTGAATCAAACATGATGTTGTTGAAGATTGTTTTCAAGGATTTGAAATCAGGTGAAAGTTATGCTGATTCACTCTCCCCGGGGCCAGAGGTTCTTCAGGCTGGTCTTTTTCTGAGGGAGTCAGAGAATGGAATCTCCACATGGAAAGGGGAGTGGGAAGAGAAATTTCTATTTTCATTTGAAAGAACAGAAAATTATGAATAATAGATGATAGAAGGGAGGAGGTAAAATTCTTACTTTTGCATTTTCAAGGATCCCACAATAAATTTTTAAAAGACAAAAACTATTCTTCATTAGAAGAATGGAGAAATAAATTGTGGTATACATAGTAGTATAATGGAAAATTGCTTAGTAGTGAAAATTAATGAACTACATTATCATCAACATGGACCAATCTTAGAAATATAAGGTTAAGTGACAGTAGCCTATTTAGGGCTTTTATAAAGTTCGAAAACAAGGAAAACTAAGCAATGTGCTGTTTAGGGATACATACATTTAAAAAATTATAAATAAAAAAAGAGGAAGGAAAAAAGATAAAGTTCAGGATGGTAGTTACCTGTCGGGGATGGTGAGACCTTGCGCGGGGAAGGACTCACAAGGAATATCAATAATATTGGTGATATTCTAGTTCTCAGGTTGGCAGAGGGCTCCTGGCTGTTTAGTTATTTTACTTCATAACTTACCTATTCATACTATACATATTTTTTTATGTATACAAGTAATTATAATTAAAAGTATGAGGGATTGCATTGCTTGAAAGATGATGACCTGCTGCTCCTGTCTGTTTGAGACTTTCCTCTGAGCTGTCATGGCGGCACCATCAGCAGCCAGGAGAGTGAGGCTTAAGAGTGCTGATGCTGACTTCTGGGCAAGATGGAGGTGTAGACAGACACTCTGCATCTCCCTCCACAACTAAGAAGGAATACAACTACCTTAAAACTAGAAACAACCAGAAGTTCCAGGAAAACAAACTGCATGGAAGTATAGCAAACAAAGATATAAAGAAGAAATACTCATACAGACAGGTAGGAGGGGTGGAGCCAGGGTGGAGAGGACGTGGTGTGGTGGTGGCAGTAGCAGCGGTAGCGGCAGGCCGGGGATAAAGTGCAGTCACGTGTTTTAAAAAGCTGGGAGGGACACCTTGGGAGCATTTCCAGCTTCTCACTGGACCTAGCAGCTCATGGTTCCAGCACCATGGAAAATCAAGCCTCATTGCTTCTGACTGTGCAGAATGGGGGGAGGGAGGGGGGTGGAGTCAGGAACTGCCAGTCTCTCAGCAGTCCACTTGTTTAAAGGGCCCCCATGATGCTAGAATGTCTGCAGACCCACCCACTCTGGAAACGATGGCCAGGGCAGCTGCTAGAGGGGAGCCAGTCTGGTGCAGAAGTGGGAGAGGTGCTTGGAAAAGGGGTGAGTGCTTTGCAAGCAGCATTGTTCCCTCTCAGATCCCTCCCCCACATACAGCGCCACAACGTGGTGAAACAGGTCACCCTGTACTGACAAATCCCTAAGGTTCCACCCCTTACAATGTAACAAGAGCGACAGCTCTACCTGGGATGCAGAGGCAAACAAACACAGGAGCCTGTCAGAATGAGGAGACAGAGAAGTATGGCCCAAAAGGGGAAACAGATCAAGGTTCCAGTAGAAGAACCAAGCAATGAGGAGATAGCCAACCTCACAGATGAGGATATAGACAGCCTAAGAGATGCAGAATTCAAAACACTGGTGATAAAGATGCTCAAGGCTTGACAGATATGCTTGAGTATGGCAAAGGCATAAGAGAAGAAGTGAAGGCTATGCTAAGTGAAATGAAGGAAAATCCACTCAAAACCAATGGCAAAGGGACAGAAACTGGGGTTCAAATCAATGATTTGGAACATAAGGAAGAAAAAAACAGTCAACCAGTGCAGAATGAGGAAGCAAGAATTGAATAAAGTGAGGAAAACTTCCCAAATTTTGTGAAGGAGATGGACATACAGGTCTGGGAAGCACGGATGGTCCTGGGCAAGCTGGACCCAGAGGGGACCACATGAGGACGCATCATGATTGAGATGCCAAAGGTGAAAGATAAAAAGAGAGTCCTGGGGGCAGCAAGAGAGAGGTGGAAAGTTGCCTACAGGGGGTTGCCTATAGGACTATCAGTTGATTTCTCAGAGGACACTTTGCAGGCAGGAAGGGATTGGCAAGCAGTATTCAATGTGATGAAAGGCAACCTGCAACCAGGACTACTCTATCCAGCAAAGCTATCATTTGGAATGGAAGGGCAAATGAAGTGTTTCCCAGACAAGGTAAAGCTAAAGGAGTTCATTATCACCAAGCCATTATTATATGAAATGTTAAAGGGACTTACCTAAGAAAAAGAAGATCAAAACTGTGAACACTAAAAAGACAACAAATTCACAACTATTGACAACTGAATCTAAAAAATAAAAACAAAATCTAACTAAGCAAACCACAATAGGAACAGAATCATAGGTATGGGGATCATTTGGAGGGTTATCAGCTGGGAGGAAGGAGGGGGAGAAAATGGGAAATGGTGCAGGGATTAAGAAGCATAATTGGTTGGTACAAAATAGAGGAAGTTAAGAATAATATAGGAAAGGGTGAAGCCAAAGAACTTATATGCATGACTCATAGACATGAACTAAGGGGGGTGGGATTGCTGGAGGGAAGGTGGGTACTGGGTGGAGGGGAGCAAAGGGCAAAAAAATTGGATCCACTGTAACAACATAATCAATAAAATATACTTAAAAAAGAAGAGTGCTGATGTCAAGCTACAGAGCATGGACAGGGTGAGGTGAAGACAGAGTCAAGCTGTCAAACCAAGATTAGAAACAAGTGCTGAGAGCCTCCAGGGAATCTCAGGAGTTCTGGGACATCTGGGAACCGAGGAGCTGAGTCCTGGCCATGAATGGAGGCACTGTGGCTTTTTGGGAACCGGCTGTAGCAGGTAGTTTGTCTTTCTCTAACCCTGCTGACCAAAGATCCTGACACCTCTATCCAGCTTTCCTCACATGGGTCCCCACTTCTCAGTACAGACCTGTTTCCTTGCCTCCCCTGTAAGTGCCAGTTCATGCTTACTACTGACCTTTGCTCATGCCATTCCCTCTGGAAAGTCGTCCCTTCCTTTTTTTGTCATTGGCCTCTGAAGCCTTTTCTAACTCTTTATGACCGAAGCTCCTCCCTTCCTAGTTTGCTTACTGTGGTACTCAGTCTTTACCATATACTTTGGTATTGTGCAAGGACTGAAGTTTATTTAAAAATGAATGAAAATGCATACATATAGGATATACTAAAAAATTTGCCTGTGTTGAATAACCCAGATGAAGTGTTCTCTCTTATACATTAGCTCTGGTAGCCATGTCTGATTTTGCCCCATATAAACCCAAAAGCAGAACTCAGAATCTCTGCAATATCCTCTAAAGAATCGACTTGCAAAACAGTAGTGGCGAGTAGCATAGCTTTTACTTTTTTGTGGGGGAGAAACCAGAAGGTGTTGACATGCCTTAAAGCAAGGACTTTAAAGTCCATATTTGACTGGTTTGATCCCCAAAGCTCTTCTCTGCCACCTGTGTCACAGGGGCTTCTCTCCTGAATGTTTTTCTATGTGCACCCAGTCTCAACTTTCCCTTGCTCTGGATTTTCCCTTGGGAACATCAAATTCTCCATCATGCTTGGCCCCATTTCCTGTCCCAGCTGTGCAAAGAAAGAGACGTCTCCTCAGGGGAAGTGACTGTACTTTAGTACTGAGCCATTTGCACACAAACTATTGACTTGCCATCTCCAAGGTACAGGCTGAGTATGTCCTTCTGGTGCTGAGCAAACAAAGGGTCCTTCAGTTACCCAGATCTGATCTCCTTATGAAGTCATATGTCCTATTTTTGCATAGTTTACTGCTATTGCCTCAGCATAATTATTAATACTCCACTTTATACTCTCAATGAATTAATTTTGACCATAAATTATATGTTCTAAGTGGTAGATTACTTTTCTTCCTTAAGTATCTAGTTCTTTAGACTCTACTTGGCTTCTCAAATGAGACTGAGGGTTCTTTTAGATAAGGGACCCAATGTTCTATATCTTTGTATCTATCTATCTATTTATTTATTTATTTATTTATTTATTTATTTAGAGGGAGAGTAAAGGAGGAAGAGAGGGAGAAAAGCATTGATGTACAGGAGAAGCATGGATCGGTTTCCTCTAGTACATGTTCTGACTGGGGACCAAACTCACAACCCAGGCATGTACCCTGACCAAGAATTGAACCAGCAATCTTTTGCTTTTCAGAATGACACCCAACCAACTGAGTCACACTGGTCAGGGCTGTTTGTGCCATTTTTCTTGGTAGCTGCTCAATAGGTACTTGTTAAATTGGATGACATGAGTCAAAGTGTATGAGCAAGCCCGTGTGTGTGTGTGTGTGTGCAGGATGTTCATGCTGGGGAACCCTGGTGGGAGATCAAGTTGAATGAAAAAGGTAGGGCCTGCAAAGGGCAGGAGCTGCATGAAGATTCAATGAGGCTGTGTATATGTTGCATGTTCCCGTGTACATGGACATGGAGAGATCTTAGTACAGTCACATGTTGTAGGTAATCAGTGAATGTTAGTTTCATCCTCTCATATTTATATCTCACTAGCTTTTTTTCAGCCTTATTGAGGTATAATTGACATCTAAAATAGTAAGATATTTAAAGTGTACATTGTGATGATGTAACACATCTCACTAGCTTTTTAATGTGACTTTACAGTTGCCTAATATTGAGCAGTTTCCAAAATGCTGGTAAAAACATTGTCTAATTTTAAGTCTAAACATCCCTGTGAAGTGTGTATTGCTTCCATATCTGAACAATTGTAAATAATGCTGCATTGAACATAGGGGTGCATATATGTTTTTGAATTAATGTTTTCATTTAAAAAAAATAAATACTCAAAGGTGAAATTGCTGGGTCATAAGTTCTATTTTTAATTTTTTGAGGAACTTCCACACTGTTTTCCACAGTGGCTGTGCCAATTTGCAACCCCATAAACAGTGCACAAGGATCTTCTTTTCTCCACATCCTTGCCAACCTTTGTTATATGTTAATTTTTTGATGATTGCCATTCTGACAGTTGTAAGATGATATTTCACTGTAGTTTTGATTTGCATTTTCCTGATGATGTTTGATTTGAGCAACTTTTCATTTGTCTGTTGGCCATCTGCATGTCCTCTTTGGATGTTCAGCTGTTTACACCTAGGGCTTCTCAAGTTCAAGTCCTTTCTTGTGTTTTTGAATCCATGTGATGGTTGACCCATTTTGTTTACTTAAATCTCACATTCCATTTGAGGCTTTGGGACCTAAACTGAAAGGGTCAGAGGAAGAAAAATCTCCCCTGGGGAAGTGGCTGTACTTTAGTACAGAGCCATTTGCACACAAACTATTGACTTGCCTGCTCCAAGGTACAGGCTGTTTTCCTGGGTTAGCTTTGAGCCTGCTTCCATCTGCCTTCCCATTGGAGCTCAGAGGTCTTTCAGGGCCAGCAAGCTCTGCTATCCATGACCTTCAGTGGAAACTAGTCCCAGCTGATATCAATTTCCAGAAACTAAACAGCATGACTTTTCATTAAATTGCAAATAAGGATGAGTAAAGAGGCTTGTGCTGGTTAAACCTTAAAATGACTGGATGGATAGTCAATAAATCCGAGATAGAAAATTACAACTTGGGACAGGCTTTTAAGAGTAAAATGTGATTATGTTTCTTTGATAAAATCAAAACTTGATGGAAACTCAGGGAACAAAATTAAACTTGATGGAAATCCAGGGGAACATTTTGCATACCCTAGGTAGTAAAAACAAAGTCATACTCTTTTTCTTGTGTAAAAGAGATGGGGGGTAGAATGAGAGTGAATTGGGAGAACCTGGAGCTCTGTATTTGAACATTGGGAATTGTACATGTCAATTAGAAACAACAATATAATACTGATCATCACTATTTTAACTATATCTTGTAAGTTGACTGCTTTTTAGGGAAATAGAATTTTGTTTAGACGACTGGATAACCTCTGGATAACATAATTTCCCCACATGAAGGCTTTTGATCATCAACTTCTATTATGCTTTTGAGAAAATGCAATTTGTCTAATATATTGCAGTATTGGTTTAAGGTATTTGCCTTTTGTCATTGTGTTAATTATAAGACTGGCTTATTGTTGAGTAAACTAATCAAAAGCTTCCCTGGATAATTCAACTTCTGGCCAAGATGAAGGCCTAGGCAGACACACTGTGTCTCCCTCCACAACTAAGAAAGAATATAACTACCTCAAAACTAAAGGCAACCAGAGTTCCAGAAAATTGAGCTGCATGGAAGTCCATTAAACAAAGATATAAAGAAGAAATATTCATCCAGATAGGTAGGAGGGGCGGAGCCGGGGCAGAGAGGATGCGGTGTGGTGGCAGCAGCAGTGATGGCAGCAGTGGCTGCCAGAGAGTGCAGTCACACATTTTAAAAAGTCAGGAGGGACACCTGGGAAGCACTCCCAGCACAAGACCAGGCCACACAGCTCAAGGTCCCAGCGCCGGGGAAAATAAAGCCTCATAACTTCTGACTGTGCTAACCAGTGGGGGTTGGGGCAGAGGAAGAAGCAGCCAGTCTCTCAGCAGATTCTGCTTGTTTAAAGGGCCCCCATGGTCCTAGAACGTCTGCAGACCCATTCACTCTGAGAACGACAGCCAGGGCAACAATTAGAGAGGTGCCAGTCCCATACAAAGTGGGAGAAGTGCCTGGAAAAGGGGTGAGTGCTGAGCAAGCGACATTGTTCCCTCTCAGACCCCTCCCCCACATACAGCGCCACAACGTGGTGAAACAGGTCGTCCTCTACTGATGAGAAAATGTAAAGCTCCGCCCCTTACAACATAACAGTAGTGACAGCTCTGCCTAAGACACAGAGGCAAACAAACACAGGAGCCTGTCAGAATGAAGAGAAAGAGAAGTATGGCCCAAAAGGAGGAATGGATCAAGGTTCCAGTGGGAGAACTAAGCAATGAGGAGACAGCCAACCTAACAGACACAGAGTTCAAAACATTGGTGATAAAGGTGCCCACAGGCTTGACAGATATGCTTAAGTATGGCAAACATATAAGGGAAGAAGTGAAGGCCATGCTAAATGAAATGAAGGAAAACCCACACAAAATCAATGGTGAAGGGAAAGAAACTGGGTTCAAATCAATGATTTGGAGCATAGGGAGGAGAACAACAGTCAACCAGTACAGAATGAAGAAACAAGAATTGAAAAACATGAGGATAGGCTTAGGAACCTCTGGGACAACTTTAAACGTGCCAACATCCAAACCATAGGGGTGCCAGTAGGGGAAGAGGAAGAGCAAGAAATTGAAAACTTATGTGAGAAAATATTGAAGCAAAACTCTTCATATTTGGTAAAGGAAATAGATATACAAGTTCTGGAAGCACAGGGAGTCCCAAACAAGCTAGAACCAAAAAGGACCACACCAAGACACATCATAATTAAAATGCCAAAGCTTAAAGATACAGAGAATCTTAAAAGTACCAAGAGAAAAGCAGAGAGTTAACTACAAGGGGGTGCCTATAAGACTGTCAGCTGATTTCTCAAAAGAAACTTTGCAGGCAAGAAGGGACTGGCAAGAAGTATTCAAGGTGATGAAAAGCAAGGACGTACAACCAAGATTACTCTATCCAGCAAAGCTATTATTTAGAATGGAAGGGCAGAAAAAGTGCTTCCCAGACAAGGTAAAGCTAAAGGAGTTCATTATCACCAAGTCATTATTATATGAAATGTCAAAGGGACTTACTTAAGAAAAAGAAGCTCAGACTTCCGGCCAAGATGGAGGCTTAGACGGACACGCTTGGTCTCCCTCTACAACTAAAGAGGAATACAACTACTTCAAAACAAAAGATAACTAGAAATTCCAGAAAATAAAACTACACGGAAGCCCAACATATGAAGTTATAAACCAGCGGCACCCTTTGGGCAGGTAGGAAGAGCGAAAGTGGGTGGTGCTGTTTGCGGTCGCACCAGGGACAGCGGCAGGGAGAACAATCCCAGCAGCAGGGAGAACAGTCCCAGCGGCAGGGAGAACAATCCCGGCTGCAGTCAAATCCCGGCAGCTTGCAACCCCAACGCTGGGGAAAGCAGCCACCACATCGCCTTGAACAGTGAGGCCCAGAGGGCAGGAGGACGGATCCCGGTCTCCTAGCAGAATAACTGTGTGAATCCATCTTGGACCCCCGCCCCCACACAAAGCGCCACAGCACTGCAAAGTAGGTTGCGGATCGCCGCCAGTCGCTGGGTTGTGACGACAAGGCACCACAGCGCAGCGAGAAAGGTTGCAGAACGGCGCTGGTCGCTGGGTTGTGACGACAAAGGGCCACAGTGCAGCAAAAAAGGTAGCGGATTGCCGCCGGTCGCTGGGTCATGACGAGTACACAGGCACTGCTCCCTATAGCCTGCCCAAGAAAACAAAACGCATCTGTCAAAATGAGACAGACAACTATAGAAATCCCGGTGGCGCAGCTCACCAGGCAACAGATGAAGAATCTGACAGATGAACAAATAAGAAACCTGTCAGAGCCTCAGTTCAGGGCCATTGTTATCAGGTGGCTTACAGAATTAACAAAAGTTCTGGAAAAAGATGAGAAAGAATCGAAAAACACTCATAATGAAAGGAACAAAACCACATACGAGACAGATGGTGAGGAAATAAAATCCAGAGTTCAAATCAACAAACCAGAACATAGAGAAGGAACAAACAGTCATCCAGTGCAGAGAGAGGAAACAGGAAGCAAGGAAAATGATGAGAGGATCAGAAACCTCTGGGACAGCTATAAGAGATCCAACATATGGGTGATTGGATTGCCAGAGGGCAAAGAAGAAGAACTAGAAATTGAAAAATTAAGTGAAAACATAATAAAGCAGAACTTCCCAAACTTGGGGAAGGAAATAGACTTACAGGTCCAGGAAGCACAGAGAGTTCCAAAACAACTGGACCCAGGGAGAACCACTCCAAGACACATTATAATCAAAATGTCAAAAGTTAAAGATAAAGAGAGAATCTTAAAAGCGGCAAGAGAGAAGAAAAGAATCAGGTACAAAGGGGTCCCAATTAGACTATCAGCTGACTTCTCAAGGGAGACCCTGCAGGCAAGAAGGGACTGGCAAGAAATATTCAAAGTAATGAAAAGCAAAAACCTACAACCACGAGTACTCTATCCAGCGAAATTGTCATTCAGAATAGAAGGGCAGAGAAAGTGTTTCCAGGACAAAACAAAACTGAAAGAGTTCATTAGATCCAAACCACTGTTATATGAGATGTTAAAGGGACTGGTTTAGAAAAAGGAGGATCAAAACTATGAAATCTAAAATGAAAACTGCATCACAAGAAACAACAACAGAAGCTAGGGAATTGAAACAAAGGCAAACTAAGTAGGCAACAAGAGTGGAAAAAGAACTATAGGTATGGGGAACATATTGGGGGGAGGTCAACAGGGAGGGGGAACGGGGAGAGGGAGGGAGATGATATAGGAATTAAGGATCATGGTAGGAGGGAATGGAATAGACAGAGAGAGCTTGAAAAGAACTATATGCACAACTAATGGACATGGTCTAAAAGAAGGGGACAACTGGAGGGAGGGGGGCCACCGGGTGGAGGGGAGCAGAGGGAAGGGAAATTGGGACAAATGTAACATTATAATCAATAAAAGACATTAAAAAAAAAAAAAAGAAAAAGAAGATCAAAATTATGAACATTAAATTTACAACAAACTCACAACTATCAACAACTGAATCTAAAATATAAGAACAAAATCCAACTAAGTAAACCAGAATAGGGATAGAATAATAGATACGGGGATCATTTGGAAGGTTATCAGCTGGGAGGGGGTAGGGAGAGAAATGGGGAAATGGTGCAGGGGTTAAGAAGCATAATTAGGGGGGTGGAATTGCTGGGGGAGGGGAGGTGCTGGGCAGAGGGGAGCAAAGGGGAAAAATTGGAACTATAGTAACAATATAATCAATAAAATATACTTTAAAGAAAAGAAGCATAATTGGTAAATACAAAATAGACAGAGGGAAGTTAAGAATAATATAGGAAAGGGTGAAGCCAAAGAATGTATATGCACGACCGATGGACATGAACTAAGGGGGGGTGGGATTGCTGGAGGGAAGTGGGGCTACTGGGCAGAGGAAAGCAAAGGGGGAAAAAAATTGAAACTACTGTAACAACATAATCAATAAAATATACTTAAAAAGGACTTCTGGCCAAGATGGAGATGTAAATACATGCTCTGCTTCTCCTCACAACTAAGAAGAAATTTACAACCACTTCAAAACTAAAAAAACCACCCAGAAAATCCAAAAAATCAAAACTACAAGGAAGTTCAGCAAGAAATAAAGAAGAAATAATCAACCAGAAAGGTAGGAGGGGCGGAGCCAGGATGGAGAGAAAGAGAAGCAGAGCAGTGGCTGCGGGGGTGGTGCTTCTCAGCAGCAGGTCTAGAGGCAATGCAGCTGCAGGAGAGCAGCGGGTGGGTGCAGCTAGCTGCAGCCCTGACAAACTGATTAAACCTGAGAAATGATTCCAGCCCCAAACTAAATCACACAGCTTGTAGTTCCAGAGTCTGGGAAAATAGAGCCTCATTACTTCTCACTGTGAAAACAAGTGGTGGCGGGGACGCAGGAAGAAGCTGCCAGTCTCAAAAGGAGGCAGCTTACTTAGTACAGAAAAGGAAAGAAGTGCCTGGAAAAGCTGTGGCAACCAGCACTTTTCCCTTTCAGACCCCTCCCCCACATACAGCGCGAAACGTGGTGAACTGGTCGCCAGCACTAACGAATACCTAAGGCTCCGCCCCCTATAACGTAAAAGATGTGACAGCCCTTGCCAAATCACAGAGGCAAACACAGAAAGATGAGGAGACAGAGAAGTACAACCCAGAAGAGGGGGCAGATCAAGGTCCTAGTGGCACAACTAAGCAATGAGCAGATAGCACGCCTAATGGATGAGGAGACAGACAACTTAATAGATGCACAGTTTAAGGCATTGGTGATTAGGATGTTCACAGATCTGACAACAAAGATTAAACAGGATGGGGAAAGAATGAAGGCTATCCTGGCTGAAATGAAGGAAAATCCATATGAACAAGTGGTGAAGGAAAGGAAACCAGGGTTCAAATCAACAAATTGGAACATAATGAAGAAACAGTCAACCAGTACAGAAGGAGGAAATGAGGATTTAAAAAAATGAGGAGAGGCTTAGAAACCTCTGGGACAGCTATAAACATGCCAACATCCAAATCATAGGGCTGCCAGAAGATGAAGAGGGAGAGCAAGAAATTGAAAAATTATGCAAAAAAATAATGAAGGAAAACTTCCCTAATTTGGGGAAGGAAATGGACATACAGGTCCAGGAAGCACAGAGAATCCCAAACAAACTAGACCCAGGGAGGACCACACCAAGACACACCATAATCAAAATGCCAAAGGTTAAGGATAAAGAGAGAATCTTAAAAGCACCAAGAGAGAAGAGGAGAATTAATTACAAAGGGGTCCCTATAAGACTGTCAGCTGATTTTTCAAAAGAAACTTTACAGGCAAGAAGGAACTGGCAGGAAATATTTAAAGTGATGAAAAGCAAGGCCCTACAACCAAGATTACTCTATCCAGCAAAGCTGTCATTCAGAATGGAAGGGCTTCCTAGACAAAGTAAAGCTGAAGGAGTTCATCATCACCAAGCCATTATTATATGAAATGTTAAAGGAACTTATTTAAGAAAAAGGATATAAAAACTACGAACATTAAAATGAAAACGGTATCACAACTATCAACAACAGAAGCTAGGGAATGGAACAAAGGTAAACTAAGCAGACAACTAGAATGGGAACAGAATCATAGGAATGGGGAGCATGTGGTGGGAGGGCAGCTGGGAGGGGGAAGGGGAAGAGGGAGGGAAATGGTGCAGGAATTAAGAAGCATGGTAGGAGGATGGGGAATGGACAGGAGGATGTTGAGAAGAGCTTTATGCACAACCCATGGACATGGACTAAGGGTGGGGGACTGCTGGAGGGAGGGGGGTTGCTGGGTGGAGTGGAGCAAAAGGAAAAGAAACCGGGACAACTGTAACAGCATAATCAGTAAAACATACAAATACAGATATATGTGTGTGTGTGTGTGTGTGCGTGCGTTTGTGTATACATACAAACACGCACGTGCGCACACTTAAATAAATAAATAAATAATAAATAAATAAATAAAAAGCTTCCCTGAAAATCTGAGGGAGAAATGTTGAGGAAGTTCAAGTCACTTTTTGATAATTGGCTACACAAGTACCCTTCTTTTGCAGAGGAAGGCATGTATTTGTGAGGGACTTAGCAGTTGCCAACATGACCCCACCATCAAAAGATACACTAAAACCTCAGATCCTTACTTTGGTGGCAAATATATATAATCAAAAAGGCGGGAATGCACAAAAGCTTTTAATTTTGATGTAGTCCAAATTTTGATGTATTTATTTTTTCTTTTGTTGCCTGTACTTTTGGTGTCATATCCAAGAAATATTGCCAAATCTAATGTTGTGAAGCTTTCCCCCTATATTTTATAATAAGAGTTTTGAACTTTTAGCTTTTTAGGTCTTGGATTCATTTTGAGTTAATTTTTGTATATGGTATATATAAAGTAAGTAACTTTATTCTTTTGCATATGGTTATTTAGTTTTCCCAACACCATTTGTTAAAAAGACACTCATTTGAGCAAAATGCCTGTATATAATAAGTTTACCCTTGCTTTTTTATCTGTGCGTATCCTCTCCATACTCCACTTGAGCTCTTAACACCCCACAGCAGGCAGCCTTCTTTCATGGACTCCCTCTTCAACCTTCTTTGGTTCTGACATTTCTTTCTGGCCATTGTGTCTCCTGCCACATACCACTACTTCTATCCAGCATGCATATTTACCTTGCTTTAAGCCTGAAGATTCAAGAATGGGCTGGTAGAAAAGAGGAAAGATTAACTTTGCCTTAAAAATTGTTATTGTTTGGGGGGGGAATGGTGGGGGAGGGGGGTGCTGGGTGGAGGGGAGTAAAGGGGAAAAAATTGGAACTATTGTAACAATATAATTAATAAAATATACTTAAAAATTGTTATTTTGTTACTAACTTTAAAATCACAATTATGTATACATCCTTATTTTTAAAAGTGAAATATTACAGATAAAATTAAAGGCTCTTTTGATTGTTATCCCCAATTCTCCTCTGCTTACACTATCTCCAGAAGTAACTAAATGTTACAAGTTTGATGTGTATCCTTCTAAACTTAAAAAAAATAATTTTACATTCATACATATGTTCCTCCTCCCAAAACATACACATTAATGTTTTAAATTTTACTCTCCACTTTAAGAAAAGCCACTGAGACAAGAACACTTAGAGCTTGGTGGAAAGTCTCCTCTTCCTTGAATGAGGCTTACTGGGAGCATTAGTCAGGACTCAAGTTTGCCAATGACAGAAATCCAACTCAAAGTGCCTTAGGCAAAAGGAAAATGTATTAACTCGTATAATTGGGAAGTTCAAGGTAAAGGGCAATGGGCATACAACAAGGACACAAAACATGTAATCGTGTACATCTAGGTCGGCAATAGTGTAACTCCACCCAGAGAAGTGGGAGTAAAAACAGCAATAGTAGCAGGATATCCACATATTGACAATATACAATCATATGAAAGGAGGATGTGGTAAACATCTACCAAGAAGAGATTTTGCAAATTCTAGCTAGTATCCTACAGAACAAGTTTTTGGTTTGCTGAGTAAGGCTACCGCATTATGCAAATCTAGCTGGCAAATTGAAGGGCTGGGTTTCCAGTTTTGTCCAGAAGCATTCCAGTGCAAATAGAATGGAGAAACCACAAATGAAACTCTAACATTTACCATCTTGGCAGATAATATTCTGTTCAAAGAGAAAACATTTAAGGAAGAAAATGCCCAGGTGGATTCAGGGCCTAAGCCCGTGTCATTAGGACGCTGTCACTCTCTGTCTTGGTTCTACTCTCTCTGTGTCGTCATTCTCAGTCAAGCTCTCCCCTTTAGATGGGCAGGATAGTCAATAATTAGGCCTACATTTTACTAGCATTGCAAGTTTCCCAATAGTTTTAACGTAAGTCCCAGGATTGACTCATTGGTTATGAGCCCATTCCTGGACAAAGCATGTGAACAAGTGGTAGAAATTAAAAACCATTTCTCCTTTTTTCATAGTGAAAATATTTATCAGCATTAGTTATATTACTGCTTAGCTAAAGGAATCATTTTCTAGATTCCCTTCAATCTATGTGTGGCCTATGACTAAATTCTGGCTTAATGGTATGTTGCCTGAAGTAATTGTGCAACTTAAAATTCACAGCCCTAAAAGAAAGGAGTTTGCCCTTTTTTGCCCAATTTTTCCCTTTCTGTTGATTGAAATGAAGGCTTTATGATGAGTCATACTGGACCATGAGAACAAGGGTACATGTAGAGACGGTAAAGCGACCGTGTCTAAGGAGCCAGGATTCCTGATATCTTGGAGCTGCCATACCACCCTGGACTGTTCATGCTTAAACTACTGCAGAGAGAAGAATAACTATCCTGATGAAACTACAAACCTGAGATACCTGTTTTGTAACTTAGTTTAGTTTTGAACTATGCAACCTATAAGTATTGGTTAGGGTAGATAATTGACCCTCTCTATTTGATCATCCAATTTATTTGTACAGTTGAGAAGGCTTCCTCCTGCAATTTTGGATTCTCTTATAGGCATAGATTTTCTGTCACTATCGATTTGTCTGTTGTGAACATTTCATATAAATGGATCATACAGTGTGTGACATTTTTTGTCTGGCTTCTTTGACTTAGCATATTTTCAAGGTTTATCCATGTTACAGCATAAATCAGTATTTCATTTCTTTTTATGGCTGAATAATATTTGGTTGTATAGCTATACCATATTTAAAATTTTCATCCATTAGTTGATGGACTTTTAAGTTGTTTCTACTTTTTAGCTGTTATGTAATGCTGATATAAACATTTGTGTACAAGTTGTTGTGTGAACATATTTCAGTTCTCTTGGATATATACCTAGAAGTGGAATTGCTGGGTCATATAGTAACTTTATATTTAACTTTTTTGGGAACTGCCCAACTGGTTTCTAAAGCAGTCACACCATTTGGTGCAATCTAAATTTGCATATATTTGTGGTATTTAATTTTCTTGGAAGTTAAGCATTATTTGGCTTTATATTTCATCCTTGATCTAGATAATAGTTAAGGGGATGTTTTAGTCCTCGGTAGATAGCTCGGTTGGTTGGCGCATCGTCCTGATACACCAGGATTGCGGGTACAATCCCTAGTCAGGGCACATTCAAGAATTAACCAGTGGGTGCTTAACTAAGTGGAACAACAAGTTGGTCAATCTCTCTTTTTTCTTCTCTTTCTAAAAAGAATTAAAAAGAGTTCTATCCTCATAAAAACAAAAAAGAATATTTTAGCCCTGGTCAGTGTGGCTCAGTTAGTTGGAGCATCAGTCTATAAACTGGAAGGTCACAGGTTTGATCCCCAGTCAGAGCACATACCTAGGTTGCGGATTCAGTCCCCAGGTCCAAGTGCATACAATCGATGTCTCCTTCTCACATTGGTGTTTCTCTCCTTTTCTCTTTTCCTCCCTTCTCCTCTCTCTAAAATCAATAAGCATGTCCTTGGGTGAGGACTTAAAAAACAGAATATTTTAATATATATTCTGTGGTTGGGCATTTTTCTATTCTGCTTTTGTAACCACAGAACCAGCTCAAACTGGTCCTCTCCTATTTTTAACAAAACCCAGAACCAAAGTTTACACCACTTTATGAGTAACAGTTGTGAACCCTTAACTGCTTCCCACCATGGAACCAAAGGACTGGAACATAATCAGGACCTGAGTGCCAGAACCCTTTCAGAAGCAAAGGGTCTCTTGTCCAGGAAGATCTAGGGCTGAAACCCCTTAAAATCCTGCCTCGAACCCTGGATTAGAGAGAGGGATTTGAGCCTGCCTCTTGTCTCCTTGCCTGTAGATTCACAAACAAAGCTTTTTCTTTTCTCAAAAGCTCATGTCATAGTATTGGCTTCTACAAGCATCAAGCAGTGGGCCCTTGCTTGGTAACACTGTTGTTTATTTTGACACATTATATAAGTGAAATAAATTGCCTTTAAATTTTTTGGAGTGCATCTTCATGTTCCAGTATGTGATCAAACTTGTGATCGTATCTTCTTGAAAAGAAACAACATTTCTTTATCTTATTTGTCAGTTATTTATTGTAATGTATAACTTGTGGACATAAAACAAAAAAGAATCATATAGTGTATAATAGATTCTCCATTTTAATTTTTGCATACTAATTAACATGTTTTGATAATCAAACATTGAAATCTTTAATTATATTTCTATCTATCCCTGCTTTCTCCTCATTCCTCTCCTCTTCATAAATTGTGTTTTGCATCTAGTTGTTCAGAATCATTAACTTTTTGTTAGGTTATTTTTATCATTATTGAGTGATCCTGTTTTTCTCCTTAATGATTTTGCTTTGAATTTTGATATTATGGTGATAACACTTGACTTTCTTAAACTATACTGATATAATAGATCTTAGATCTCCTAATTATTGTAATGTCTTTTTAAGTGAGTCTTGTTGCTAGCAAATATCCCTGGCAACTCTTTTTCCGTGAGTTAACCCATTTGCATTTAATGCTCTCTTTGAGAGAGATTTTTACTGCCCTCCATTTTTATGGCTGTTTGCTCCTCCATTCAGTTATGCAGTTTCTATAAGGAACTTTAAACTCATTTTTCTTTTACTGTGATTATAAAATAGTCTGTCTAAACCTGTATTCTTCCATGTCAACATCAAACATTTAAAAATAATAATCATAATATTTTTGGCAACTGATTATTACCTTAGCAACCTTTGAAGTTATTTCTGGAGGTGATAAAGGGCAGAGATATTTCTGCAAGCCGGTCACCCAGGCAGTCTGGCACCTCACCTATCAATTACAGCCTGGCAGATACCGTGTTTGGGCTGCTCAGCCAGGCTCACCTCTGGTTGCAACTTCTCTACCAAGAGCTTTGACAGTGAATACTCATCCCACTCCTGCAGGTATTCTAATATTTTTGAAGTTCAGGCATTGTAAGCTGCCCTTGAGGGGAAGATGAATGGTCAAGACTGCTTTGCTCAGCTCCAACCAAGGAGCCTGGCTTGCCCTGAAACAAGGTGTTAACCTTAAAGCACTTAAGCCGCTATCTCTTTTAATTCAATGAAATTTTACATTTTACATTCCTTAGACTCTAAAATTGTTTATCTGTTTTTTGCATTGTTTAAGCATATTTTGTTTTTTTGTGTACTGAATTTTTACATTTCTGATTGTATTGCATATTTTGGGTCTAATCAGCTGGAATTTTCTTCTTATGCATCATTTTTTCATTTTAACTTTTATTTTCCTATTTAAATTTTTTGTGGTCTGAATTTAATAATCTTATGTTTATGTTTTTATTTTATTATAGCTATTATATGCTAAACTTTGACTTAATTAATTTATTTATTGGTTTTAGAGAGAGAGAAGGGAGAGAGAGAGAAACATTCATTTGTTGTTCCACATATTTATTCATTCATTAGTTGATTCTTGTATGTGTTCTGACTGTAGATCCAACCCACAACATTGGCATATTGGGATGACGCCCTAACCAACTGAGCTAATCAGCCAGGGCTAACTAATCTTTGAATTTTATATAATCTTTATATTTTGTTTTCCCTCTAATTTTAAAAATAATTTTATCATTTTAATTATCTTTCAGTTTTACTTTGTTTCACCTTTATTTTTTAGGGTATTTGCTATTTTAATGTTTGACTCTGATTTACTTTATAAATTTTATAATCTCTTAGTCTTTTAGCTGTTGGTGTTGAGCGATCTTTTATTTTTAATCAATTCTGTCATTTATCATTAAGCAGTAGTTCTGGGTTTGAAATATTTTCCCAGCTTTATTGAGATATAATTGACATATAACATTGTGTATATTTAAGGTGTATGATGTGTTGATGTGAAATGTATAATGTGAAAGTAAGGAAAGCAAGGTAAGTTTGTATCCTTTGACCAACAGCTCTGTGTTTGCCCCATCCTCCACCCCGTGGCAGCCACCATTCTACTCTCTGTTTTTATGAGTTTGGCTTTTTTAGATTCCACATATAAATGAGATCATACAGCATTTTTTGTCTTATTTATTTCACTTAGCATCATGTCCTGAAAGTCCATCCATGTTGTCATAAATGGCAGGATTTCCTTCCTTTTTTTTAAATCTTCACCCAGATACATTTTTTCATGCTTTTAGGGGGGGGGGGGGAGCACCAACATGAAAGAGAAACGTTGACTTGGCTACCTTCTCGTAGGTGACCCAACCAGGGATTGAACCTGCAACCTGGGTATGTGCCCTAACCAGAACTGAACCTGCTGCCTTTCGGTCTATGGGATGACACTCCAGCCAACTGAGCCACACCAGCCAGGGCTCCTTGATATTCCATGTTGTATATGCATGTGTATGTCTCTATCTATATTATATATGATATATTATATATATATGTATATAATCTCACATTTTCTTTATCCATTCATTCACTGATGGACACGTAGGTTGTTTCCATGTGTTGGTCACTGTGAATAATGCTGCAGTGAATATGGGGGTGTGTGTGTCTCTGCAAGACAGTGATTTTATTTTCTTCAGATATATACCTAGATGTGATATTGTGGGATCCTATGATAGTTTTATTTTTAATTTGTTGAGGAAATTCTGTACTGTTTTCTATAGCAGCTGCACCAATTAACCTTCTCACTACCAATGTACAAGTGTCCCATTTTCTCCATATCTTCACTAATACTTGTTGTCTCTTGTCTTTTTGATAATAGCCATGTTAAGACATGTAAGGTGATAGTTTGTTGTGATTTTGATTTGCATTTCCCTGATGACTAATGATGTTGAACACCTTTTCATTTGTATATTCCTTTGGCCATTTGTATATCCTCTTTGGAAGAATGTCTAGTCAGGTCCTCTGCCCACTTTTAAATTAGATTGTTGTTTCTGCTACTGAATTTTATGAATTCTTTATATATTTTTGATATTAACCCCTTGTTAGATATATGGTTTTCAAAGATTTTTCTCCCATTTTGTAGGTTGCGTTTTCATTTTGTTGATGGTTTCTTTTGCTATGTAGAAGCTTTTTAGTTTGGTGTTTCAATTTGTTTCTTTTTGCTTTTTTGCTTTTGCTTTTGCTTTTGTTTCTTTTGGTATCATACCCAAAAAATGGTTGCCAAGACTGATGTGAAGGAGCTTTTTCCCTATGTTTTTGTCTAAGAGTTTTAAGACTTCAATATAAGGTCTTAAATTTGTCTTTAATCCTTTTTAAGTTAACTTTTATGAGTTCTGTAAGATAGGGGTCTAATTTCATTCTTTTCAATATGAATATCTAGTTTTCCCAAGACCACTTATTGAGTATTTTTGGCTCCCTTGTCAAATATTAGTTGACGATATATGTGTGATTTATTTCTGGGCTCTCAGTGCTATCCTGCTGATCTATGTGTCTGTTTTTACGTCAGTACCTTATTGTTTTGATTACTATACCTTTATAGCAGTGGTTCTGATTTTCTTGCTCCACAATATACCTGAGAGATAGAAAACATCCCCTTGAGTAACAGTGGGTCCTTATGTCTGAGGGAATTTTATATTTCATTACACTATTAACAGTTTATGCCAGGACAACAGGCATAAGTCAGTATTATTCCAGGCAAACTGGGACATATGGGCGCCATAATTACAGCAGTGATTTTCAAATGGGGAAAGGGCTTAATCTCTAAAAGAGTGTATAAGTATGTCAGAATAGCCAGGGCAATAGATATCAATTAAGGCCTATGTAGAAAAGCAGAAATCACAGCAGCTATTTTAAAAGACAGAATTTCACATAAAGACTTGTGAACCAGTGCTTGAGAGAACTGAAAGACAAGAAGGGAACACTGAAATTTTGTGGAAGTAGCACTTCAGGAAGCAACTACCACTCCTAAGGCTGGAAAGAAAAGATGTGGGGATTATCTGAATCATGGTGCTCCAAGAAGAGAACCGTCCTAACCCGCCCCAAGGAGCTGGAACTCAGATCCCTGAGCATGGGGCACTGGCTGAATGGTGCTGGTGCCATGGGAACTTGGAGGAAGTCTCTGCAGAGCTGGAAGTCACCTGTGGGGAAGAGGTGCCAGCTAGCTGGTGATGGTATCTCTGAGGAGGCATAATGAGGCCAGTTTGGAGAGTGTAGAAAAGACCTGTGGCCTGCAATCAAGTGATGCTACTAATGAATGTTGATAACACAATGAAGGACGATTGCTACAGGGACACGGACAGGAACACACAGCAAACAGGAAGGATAAAATCCCTACCTCTTCAGCTTCCTAGTTTCCCTGTACAGCCTGTTAGAGGATCCTAATGAGAAGAGGTGTCAGAAGAGAAATATGATTTGCAGAGTCCCGGACACAGCAGCATAGAAGAGAGCAAAGAAAGATAGAAACTTAAAAGAAAATAGCTTCATAATTATCACATTTCATCTGTTTGGCTACTCATCATTCACTGAATTCTTTTTTTTTCTAAATTTATTTATTTGATTTTAGAGAGAGGGGAAGGGAGGGAGAAAGAGAGGGAGAGAAACATCAATGTGTGATTACCTCTTGCGTAACTGGGGATCTGGCCTGCAATGCAGACATGTGTCCTGACTGGGAATCGAACCAGTGACCCTTTGGTTCACAGGCCGGCACTCAATTCACTGAGCCACACCAGCCAGGGTCACTTAATTCTTCTACATATATTTAACTTCCACAAAAGAACAAAACAACTTTATGCCTTTGATGACAAGATGCAACTTTACTTTGTACAGATAGACATTCTCATGTTCTCCCCATGATGAGAGGACACAAAGTCTTAACACTCATTGTATCCATTCCTGAGTAATAAGCACAGTGTCCTTAAGCACCCTTTCACCCTATCCTGTCTCATTAGAGTGGGAACTCAACATATTTTTCATTTTCCAAGAGAGAAAAGGATTCCATTTTGAACAGTTTTGTATCTCTGAAAAATAGCTTTATTAAACTTCAGGTGTTACCTCAGAGTGATTATTCCACTCATAATGCGGTTGCTACTGGACCCAGGTTCAGCTGCTTTGAAAGCCAATACTCCAGAGACAGATGCTGGTATAAGGAAAAATGGTTTATTCAAGAGCCAGCAGCCTGAGAATATGGGGAACCCTTGTCCCAAAGACCATATTAACATCTCAGTGCAGGCAGAGATTTTTATAAGGAGGGAGAGGGAACAAAGAGATCAAAGGAAGTGGATTGAAAAGTTCTTTATCTGCAGACCAGCACACTCTATTCTGATAAGGATCTTGAAACTGGTCAAGCCATGGTCTGGTGTGCATCATCTGGTTTTGTGTCATCCTAGTTTTGCGTCATCCTAGTTTTGCGTCATACCAGTTTTACAGTAGAAGGTTAGCAAACCTCCCAAAGCTGAAATGTCTGAAGGTCAGAGCCTGCTTTTGAGTTAGTGACTAGAATTCTTATACAATTATGCTGTTTATCTATAAGTTACACATTAGAGTCAGCAAGTAGAGGTCAATTTGTGTCAACTGACTTATTGTGGTTAGTCCGTTCTATTCTTAGCTGGGACGGGAACTGAAAATGGCTAGTTCCCTGGAACACTGAATACCTGCTGTTAGTAATTGTTAGTTCCCATTATTATTTCTATAATGACAAGGCTGCCAATTTCTTCTGCTATCTGGGTTAGTATTATTAATTATTATAGCAGTATAAAACTATATAGCCGGTTACCAGACTTCTGTTTATTCCAATTAGATACCTTGTCTAAGAAGGTGTTCCTGCCTTCTCTGGAACTTGTCCGGTTGAAATCCCCATCAGCTAACTATCTGACCCCATGTAGCTCTTTGAAGAGGCTACTGCAGGTTATACAGGAATCAAAGGAAATCATTCCTGGCCTTTGTTCTGTACATCTCTCCTCAGTCTGCTCCTCACACCTGTTCCAACACTCTTCCTGACATCCCTTGGACACTGCATTATTCTGCTCATCTTTGTCTCATTTACTCATTTGCACCCTTGCATTACTTTTTTAACTTTATACTTGGCACTAGCACCAGCCTAGGACTCTTCTACAAAGGACATGATTCTTTTCTTGTTTATGCAACCTCTGCCCTCTCACGTAAAAACTCCTCTTGCCAAGCTCAGCCCGGGATTTATCCAACGGACCTAGCAGGATTGGGCACTGACAATGTCCCTGTGTAGTTGTGCAATGACACTTCTGCTCACACACTCTCCCTGCTTGTATTTTCCAGGCCGACTCTGCTCTCTCTTACAGCTATGATTTACAGTAATTCACCTGATCTTCTTGACTCTTAAGAATTCTGCCCCTGTGGCTGTAACTTGTTTTGCACACCTGACAAACTCCTTTATCCCAGACAATTGGCTAATCTTACTAGCCTTTGGTCCACTGGTGCCAGGCTTATTTATTTAAGGGCAATTCACTGAATTGGTAGCTATAATCCCTTAATCCTAAATGGCATAAAGCTAATAGTTGCTTCTTCCAGGCCTAGGAGATTTCCTGGAGCATACTCCCTGCTACCAAAAAAACAACTTTCAATCTGTAAGCTTTTCTTCTGAGGTTTAATATCTTGGATCTAGAAGGGACCTAGATTTGAGAGAATAAATGACCTTATTTTCAAGGCAGCAGGTGCTTCTTTCTAATTCTTTGAAGTCAAAGTATTGACAATGGCAAAGGTGTATTGATTGTTCTAATCTTTGTCAATATCACTTATACAAGCCAATTATAGTTTTTAAGATTTGGTTCCCAATAATGGGTAAGACATGCATCACATACACTCCTTCCACTAGAATAAACTGTGTCTGTATTTGGCATTCCACTGAATCACTTAGACAGTCTTTACCCTGATAATTGTCACAATTATGTACAGAGCTTGAAATCCCAGGACCTGTTCTGAATCATCACTCAACTTGTGTGACTAACTTTGTTTCCCTTAGGTCATATCCCTGTGAACAGTTGTGCACATTTAAGATGAAAGATCCTGGCCAATTAATTTACAAACATAATTTGATACTGTTGAATAGAACATTAGGGCTATTGTTATGAGCCAGTGCTTCTCAACTTTGCATTTGGCTATGAATTAGCTGTCGATCTTGTTAAAATGTGGATTCTGATTCAGTAAGTTTGGTGCAGAGCCAGAGATTCTGCATTTAAAAATAAATTCCCAACTAACTACAGCAATACTAGTCTATAGAACATATTTTGAATAGCAAGGTTCAAGGCTGTATAGGTAGCATCTTCATGCTTTTCAGCATGCTCAGGGTAGGTGTCATGAACACTTTTAAAGGCAGATTTCCAGAACCTGATTGTGCACATGTAGTGACTTTTGAGATTGGCTAGTAAGAAAAGTAATAAGTAATGGCCACTTTAGTACATAATTTTTGTCTGCTCTCTAGTGAAAATCCATGAATATGACAGTAAATACTTTTAAAAATAAGACAATAATCCCCAGGGAAAAAGAGAAGATTCACAACAATGAAATTTTAGGAACTAGGAAGCAAATGGACAAGTGGTAAATGATTTAGCAGAACTGAGAATATTGAATAACAAGCCATCAATGGGAAACCTAAGAAGCAACTCAATTTAATTGAAGAACTCCTAAAAGGCTCAAGAATTGGGGTACTAGATATCTCTGGAAATGGGGGTAAAGGAGAGACTGAGGAAAGGAGAATTGTTTGAAAGCCTCTTAAGAAACAGACCATGAGACCCCCCTCCCAAATACATACAGCAACTGTCCCTGGGAAGAGGTATGTAAAATAGTGGTAACTAGGTGGGCGGGGAGCATTTGGCAGAACTGAGGGCATGGCTATTGTACTGAAAATAAGATGGAATGAAAATGTACATAGTGAGTGATGAAGCCCTGGGTGCAGTCACATCCCTATATTTGACACCCATGATGCTGGTAGCCAGACAGCCCCCAGGTGGGAGACTACAAAGCTTCTCTGAGGAAGCTGACAAATCCAAGAGAAAAATAAGGGTCTAGGACACTGATATCAGGGGTTCACTGAAACAGCCCAGTCAGAACAAAATGGTGAAGATCATAAATAACAAGCAACAGGAACTTGCAGTTCTTTAGTTCCTCACTGTTAAGTATGAGCAGATAGCTCAGGATCAACAGACATTAGAAGAAAACCTCAGGTATGAAATTCCAAGACCAAAATGTGCTGACAGAATAAAACCACCTGGAGGAAGCAGAAAATACAAGGGGGGAAGAATACACAAATAATTCTCAATATCTTCAGAGAAATGAGAGAGAACACAGCACACATGAATCAAGAACAGGATACTATTAAAAAAGGAACATTCAAGAAACAAAAAAGAGCTCTTGGAAAACCGAATAGCACAAGTGAAAACTCAATGGAAGGGCTAGAATATTCAGTGCGAGGAAATCTCTTTCTCTCTTCCCTTTTCTATTTTTATTTTTAAAAAAGATTTTATTTAGGACTTCTGGCCAAGATGGAGGAATAGACAGACACACTGCGTTTCCCTCCACAACTAAGAAGGAATACAACTACCTTAAGACTAGAAACAACCAGAAATTCCAGAAAATCAAAATACATGGAAGTCCAACAAACAAAGATATAAAGAAGAAATACTCATAAAGACAGGTAGAAGGGGCGGAGCCAAGGGGGAGAGGACACGGTGTGGTGGCGGCAGCAGCAATGGCGGCGGCAGCGGGCCAACAGAAAGCACAGTAACACATTTCGAAAAGTCAGGAGGGACACCTGGGGAGCATTCCCAGCTCCTCACTGGACCTCGAAGCTCACGGTTTCAGCTCCAGGGAAAATCAAGCCTCATTGCTTCTGACGGTGCAGACCAGGGGGGGGTTGGGGAGGAGGCAGAAACTGCCAGTCTCTCAGCAAAGTCCACTTGTTTAAAGGGCCCCCATGGTCCTAGAACATTCACAGACTCACCGCTCTGGGAACGACGGCCAGGGCAGCAGCTAGAGGAAGTGGGAGAGGTGCCTGGAATAGGGGTGAGTGCGGGGCAGGAGGCATTGTTCCCTCTCAGATCCCTCCCCCACATACAGCACCACAACGTGGTGAAACAGGTCACCCTGTACTGACAAATCCCTAAGGCTCTTCCCTTTACAACATAACAGGAGTGACAGCTCTACCTGGGATGCGGAGGCAAACAAACACAGGAGCCTGTCAGAATGAGGAGACAGAGAAGTATGGCCCAAAAGGAGAAACAGATCAAGGTTCCAGTAGAAGAACCAAGCAATGAGGAGATAGCCAACCTCACAGATGAGGATATAGACAGCCTAACAGATGCAGAATTCAAAACACTGGTGATAAAGATGCTCAGGTTTGACAGATATGCTTGAGTATGGCAAAGGCATAAGAGAAGAAGTGAAGGCTATGCTAAGTGAAATGAAGGAAAATCCACACAAAACCAATGGTGAAGGGAAGGAAATCAGGGTTCAAATCAATGATTTGGGACATAAGGAAGAAAAAATAGTCAACCAATGCAGAATGAGGAAGCAAGAATTGAATAAAGTGAGGAAAACTTCCCAAATTTTGCAAAAGAGATGGACATACAGGTCCAGGAAACACGGAGGGTCCCTGGCGAGCTGGACCCAGAGGGGACCACATCAGGACGGACGCATCATGATTGAGATACTAAAGATGAAAGATAAAGAGAGTCCTGGGGGCAGCAAGAGAGAGGCGGAAAGTTGCCTATAGTGGGGTGCCTATAGGACTATCAGCTGATTTCTCAGGGGACACTTTGCAGGCAGGAAGGGACTGGCAAGCAATATAATGAAAGGCAACCTGCAACCAGGACTACTCTATCCAGCAAAGCTATCATTTGGAATGGAAGAGCAGATGAAATGCTTTCCAGACAAGGTAAAGCTAAAGGAGCTCATCACCACCAAGCCATTATTATATGAAATGTCAAAGGTACTTACTTAAGAAAAAGAAGATCAAAACTATGAACACTAAAATGACAACAAACTCACAACTATCAACAACTAAATCTAAAAAATAAAAAAATTCAACTAAGCAAACCAAAATAGGAACAGAATCATAGGTATGGGGATCATTTGGAGGGTTATCAGCTGGGAGGAGGGAGGGGGAGAAATGGGGATATGGTTCAGGGATTAAGAAGCATAATCTGTTGGTACGAAATAGGCAGGGGAAAGTTAAGAATAATATAGGAAAGGGTGAAGCCAAAGAACTTATATGCACAACCCATGGACATGAACTAAGGGGGGTGGGATTGCTGGAGGGAAGGAGGGTACTGAGTGGAGGGGAGCAAAGGGAAAAAAATTGCAACTACTGTAGCAACATAATCAATAAAATATACTTAAAAAAGATATTATTTATTAATTTTTAGAGAGAGGGAAAGGGAGGGAGAAAGAGAGGGAGAGAAATATTAATGGGTAGTTGACTCTCGTATGCCCCAACTGGAGACCTGACCCACAACCCAAGCTCTGCCCCAACAGGGAATCCAACCAGCGACCCTTTAGTTCACAAGTTGGCACTCAATCCACTGAGCCACACCAGTCAGGGGTCTTCTCTTTTTTAAAGAAATAATTTTTACCTTCCAGAATTATGAGGATTAAATGAAACAAGGGATGTGATGATCCCCCTGTCTCGCTCAGTATTTTTTTCTTTAATCCTTACTCGAGAGAGGGTGAGAGAGAGATATTGATGAAAGAGAAACATCGATTTGCTGCCTCCATGTGCACCCCAACCTGGGATTGAACCCGCAACCTAGGTATGTGCCCTGACCAGGAATCAAACCCACAATCTGTGGGTGTGCAGATGATACTCCAACCAATTGGGCAACCTGGCAGGGCAGGACATCTCTCTTAAAGCAAAGACATGAAATGAAGAAGAGAAAAATATGAGAAGCATAACCTCCAAATAGTAAGAATTCTAGAAAGAAGGCACAAAAATAGCTGGGGGATAAGATTATAAAAAAAATTTTTGGTAAAATTTTCTAGAAATGAAGGACATGAATTTCCACATCGAGCACCCAGCACAATGGGTGAAAGCAGACCCTCGCTGTGGCACTGGGGCGTATTAGAGTGAAAGTAGAGACCAGCGGGGACAAAGAGAAGATTCTACAGAATTCCAGAGGAAAACATGATTCTCACAAATGGTCAAGAGTCAGAATGACATCAGATTTCTCAACAGCAATGATTGAAGCTAGAAGAGAAAGGAGGTATCTGTGCCTTACAATTTTAAAATAAAAGGGCTTTCCATCCTGGTGTTCTACATCCAGTCAATATCAATTAAATATGAACATAAAGACATGTTCAGATGTGGAAATTCTCAAAAATATTATCCCCATGCACACTTTTTTAGGAAGCTACTCCAAAATGAATGAATTAACTAATAAAGAGGAAGACATGAGGATCCAGGCAGCAGTGGCTCCAACACAGGAAAAAAACAAAAGGAATCTCTAGGATGACAGTGAATCCCAAGCCAACGGCTGTATAGCAGGCCTAGAAATCAGTCCAGATTGGACCAAGCCCAAAGGCTCCAAGAAATCATTCTAGAACAGCAGTTTCCAACCAGTGTGCTGCAAGAATTTTTAAAACATGCAATACTTGACTATTTAGTCAGGGGCTCTGACCTCTTTTCTCTTAGGTTGTGAAATTAAAAAATCACAACAGCCAATACGTATAACAATAGCCGTCCTGTGTGAATGAATCAAAATTATACCTCTTTTTGTCAGATCGGCAAAAAAAATGAATATATTTTTTGGTGTGCTGCAGAGTTTTAGTAATTAGTTTATGTGTTCCATGAGATGAAAAAGGTTGAAAACTGCTGTTCTAAAAGATGAAATTATAGAATACCTAAGGTGTTTAAACATGTTGAGAGGTGATTTATAAAATTGCAAGGGAGAAGAGGGAATGGTCAACTTAGTGTTAAGGACATGAAAAACTGAACAAATTTAAAAAAGAATAATTAACTCTAGAGTAAATAACATGTTCTGCAGGGAACGAAAAATAATTATTTACAAAATATAATTAAACGCTGAGCATCAATCTGGCTAAATTTCTGCATAACTAAGCTGGAAGGGGGTAGTAATTGGAATATACATGGGAGTGGTGGCAAAACAGGTTAAAAATCCACCACCCCCCCATAGTGAGAATAAATAGAAAATACCCAAATCAAAATCAAACAATATAAGTGTGTTATTTATACTCATGAAGGTAAATACCAAAATAATCACTGAATGAATCCAAAGTGGTGTCCTCTATGGATTGGGAAATGGAAGAAGAGAGAGGGGGAAGGGGATCTGTTGGTTTTCATAGCAACTGTGAAAGTATTGTCAGTGTGACCATATAACTTTTAAATGTCAGCTTTTTTAAAATAAAAAAAACAATTTAAAGAAGAATGAAAGAGAAGGGTTCTCTTATTTCTATAGGCAATCATTCATTGGAAAGACTAAAGCTGTGGTTTGGGGGACATATCAAAGTATAAAGGAGGAAATAAAAGGCACAAGAATTGTACTACCCAAAGACAATTGCTACTAAGATTTCAGTTGTTCGGTGGATTGAGTGCTGGCCTGTGAAGCGAAAGGTCGCTGGTTTGATTCCCAGTCAGGGCACATGCCTGGGTTGAGGGCCAGGTCTCTCCGTTGGGGACATGCAAGTTGTTTCTCTCCCTCTTTTTCTCCCTCCCTTCTCCTCTCTCTAAGAATAAATAAATAAAATCTTTTTTAAAAAAAGATTTCAGCTGTTAAGATTCAGTATTTCCTCCCAGTTGAGCATTTAACCTAGCACATTTCTGCTGCACCCCAAGATTCAATTGGATGGGATAAGCATGAGCTTACACCTTCCATGTGCCAGGTAATGTGTTAGGTGCTAAGAATATAGAGGCAAAGACTCAGTTTCTGTCCTTTAATTCTGTTCCAAACTAGACTTACTCTAACAGACATAAAGCAACATGGAGTTTTAATTGCCTAGAGAAACCTCCTCCTTCATTTCTTATTAACAAGCCAACACTGCAGTTATGAAACTTGATCTTTGTAGCTCCATCAATTTTAGAAAGAGAAGAAACTTTGCCAAAGCCAGTTATATACATTCAAAATGAAACATGCTATAAGCAAATCAGGAATTTACCAAATTTAATTCTTATTATATACTTCCTACCAGCAAAAAATGTCAAGTATAGTAAGAGCTGCCAGACCTCACTTTGGATGACATGATGAAGAGTGACCTAGTCATCCTCGGTGTGGCTTCAGTGTAAAGCTGGGGAAGTACAGTGGCTTGGTGACCCCAGATAGTTTATTTCTCCCAGTTTTATAATCTTAATAAGAAAATTAAATTCTACACACTTTAAACCAATTTGGGTCAAGAAAGGCATAACTTCTCTTATACTAATCTGATGAAGGAAATAATTAAGGTAAACAGGTAAGAAAATGTTTTGTACCAGAACTGTTTGTTGGTGTTGGGCTTCAGCCTCTTTAGTCTACTTACTCTGCACTTGCAGTCCTGTCTGAAGCCAAGAGATGGTCCTCCTTCCACAGCGGTTCAGCACATGTCCCTGGTGTTCCCACCTCAGCTCGCTTCTCACTCAGTTCCTCATCTGTAGAATGGGCATGTTAATAACAGCAAAGTGTTGTTAAGAAAGATTAAATGAGTTGGTATTTGTAATGCATATAGACCAATGTCTGGTGCTATGTAAGCATTTCCTGATTAATATAAGTAAATCCTGTCTGCATGGGCTTAAATAAAAACCTGTGCCCTTTACTCACAAAAGATTACAGACTTAAGTGTTAGCTAACCATTTCTTCTTTTCTTTGTGCCATCTTCTTAACAAGCTGCCAGTTAGTTTTTATTTCCTAACTCATGAGAAGTAAAATACTCCACAATTATTATTAGATGATAATAATATATCTTATATGTCAGACACAGTTTTAACCATTTTATGAACATCATCTCATTTAATATTCATAATAACCTATTTTACAGTTAAGGAAACCAAGGTACAGAGAAGCTAAGGAATTTGCCCAAGCTTACATAGTTGGTAAGTGGTGGAGCCAGGATCCAATCCTAGACAGGCTGGCCCTAGGCTGCCTCCTCTTTAGCTACCTTCCATACTCATACTTGTCTCAGTGTGTCAAGTACATGCAAGTAATGTACGCACATCACATTCCAGGCCTGCTTTCTTGCCCTGATGAAACTCAGGAATTTCTCAAGCCACTTTAGCAGGACACTGGCAAACCATCTCTTGGGTAAGTTTACTTCTAAGATGACTCACCGCCATTCAGAGAGTGACATGATTTCTAAATTTATTTCTGAATTGAGATCATCTCCTCACTAAGAGCTGATAGCTGCCTTATGCATCAACTAGGGATTCAACATTTATGAGTGAAGTGATAATATGTGAGTGTGCTAATTTTCCAGCTTTAAAACTTTTATATCTTGTTTTATTTACCGTGGCAAAGAAAAAAAAGTGTCATCTGTTGTCAAAATGATGACCTTAGGACTGTGACCCTTGAATCAGACACACGTAGATTTGACAGAATCCAAACAGATGTCATTTAAAGGTCTAAGACTTGCAGCACCATAGACAGAAACAGTATGAAAATAATTCAGCCTAGAATATAACTGGAAATGACCTGTTGGATCTAATCGGTTGGTGAGACAATGTGTAAGGGGGTTGCAGACTTAAATCAGACATAAAAATTAGAGACCACATACTCAAATGCAGGGTCAAGGGATTGTGTGAATAGGAATAGGATATTAAAAGAGCCTTCTAGTAAGTAATACTTGTCCTTTATCATTGTGAGAAAATTCATTCTAGATGTTGCCGAAATAAACTTCTAGGCCTAAGATGGAGCCATTTCTGCATAGGGTGCCATGTCAGCAAACCGAACTTTTGAATTCCTATAAATGCTTTGCTCGAACAGAAATGCAGTATATCCAGTAAGCTAGTCCTCAAATGCTAGACCAGCTCTGGACTTTACATTTATTTCCTTGTTCCTTGATTGTTTTAACTCAGGTCATATATGGAACCCCAGCCAACCATGCCCTGATTTGGTGTTGGAACATCTAATGCTCTACAAAAACTTGCTCGTGAGCAAAATCTCAGAAAGAGTGCTCCACTGCTTGAGAGGCACTGTACTCCCCCAATCCATGGATTGTTTTCCATGAATAAAGGACATCAAACTCATTACTAAATTGATTTATTTTTGTCATTTGACAATTTCTACAGCTATATTCTTACCCTAATCAAAGTCTCAGGTCTATAAGCAACCTCACCAACCCAAAAGGTCAATGTCAAATTACTCGGGAGGAAATAATTTCCTCCTTTGTGGGTAAAGGTCTGGAGAAATTTAGAATTAACTATACAGGTGGCCAAGTAAACCAAACCCTGAGTTATTAAATTTGGGAATACTCTATAACTATACAGTATTTTAAGTACTTAAAACACATAAGAGAATTTGGCATATTAAGGAACAATTTAGCATGACAGACTAACAGTTTTGCCTTATAATCCCAATTTTAAATGTATGATGATTATTAGATTTGTGATTTTATGATTAAAAAAGACTTCTAAATTCACAAACTGTATTAGGAAGTTTAGGGTAACTTGACTTTGCTATATTTATATGTTGTTATTTGATTTATAAAGCTTATTTAAGATTTATCAATCACACAGTTAATGTACTTTCAAAAGAAGTTAAATATGTTAAATTTCTAATGCAGCTTAAATTTTTCAAGGGAGTTTAATTAGCAGAAGCAAATACTAATCAAACTTCCCCTCAAAAACTGATAAAATTTGATACATTTTATGGCTAAAATAAGATCTATAAAATAAACAAATTATTAAAGAAAATATGTTTTAATTACAACTTTAGTAAATCAAGCGTTAATTTTAATAATCAAAGTAGCCCAAGAAGTCTTTCCTACTCATAAGTGTCTTGCTCAAGGACACACACATACTCACATGCACACATGCAAATTTCATTTAACATCCATCATTAAGAAATGAGCCCTGAGCCAAGAGATCCTGGGTACTGATTTAACTCCCACGTGAAACAAAACATTCAAATCACTCAATAAAAAATAAGCAAAAGATGAGAATACTCACTTTACAAAAGAGAAAAAGCATCAATAAACATATGCAAAGACATTTAACCTTACTGTGGTTAAATAAATGCAAAGTAAAACAAAAATGACCTTGCAATGGCCCAGTGTTTTGTTTGCTTGTTTTTTTGTTTTAAGATTTTTAAAATTTATTTTTAGAGAGAGGTGATGGGAGGGAGAAAGAGAGGGAGAGAAACATCATTGGGGACCTGGCCTGCAACCCAGGCATGTGCCCTGACTGGGAATCAAACCAGCAACCCTTCAGTTTGTGGGACAGTGCCCAACCTACTGAGCCACACCAGTCAGAACTGCTTGGTTTTGTTTTAATACAAGTGTCCAGGGTTAACAAGATCACAAAGACCTGGGTAGTCATACACTGACAGTGGTGAATAAGGGTAATTTGTTAGCTTATGAAAAGTATTAAAGACCCACATAAATTATGCATGCCCACTGGACCAGCTTTATTCTCAAAATTTTTTCCTAAGGTAATAATAAAATAACAACTTAAGCATTTAACCATCTTGCAGTGCTGTGGATAACTGATAAAATTTGGAAAGAATGCAACCATCCAAGAATAAATAAAATATGGCATATTAATACAATAAAAACTATGTGACCTAAATATGACATGAAAGACATTTAGTACTGAAATATGTATAAAAAGGAAAAAGTATGATATAAACACTGTGACCCATTTTTAAAATACATATAGGCATAAAAAAAAGTCTGCATGTATGGTCAGAAAAATATTAATAGTGGTTATCTTTGAGTTGGTAAAATTATGCTTATTATTATTTCCTCTTTTTTGTTATTCATGTGTTCTAATGTCTTACAATGAGCATATTTTGCTTATATAATAAAGAACAACAATAAAAGGGCATGCTCATGTGTTTGTGTATGTGTATGTGTGTGTTTTGCTTGTTTGTTCATTTGTTTTAAGACATGTACAAACCTAAGGTAAACTAGGAAAAAAAGATGAGTCGTCAGGATCTGACCTAGCAGGTAAAGTTTACTAAATGTATAATCAAGCACTCCCTTTGATATCCACGCAGGAACAACATAAACAACATTGCTATAAGGGGCAAATATGTCTGACATATGTACCTTTCCTTTAGGAAGCAAATAACTATGTGACACTCATCCCACAAACATTGCGCACTTCCTATGAGCAGGGTATGGTGATGTGGGTGGGGTACAGAAATGAAAACAGTGTCCCTGCCTTCAAGGAGCACAGTCTATGGAGAAAGATCACCAGGCACAATGACATTCAATGATGGTAAGCATGCAGGCTGTGGGAGTTGAGTCACCTCCTATGGGAGGGATTCAGGGAAGGTTTCCTGGAGGAGATGATGCTTAAAGAGAGCCTTGAATAACTAGTAGTAATTGCTTGTGGGGAGAAAATGGGGAGGACATTCCAGGATGTGCTTTCCCCTTCTAGAAAAGTCTGGGATAGAATAGAGACTGAAAGGTGAGGTTGATTCTAACCTAAGCTGCAGATCCCTGTGATGGAAATAAGACTCTAGTCTCCCCAGCGCCTCATTTACAATCTTTAAAAAAATAATAATAATAATACAAGGGCCACAAAGATCAAATCATGTTTATGGATTTGCAAACCACCCTGGCTTAACTGGAATAATAGTAGTGCAGTGGTTAGACAATGCGTATGTGTAATAATCGAGTACATAAAATTACCTGAATTTTTAAGTGTACTCCAAACACCAAATTAAAAATATATGGGATTTCAACTTTGATGGGGAGTTGGCTTAGAGGAAAGAAGTAGAGATAGGAATATAAATACTGGAGGACACAAGGACTCTGTAATAAGACTGATCATGTTTAAAGCTGCCATTTGTCCCAAGCTTATCATGGCATCCTGCTCTGAGGAAAACTCTTCATGGACATTATCTCTCAACTCTCGAAATGACCCTGAAAGGCAAGATATAATTATCCTCATCCTACCATTACATGCAGTGGTATCAGGGCAACAATCTGAGAAAAGGAGGTATCATGAGCCCTCATGAAATGGTACAAGTGGCGGCTTAGTTGAAGCATGAGCAGGGACGTGTCCAATGTGGAGGGACCAACCCTCCTAGAGTCAGGGCAGTGACCGCCTTGTATTAATTTGTTCATGATCAAAGTACAGAATGTCATTCAGAGCAAAAGTTCAATGACCTGTTTGAGGCAAATTTGGCTCAGATCAGGGCTATTGGCTGTGCGACCTTGAACAAGTTATTTAACCTCTCTGAGTCTGTTTCCTCTTATATAAAACAAGAGAAATAACACTTTATAAATTTTAAAGGTGTTAATGTATATAAACATATGTGTATAAATGCTTAGTCCAAGACTTGACACATAGAAAGAGCTCAATAAGTGTTGGCTGCTAGTATTATTTTATTTTTTCTCCTATCTTATTTGCAGGCTTTCAGACCTAGGACAGTAGGAAACTCCTACTTTGAAAGGGCTAGTGACCTGAAACGTACTTTAAGGTGTCCTTCTCTTCTGCTGGAGAGTCGAAAAGACACTACCATTTGTTTGCTGGTTAGAATGGTTCTGGTAAACATTTCCCTTGCACCTTTGTCACCTATGGACAGCTCAGTCATTCACATTAATTTTCTGCAAATGCTATGAAAACCTAGCAGACATCCCTTGTGCCCTCCCACACACACTACTGGCTGTGAATGTCTCAAACCCTTGGGCCACCCCAACAAGAACCTTGGGCTTACATTGAATGAAAATGTTGTTTACCATTTTCCACTCCCAGCAGTAGTGTTAAAAGGGGTGTCATTTATTCTAAACCTGGAAATTGGAAACCGGAAACATTGGGTTGACTCTTCAAGCATACTCAAGACCTTCATATTTAGCCAAGTCTTCTGAATTATATTTGTTATGGGATTTGTCAGGACTTGGCATTATACAGTGTGCAGGAAAAGTAGGTTTACAGTTGTGAGTATGCAAAACATAGTTTTTTCTTGTTATTTTTATTTATTAATTACTGTACTATTTTCCATATGAGCAACTGTAAACCTACTTTTGTCCCACAGTATATGGGAGTTAGTGGTCACCAGTGTAGTTGGTTTAAATTTCATAGCACCTAGACTCCTGGACTGGGCCCAAGAGTAGGGTCTACCTCACTTAGTATACAGGATTTTACTTAGCACCAGTTAGAAGCAGGGGTTCTTCTAGGAAAGATAATAAGATTGAGGAATGTAATGTAACTGGCAGAGTAGTAAGTGTGGGAATATGAAACAGTCAGTGTGTACCCCTTGCTGTCTGTTCATAGAGATAGATCGATTTGCTTCAATAACATTTATAAATAGGTACAATCTATAGGGACACAATGGAAGCTTCCTTCAACCACAAGTAGGAAAGAGACCTATCAGAGAAATGCAGGGTAGGCCTGAGAGAGCCGCTGTGGTAGAGAGCAAGCCCTCTAGTTCTATTCCTGAAGTCTGCGCTGGCACTGTAGATAGAATCTTTCTCGTTTTACTGTTATTTTTTTATTTATTGGTTTTAGAGAGAGCTAAACATCATATATTTGTTGGTTGATTCTTGTGTGTGCCTTGACTGGGGATCAAACCTGCAACCGTAGCATATTGGGAGGATACTCTAACCAAGTGAGCTACCCAGCCAGAGCTGAATCTTTCTCATTTAGTAGAGACCTCAGCTTGCTTTCTGTGATATTACCCATTCTAGATAATTTCTATTTAGCTTTGCAAAATATTTGATTCACTTTATATTAGAGGACAGCAACTGGAGACTTACTTCTCTCTTTTTACTACAGAGAGAGAGAGAGAACTTACAGATAGCATTAAGAAACCTCCCCAGCATCACCCAGTTACTCTATAGTAGACCAAGACTAGAATTTCAAAGTTTTCTAGTTCAACCCCCATCAGGGTCATGACTCTCTTCTAGAGTCGCCCTGTCATATCATGCTCAGAAGCTACCAGGAAATTTACGATTTTGTTTCTCAAATATCAGGTCAAGGATTCATTTTATTGCTGCATACTTATATTTTTAAATTCACCTGGCTCAAATAAATATTAAAATAAGTTGGAGTTCCTAGAAGATCACAAAGCAAATTACATAGGAAGGATGAGGCAAGGACCCAAACTTAGAGAGGGTGCTGTAGAAGTAAGATTGTTACAGAAACAGGGGTGTTCCAAAAATCCCCAGTTAGCGGCTGGGGGATGGGGAAAAGGAAGCAGCTTTTAGAATGCCTCCACATGCCTGAGGCTGGTGGCTAGTGTCTTTTTTATGCAAAATGGCTTTAATGCATCCAAAGCCTCAGGTGGATGGGAGGGGACTTGGACCAGGGGATGGTATGGAAAAGGCACACAGATCCTTCGTAGGGTTCTGTGAATGGTCAGAACTGGTTACCGCACCCACTGCATCAGAGGACGCAGTCAGGGATTTAAAAATAAGTGGCAGACATTTTAGCCAGGCTGACTGTGCAGATTTAACTAAGGCTGAGGCTGGCTATGTGCATTTAACTGGGGCTGAGGCCGACTGTGTGGATTTGACTGGGGACAGACTGACCATGTGAATTACAAAAGGACTAACTATGCAGTTTACAAAGAGGCCAAGAATCCACGAGGTTCTGGATTAAAAGCTGGTGGACCCCATAACACAGACGAGGTCTCCCCAATCAGAACTGAGTGATTGGCACCTACTGGTAAAGCTGAACTATGTTTGGAAAGTAGAGAAAGGGTTCCTCTAACTTTTCTAAAACTAGCCTGGTTTGGTAGTGGGGAGGCAAGGATATGTGTTTATGGGTGTTTTAAAGAACATAAGACTTAACAACAGAAATCCGCAAATAACTAAATCTATATAACTGTTAAATAAACTATTCTTTTTCTTTTCACTAAACTCTGGTATTGAAAGTTATAATTTTGGCGGCGGGCAATCGGGCCCCTAACTAAAAAGCCCGTGGGTTTGTTTTCAATTGGAGCAGCCCAGAGGTTCTGTAACAATTTGACTGAGGCTGAGGCTGACTGTGAGGATTACAAAAGGACTAACTATACAGTTCACAAGGAGGCTGAGAATCCACGAGGTTCTCGATTAAAAGCTGGTGGACCCCATAACACAGACAAGGTCTCCCAAATCAGGATTGAATGATTGGCAGCTACTGGTAAAGCTGAACTGTGTTTGGAAAGTAGGGAAAGGGTTTCTCTGACTTTTCTAAAACTAGCCTGGTTTGGTAGGGGGAGGCAGAACTATGTGTTTGTGGGTATCTTAAAGAACATAAGGCTTAACAACAGAAATCCGCAAACAACTAAATCTACATAACTTAAATAAACTATTCTTTTTCTTTTCACTAAACTCTGGTATTGAGAGTTATAATTTTGGCGGCGGGCAATCGGGCCCCTAACTAAAGAGCCTGTGGGTTTGTTTTCAATTGGAGCAGCCCAGGGGTTCTATAACAAGATGAGAGGGTGGGAGGTTGAGATAAATTTGCCTTGCTTTGAGCATTTGTGAATAATATGCAACATAAACTAGCTGCTTGCTCAACTCTGACTCCTTCCTTAGTCTTAGTTAAGACGTTATTTCTTCCAACAAGCATTCTTTGATCTCCCAAGTCTAGAGACTCAGCGCTCCTGCCTTACATGAGTTTCTATTAGCAGTTCCTGTACCTCTCCTTCCACCATGCTCATCACACTTTATCATAGATGGTTACTTATTTGCATCTGCTCCTTGATATTGAAAGTTCCTTTAGCGCGGAAACTGTGGCACGTTCATCATCATGTTCCCAGCCCCTAGCACAGAGCCGCACTCCACAGTAGGTACTTCCACAAATGAATTGAATGAAGGTGTGGCCTTGGATTTTTCGGCATTTGAAGGAAGTCTTCAGCTGCCCCATCCAGGGCCTACGTTGGGGCACTTCAGATATAGGTCACTGGTCTCACTGAAATCAGAGTTGAATTGCGCTATGGAGTTAACTGCCAGTATATCTACGTACACATGCAAGTGTGTGTGTGTGCTCATGCGTGCATGAGCATGCACGCATGAGCATGCTCACATGTGCAGTGCAGGAGATGAAAGAATGGGAGAGACTAACATGCGCAGGAGAGCAAATATCACAGTGTAAGACCTTAGGAAGCTAGTTTCTTGGGATTAAACTGGCCAGCTTTGAGAGGCTTGTTCCCCATGGATCAGAGCTCTGTTTGGATCTCAGAATCAGTTGTTCTGAACTAAAGGGCAAAAATACTTGCTTGACTCTGGTAGGAGAGGGAGGGCCAATAGTTTTCAAATAACTTCTACCTTTAGTTTTCTTTGCTTAACAGAGAAACATGGACCCAGATTTCCTCAAGGGTGCTGTTTATCCTTTCAGAGGTGAAAATAGCTGCCTTAAAGTTGCCAGGTTTTATGACACAAACTTTAACTCCAAAGTAAAGGGGGGACTTCCAACTCTGAGTGAAGAGGTTGACAAATCCTTTCCTCCAGAAACAATTATAAAACTGGACAGAACTGTTAAAAACAATGGTTTAAATTCCCTGGAAATCAACCAAAGGTGAATAATAAATTGAGAATCATTTACTCATGAAAAAACCTCTAGCTCTTCAGCAGGAATCTGTGATCTTCTTGCCTGGGGCCGTTCCCCTATCTCCTCTTGAGCACAGTAGGCAGGAATGGCAGAGCTGGCCAGAAAATCAGCAGCTTTGCACCAGAGGAGGCAAGCTTCACTTGAGGGAGAAGGTGGAAAACACACAGCAGCATTATCCGTAAAAGTAGCAAACTTGCTAGGACATTAACAGGGAAAACCCACAGCTCTTTTAGTCTGAGCTATGGCCCTGGTTGGGGCAAGCAGCAGACCATCAGAAATTTAGTAGTGAGGTCCTGGGACTGAGAGAGCCATCCAAAGGCTGGAAAAAGCTCTCCATACATAGTCCCTGACTGGAATACTACTTACGTGCATGGGAGCCAAGCTAGAAGCCAAGGCTGATCTGAGACTAGCTGAACTCTGAATGCCCTCCCAGGCTGTCACAAGCAAGAACGTCTCCAGACATTTCCAAATGTTCTCTAGTGGGAGTGGGGGAGCAATAGTGCCCACAGTTGGGAACACTGCTCTAGAGCAAGTATTCAGAAAATAACATTTAAAAAAGTTTTTAAAAATCAGGAAAGGAATTGAAATGGTACACTAAAAATTTTAACACAAAAGATGACAGTGGATGAGGAACAACAAAAATGACATAAGATCTAAAGAAAATAAATAGCAAAATGACAGATATAAATCTAATAACATCAATGATTATATTACTGTAAATGGAATGGGGCAAGGAAGGATGGGCCTATTACAAATTATACAATTTGTCTTTATCTAGTCTGTTACAAATTAATAGAAGGCAGAGATTATACCATTCCAGGTTTTTCCACGAAGAAAGAAAGGTCTGTCTTGTATAATCTACTGTTAATTTTGGTGTCTGTGACATGTAGCTGAAATTGTATCCTACAGTGAGAATACCAACTGTTGTATACAATCTAGAGGCTGGAGAGTGGGGCAGTTATTTCCAAATGTATTCATTAACCATTCAGAAAAGAAGGAAGGAGGGAAAGGATGGAGGGAGGAAACATACTGTAGAAGGGAAGGATGGAAGGGTGGAGAGAGAGAGAGAAGAGAGAGAACCCAACCCTGATATCTGAAGCATTTTCCTGCTGAGCAGTGAGACCAGTATATACCTAGGAAGTGTGGCTGATTGGCAAACCTCTCTTTCTTCATGTAAAGGAGAACAGAAGCCAATATGAGAAATGTTAGAAACTGCTGAAGCCATTCTGCCTTGTGAAGGGAGGCTCTTTCATGGCCCTGGTTCCAGGTCTGAGCCCAGAGGTCATGAGCAGCCCCCATGAAGAGGCTGTGGACAATTACAGGACAAGGCATTGGAGAGTCAAAGGACAACCACAGGAGGCTGTCTGGGGAAGAAGAGAGGAAGAAACTTTTTTAGGGAAGAAAGATTACAAAAGGCAGGAAATCATTTTGAAATTATTTTGCCCCAAACTATGCCAATGCTGGAGAAGGAAGGGCATAAACGTAGACGGACACAATGAAATGAACAGAGACAGGGGTTGTGGTGAGTGGCCTGTGGGACTCAGACAAACCTCTGCCCTGTGAAAACAGTGCAAGATTGAAGCAGGGCTTGGAAATGGGGAGATAAGGAACCAGGCATTTCCTCAGGCTTGCAGAGAACCAAACAGGCAGAAAGATATTTTTCACCAGAAACAAGGATCTAGCAGAACACGTTAGTGTTCTAAGACAAAGACCACCAACTAAGCTATCAAAAAGTGTCATAAGTCAAAGATGAGGATGCTGCCAGTAGCAAAAGAAAAGAAACCTCTACTCTTGCTTGAGCAGACGTCTTAGCTGGAAAGGCATGCAACTACTACAAAATTAGATCCTATAGAAAACAGTCACTCCCTCCAAGAATTTGAAGAGCCTCAGACTTGGAGAGGCCCATAACATTGATGAACATGAACATTGCCTTTTCATTTATTAAAAAATATACCAATATAACCTTGACTAGTGTGACTCAGTGGATTGTGCATTGGCCTGTGAACCAAAAGGTCGCAGGTTCAATTCCCAGTTGGGACACATCCTTGGGCTGTGGGGCAGGTCCCTGGTTGGGGGCATGCAAGGGGTGGCAGATCCATGTTTCTCTCGCCCATCAACGTTTCTCTCCCTCTTTTCTCCCTCACTTCCCCTCTCTCTAAAATCAATAAGTAAAATCTTTTAAAAAATAAAATAGCATCCATGTACCTATCTACCTTCCTTTCTGGGAAATGCTCTTATTACATAGTTTAAAGAGAAGATGCTATCATCTTAAAGATCTCACCTATTCTCAGCCCCCATTGATTAATCTGTTATTGTTCAAGAATGTCTCAAACAGTCTGGCTAGGCAATAGTTCAGTGACTAGTCTTACTACTTTGGATGATGCTCTCTTCTCCCAACTCCCCTCATTTTGGGTTGAGGTTCACTGGAGATCAGAAAGCTTGCTGAGGCTCAGGGGAAAGGGAGGCATGTTCCATGGGAGGAAAGGAGATCCCTGAAGGACAGAGGCTCCTCTGTGTTCACGAGGAAAGAGCTGGAAGAGAGGCCCTAGCCAGGCTTGGCAAGGAAAACACTAAGTACAGTGCTTGGGACAGAGTAAATGTCCAATAAGTGCTAAAAAGTATTATTTCTATTTCTTTATTGTTACATTTCTCTCATCATCTCTAGACTTGCTCTTCTAGTACCCTTTCAAACCAGTTCATCCCAATTCACTCCCCAATATCAGCAAAAGTGATCTTCTTTAAAAGTAAGTAGCCTCGGACTTCCGGCCAAGATGGAGGCCTAGAGACACACTGTGTCTCCCTCCACAACTAAGAAGGAATATAACTACCTCCAAACTAGAGATAAACAGAAGTACCAGAAAATTGAGCTGCATGGAAGTACAAAAAACAAAGATATAAAGAAGAAATACACATCTTTGGGAGGGGCAGAGCCAGGGCAGAAAGGACATGGTGTGGTGGCAGCAGCAGTGGCGGCAGTGGCAGGCTGGCAGAAAGCGCAAACATTTAAAAAGGTCAAGAGGGACACCTGGGGAGCACTCCCAGAACCAGATCAAACAGAACAGCTCACAGTTCCAGGGCCAGGGACAATAAAGCTTCATTGCTTCTGACTGTGCAAACTAGTGGGAGTTGGGATGGAGGAAGAAATTGCCGGTCTCTCAGCAGAGTCTACTTGTTTAAAGGGCTCCTATGGTCCAAGAATGTCTGCAGACCCACCCGCTCTGGGAACGATAGCCAGGGCAACAGCTAGAGAGGTGCCAGGCCCATATGGAAGTGGCAGAAGTGCCTGGAAAAAGGGTGAGTGCTGAGCAAGTGGCATTATTCCCTCTCAGACCCCTCCCCCACAAACAGCGCCACAATGTGTGAAACGAGTTCCCCTGTACTTATGAATACCTAAGGCTCTGCCCCTTACAACATAACAGGTGCAACAGCTCTACCTAAGACACAGAAGCAAACAAACACAGAAGCCTGTCAAGATGAGGAGACAGAGAAATATGGTCCAAAATAGGGAACAGATCAAGGTTCCAGTGGGAGAACTAAGTGATGAGGAGCTAGCCAACCATTAGGTGATGAAGATGCTCACAGACTTGACAGATACGCTTAAGTATGGCAAGCGCATAAGGGAAGAAGTGAAGGCTATGCTAAATGAAGCGAAGGAAAATCCACACAAAACCAATGGTGAGGAGAAGGAAACCAGGGTTCAAATCAATGTTTGGAATATAAGGAAGAAAAAAACAGTCATCCAGTATAAAATGAGGAAACAAGAATTGAAAAAAATGAGGATAGTCTTAGGAATGTCTGGGAAAATTTTAAACGTGCCAACATCCGAATCATACAGGTCCAGAAGGAGAAGGAGAAGAGCAAGAAATCGAAAGCTTATGTGAAAAAATAATGAAGGAAAACTTTCCAAATGTGGTAAAGGAAATAGACATACAAGTCCAGGAAGCACAGAGAGTCCCAAAGAAGCCAGACCCAAAGAGGACCATACCACATAATTAAAATGCCAAAGGTTAAGATAAAGAGAAAATAATAAAAGCAGCAAGAGAAAAGCAGAGAGTTACCTACAAAGGGGTGCCTATAAGACTATCAGCTGATTTCTCAAAAGAAACTGCAGGCAAGAAGGGACTGGTAAGAAGTATTCAATGTGATGAAAAGCAAGGACCTACAACCAAGACTACTCTATCCAGCAAAGCTATCATTTAGAATGGAAGGGCAGATTAAGTGCCTCCCAGACAAGGTAAAGCTAAAGGAGTTCAGCATCACCAAGCCATTAGTATATGAAATGTCAAAGGGACTTATTTAAGTAAAAGAAGATCCACACTATGAACATTAAAATGACAACAAACTCACAACTATCAACAACTGAATCTAAAAAATAAAAACAAAAACCAAACTAAGCAAACAACCAAAACAGGGACAGAATCATAGGTATGAGGATCATTTGGAGGGTTATCAGCTGGGAGGGGGAGGGGGAGAAATGGGGAAATGGTGCAGGGATTAAGAATCATAATTTGTTGGTACAAAATAGACAGGGGAAAGTTAATACTATAGGAAAGGGTGAAGTCAAAGAACTTATATGCACGACCCATGGACATGAACTAAGGGAGGTGGGATTGCTGGAGGGAAGTGGGGTACTGGGAAGAGAGGAGCAAAGGAAAAAGAAATTGGGACAACTGTAACAACATAATCAATAAAATATTCTTAAAAAATAAAAGTAAGTAGCCTCAAAACAAATCTATAGTGACAGCAAACACATCAGTGAATATCTGGAGCCAGGGTAAAGAGGCAGAAGAATGAACTGCAAAGGGTACAAGGGAACTTTCTGGGATGAGAGAAATGATCTATATCTTAAATCGTGGTGGTTACATAGGTGTATCCATATGTCAAAACTTATCAAACTTTACAGTTAAAAAGATGCATTTTGCTTTTTATATATTTTACTTCAATAACTTTTTTAAAAGGTAAGCAACCTCCCTGGTCATCTGTTTCATTACTACATTTTTTCTTCTCCATGGCATTTATCAGTATATAAAATTATTTCATTCATTTATTTATGTCTATTTCCAAACTCCTTCACCCGTCAGAATATGAACGTTTTGTCCACTACTCTAACTCCAGTATCTAGAACTATGTCTGGCGCATAGTAGGAGCACAATAAATTCCTCTTGACCAACTAACTAATTAAAGTTCTTCAATGGTTCTACCTCCAAATTGGATACTGATTTCATTCAGTCTCATCATCCCTACTACTACCACTTAAGGTACCATCATTTCTTGCCTGGATTATGCAGTGATGTCCTTGTGGGTCACTTTGCTTTCATCAGTGCTCCTTCCTTTCAGTCTCCACAGAGTAATCTGTTAAAAGTTGAAATCAGATCACATTACTCTTGATTTTTTAAAAATGTGGAGAAAATTTGATTAAGAAGCTGAATAAGTGAATAAGAAAAGGAAAGGCAATTAAAAATCCTTAAAAAATACAAAACATATATAAGAAAAGTTAAGATCTTAATATTAAATATACTAAAATGTAATAATGGAGCAGATATGAATCTCAAAAATATAAAAATACCTCAACTATTAATGATGGGGTGGCGAATAGCCTCAGAGCAAAATATTTTCTTCTATCTGCATAGGTTATCTCTTAAATGTCTGCTGTCCCAGTCTGCATGCCTTTTATATCTCTTCTGCGTTCCTGCCCTGGTGGGGCAGATGAGTCTTCTGTGGAGTCACCCAGGGCCTCATCTGCCTGAATACACAATGCCGCTATGACTCTCCAATCTAGCCACCTTCCCAACATACTTCCAGAAAGTGACCCCTGGTCCCTCCTGCTCTGGAAGCTCTAAACCTCACCCTCTTCTCTCACCAACCAAGTGAATCTCCTTGTCTTAGGGGAAATTCTCTGTTTCTTTGAGACACTATGTGCACCCACAAGTCACATTCTCTTTTGCTTTTTTCCTCAAATTCTGTAATTTCTGTAAAGATATTAAGGTTGAGGAAACTAAAGCTAGAGAAAGTGCAGGAAATATACTTGTTTCATTGTGAAATATCTCACCCTAAATAAAGAAGTACAAAATTGGCTTCGTACTTAGGTATGGGAGGAGAAATGAGAGATCAAGAAGCAACGAAAATGTGTAAACATCGCAAAGTATTAACTAGCTATAGTCTCCTAGTAACAAATTTTTGTGTCTTCAACAAGGAAAATTTATTTCTGACCTAGATTCAACTCTTTCAATAGCATAGGATTTGAGTTTTTAATTTTTCCGGGCAGTAGGCACTGTGACCGACTCCCTAATATTCCCATTCTGTTCCGTGATTAATCTAAACAATTCAGGGCGATTTACCTCCTTGCCAGTGATTGGTTCAAGGCTAAACAAACTTAAGCTAATTTGGGTTAATGAGGTTCATGGAGAGTCTTGGTAAGGGCTCTGGGAAAGAAACGTCCTCAGTCTTTAATGTCATGGAAAGACAGGCTCTTTCTTCTATTCTCCTAAAAGTCATGAATGAGGAAGCAGAGTTCCAATTGCCACCAGCAGTCATAGCAACAATAAGGATACCCACAAGGAAAATCATTGGGTTTAGGTTACAGCCAAAACTGGACGGCAGAACAAAGAAGCAGAAAGAACCTGTATCTTGATGCCATCATTCAGCTATGAGGTCTTGCCCTAATTCTTTATTGTTTGCATCCTTCCTGGGACAGAATTTGGTGCCAGGAATGGAAGTGATGCAAATAACAGACCCAGTAGGTTGTATGGTGGCCCCCGAAAGATTTGTCCACATCCTCATCCCTGGAACCTGTGAATGTTATCTTATTTGGAGAAGAGGTCTTTTGTAGATGCTATTAAGTTAAACTTTATTGTTTTCAAGTTCAGCCGGATGTTGAAGAAACACAAAGACATTTTAATAAAAAATGTTCACATTTGCCTTTATTACATGACATTCCTCAAGATCAAAAATGTCTTTTTTCAATAGTACTTCATATGGCTCAGAAATTTAAGGTATTTTTTAAAAAATTCAGTTCAGTGAATTATTTAACAATGTTACCAATTTTAGAAATTTATTCTTCTATAACTAAAACCCTACTCTGGGAATCTGAACATGGGGGTTCTGTCTTGGTCACTGTGCTGCGCAGCTTTGAGTAAGTTATGTCCTGCCCTGAGCATTAAGTACTTCTGTGGAACTGTCAGCAGTTCTTAAGTGCATCAGAATCATCTAGGTTCTTATTATACAGATTTCTGGGCCCCTTCCCAAGTCTACTAAATCATATTTTCTAACATCGAGGCCCAGGAGTCTGTATTTTAATTAACTAGATGATTATGACAAACAGCCAAGTTTGTGACCCAGTGAATTAGATGACCTCCAAGATTCTTCACGGCTCTAAAAATGCGATTTTCTGTTTCTTTTATCACTGTTTGTCCAATCTTTACTTCTAAGTACTGTGCTCAAAAACAAAACCACGAAATACACCAAGACCATGATCTAATCATTTTATAACCTAGCAGCTACATAGTGCCTGGTATGTAATAGGCACTCAATAAATATTTGAAGAATTATTAATGGTAATTAAGTAAATGAACATTATTTTATGTGGACCCCAATCACCTATGGACAGAGAAATCTAAAGAGAGAGAAAATATTATACACTTTTAACTGATTAATCTTGTACTCTGTGTCTACCCTACCACATACTTCAAATAATGGGTTATGTGAAGGAAGTTAAAGCATATTTAGAGACCCAATAAGAAAGTGGTTGAGATTCTCCTGTGGGCTGGATTATGCTACAATATCTCCCAGTGGCAGCGACAACTGAGGGAGGCTCATGATTCAGCAGGAGCTAGTTATCCTCTCCTTGACTTTTCCAGGTCCAGAAAAAGCCATATACTGACTGGGTGACAGATGTTCTCAAGCCGTGCTGCAGGCCTGAACCTGCAAAGGCCACCTCAGGTTTCTGTGTGACCCTAGTGAGTGGGAAGAGGCCCTCATCTTCTGTTAGAAGGTATGCATAAATTCACCAGCAATGTGTGCCAGCCAAGCAGAGTGTCCCCAGAACATCTGATGACCTCATTGTCCCTTCTCCCAGCCCCCCTTCTGGAAACTCCACTGACCACCCCTTGGGCTTCCCTGGCTCAGATACTGTCTGCTGGCCTGGGAAGGTACCGACTCAGGATGAAATCTGTCACAGGAGTGGGCAACTTAGCCAAGGGGAGGTAGAGGAGTTTGGCATCCAGGCCAGGGTTGTAGCGGATGCGTGGGCTCCGGGAGACAATGGCGTGTTCCATGCTGTTGGTGACATCTCTGATCCTTGGCTCTGCCAACCGCATCATGTTTGTTAACTTTTCAGTATCTGTTTGAGGAGGGAGAAAATAAAAGGCTCTATTATTTTTCTCTAATGATGGTTGCTGCTGAATTCCATCCAAGCTCCCTTTCCATCAGATAACTGATCTAACATTTCAGGCAGATCTACCACACCCTCCAGGTTGTCCTTTATACAAGCACCCTATAAATAATCTTATTTCTCTTCCTGAATTTAAGTATTGTGTATTGCACTAATTCAAAAGACTATATCCATCCATATGTTCATTGTAGCAGCAACTTATCAATAGTGCCCATCAATAGGTGGATAAAAAAGTGGTGGTACATATATGCAATAGAATATTACTTGGCCATAACAAATGAAAGCTTACCATTTATAACTAAATGGATGGACATATAGGGTATTATGCTAAGTAAAATAAGTCAGAGAAAGACAAATACCATATGATTTCACTTATATGTGGAATCTAAAGAGAAAAATAAATGAACAAAGAAAGTAGAAATAGACTCATAGATAGAGAGATCAGAATGACGGTTACCAGAGGGGAGAGAGTTGAGGGGTTGAGTGAAAAGGGTGAAGAAATTAAGAAGTACAAACTGGTAGTCACAAAATAGTCACAGGGACATAAGTACAGCATAGGGAATATAGTTTATAATATTGTAATAACTATGTATGGTGCCAGGTGGGTACTTAAAATATTGGGGAGATCACTTTGCAAAGTATATGATTGTCTAAACACTGTGCTCTACACACCTGAAACTAATACAAAATAATATTGAACGTAAACTGTAATTAAAAAAAAAAAAGAACCGTGTGTTGAATTTCTACTATTGCGTTAGAACAGGAACAAGAAAAACTGTGCCCAGTTCTGCTGCTTACTGTGTGACCTTGAGCTTAAACTGTCATCATCTGTAAAATAGAGATAATAATACCTGTCCTAGAGAATAATAAATATAAATAACAGCAGGTTAGAAAGTGGAGGAGGACGGAATAGAAGACAAATGTAAGTAAGTGCATAGAAAAGTTGGAAGGAAGGCGGTAAAAATATTCTCTGGCTCATGGGATTTATAGTTACTGGAGGGTTTTTTTCCCTAGAGCTCCCAAATTTTCTACAAAAGCATGAAGGAAAAAAAAATGTTATTAGGAAATAGTAACACTGTCCTCGTGTTACAGAAACAGAGGTGTTCCAAAAACCACAGACTTTGCAGCTGGGGGATGGGGAAAAGGAAGCATCTTTTCAGAATGCCTCCACATGCCTGAGGCTGGTGGCTAGTGTCTTTCTTATGCAAAATGGCTTTAATGCATCCAAAGCCTCAGGTAGATGGGAGGAGTCTTGAACCAGGGGACAGTATGGAGAAAGCACACAGAGCCTACGTAAGGTTCTGTGAATGGTCAGAACTGTTTGCAACGCCCACTGTGTCAGAGGACGCAGTCAGGGATATATAAGCAGCTGCGGACATTTTAGCTCTCTCTCTCTCTCTCTCTCTCTCTCTCTCTCTCTCTCTCTCGCGCGCTCTCTCGCTCTCTCTCGCTCTCTCTCGCTCTCGCTCTCTCTCTCGCTCTCTCTCGCTCTCGCTCTCTCTCGCTCTCGCTCTCTCTCTCTCGCTCTCGCTCTCTCTCGCTCTCTCTCGCTCTCTCTCTCTCTCTCTCTCTCTCTCTCGCTCGCTCTCGCTCTCGCTCTCTCTCGCTCTCTCCATGTGGCTTGGAGAAGGGGTCTCCAGGCTGCTTTAAGAGGCTCTCACCACGCAGTTTTGAGGAGAGGAGATCCATGCGGTTTGCAGGAAGAAGGCAGTTTACAAGGAGGCTGAGAATACAGGCGGTCCTGCATTGAGAGCTGGAGAGCACCACAGCACAGAAAGGACCTCCCCAATCAGGATTGAATGATTGGCAGCTGCTGGTAAAGCTGAACTGTGTTTGGAAAGTAGGGAAATGGTTTCTCTAACTTTCTTAAAACTAGCCTGGTTTGGTAGTGGGGAGGCAAGGATATGTGTTTATAGGTGTTTTAAAGAATATAAGACTTAACAACAGAAATCCACAAATAACTAAATCTATATAACTGTTAAATAAACAATTCTTTTTCTTTTCACTAAACTCTGGTATTGAGTTATAATTTTGGCGGCGGGCAGTCGGCCCCTAACTAAAGAGCCCGTGGGTTTGTTTTCAGTTGGAGAAGCCCAGGGGTTCTGTAACACTCGCCTTGGTCAGAAGACCATTGTGGGGCTCAAATGATCTCAGGCGCAGACAGGCGTGTTATAAGACTCTAACAAACGTGAGGGTGTTGTGCTAACATTGTGCACGTGAGCGTGGAGATGGGTGCAAGGCACTCAAGTGGTGCAAGCCTGCCAAAGCTCACTACACAAACGGGATGAGGCATGAGGTACACCTGTGGGCTCTGATGTGTACTGGTGCCCTAGGGCTTGTACTTCAATGACAGCCCCAAGCACTCTGGAGGAAGTGGTGCCTGAGAGTCAGACCTCGAGATGAAGGATTAAAACTTGAAAGCAGCCCTGGCGAGTGTGGCTCAGTGCATTGAGTGCGGCCTGTAAACCAAGGTGTCGCTGGTTTGATCCCTGGTCAGGGCACATGCCTGGATTGTGGGCCAGTTCCCTGACTGGGGGCGTGTGAGAGACAGCTGATCAATGTATCTCTCACACATTAGTGTTTCTCTCCCTCTCTTTCTCCCTCTCTTCCCCTCTCTCAATTTGAAAATAAATAATAAAAAATCTTTTTAAAAAACAACAACTTGAAAACAAAGAGAGAGCTAAAGTGGGCCTGACTTGGAGATGGTCCAGGAAGGCTAGGAACTCAGCCCCACTCCGCCAGACACTGCTATGCAGTTGATGAAGGAAGGACAATATCATTTGAGTACTCTTAACCTTGACTTTGAGGAACTTCCATTTCTGTTTCCTGGAGAGAAAACTACTGCAGTGAAAAAGGGCAAACTACATTTTGGGGTCCCCAAAGACTGTCTGTAAAGTGATAATGTCTTAGGATGCCAGTACTCTGTCCTCCATCCTTGGGCCTGACACAGGGAGGTGAGTGTCAGAGGACTCATTCAAGATGCAAGGGCAGAGTGTGCTAACTCAGAGCCAGGGAGGCTGGGAGGACTGATGTGATAAGGTGGTTTTGGAGCTAGGCTCTGAAAGACTGGAAGGATCCACAGAGCCCGTGGGATGGAAAAGGCTACCTGAGACATGGAAGTAGCATAAGGCACATTTTTTTCATTGTGCCTTATGCTAGTGGAGTCATCAAAGCCTCTTATGATCTGACTCTTAATCTCTCCCAGCCTCATCCCCCACCATAACTCCTTCACACTTCTCTCTGGCCAGACTGGTACTAACAATGATGGCTAAGGTTTAATTCTCCAGCAATCCATGAGAGAGGAGTTACTACACTTTACAATGAAGAAACTGAAGTTTAGACAGTTGTGAAACATAGTTGGAGAGACAGCTGTAATCCAAACCCTGAATCACCACTGTCTCCAAAAGCACGCAGTGTCGTCCAGTCTCCAAACACTGCTCATGCTCCTCCTTCTGTGGGGAATAGCTGCCATCTTTTCCTCTTTTGGTTTACTATTCAAAACTCACTAAAGCATCCATTGCCTCCTCTGTGAAGGTTTCTGCAACAGTAGAACTAAGACTGCACTGTTGCTCTGTTTTTGTACAGGTGTTCATTGTTGTATGATTCTCCTGTGATATTGTATCTACCTCTAGTTCTCCTTTGCTAGACTTATTCCTGGATCCTTTCTATCATCTCTGTATCCGCATAAACACTGGTTAAACTGAAGTGAAAATCGGAATATAGTCATCTGGAAAATTTTTTTTTACCTAAAAGTAGTCAAATGCTGCCTGAAATTTTTTTTCTGCAGTCATGGTGAGGACAACAGATCACTCAGTGCATGGTATTTTGTAATCTTTACTATGCTTCAGAAGAATGATAGCAGTTTTCTGACAAGTAGTTTTCAGAGGAAGTTTGTCTATCTCCATGGTCTTTTAAGGCCCACAGATGACTACAACTTCTGCCTGCATTGAGCCACTTTACGTACTTAGAAAACAGCCTTGTTAGGTTTTTCAGACACAGGCTGAATCTGTGTTTCACCCTAGCCCCATAGCAGCCCCATAAATAATTTGGGCCACTCTTTGCTAAGGGACAGTTTTAGGATGACCTCACAGAGGATATATATTATTCCCCCCAATCCATCCACCCATATATTTCCTTTGCTAAGAGCAACAGTTGCAGATTTTTTTCTGGGGATCCTTGCCTCTCCCTCTCTGAGACCTTTGGTCTGGGCAGAGCACATGGCCCAGCCTGAGCCAATCAAATCTTTACATTCCCCTGGACATAGTGACAAGCTCAGGGTTGGGTAAATCCTGTCATCCCTTTGATCCTGCCATCTTAGGTCCACTAAGTCAGAGTGAATCTTAGGCCTTTTGCGAGCTACCAAATGAACTATCCCTGGGAGAAGATGAGGAGATGCTGTAGCCATGTGACCCCCACCAGGGACAGCCTGTGAGACTGGAGCCAAGACAAAAGAAGTGGAGCCAAGAAATAGGGTAAAACCTGACTACACTGACTATACCTAAAAACATAATTTGTGGACTTGATCAAGCTATGCCTGAAAGCCATCTCCTTCAATATTTTAGTCATAAGTGTCAGGAAATTCCATTTCTGCTTAAATAATTGGAGTTGGGTTAGGGAAATGTGTACCTAGACCGTTGGGGTCCAAAGGCACCAGAAATGGGGCTGAGAGCCTGCCTGGTTGCTTCACTCTGGCCCAAGAGAACATCCTGAACCAGCAAAGTGCCAGCCCTACCTTCTTGACCAACAGCCAGGTCACAGAGAAGCAACTGGAGAAGAGAGATGCCTGCCAAGGAGGTGCCAGCTGATTGTGCCAGAACCAACTTCTATTGACAGATCAGAGCCGGCCCCCACCCCCCTGCCCCTGCCCCGCCAAAGGCAGCTACAGAGATGGCTCTGAGGTGCCAGGATCCAGAAAATGGAGAGAACTAGGAAGTCTTCTGGATCATCCCTTTTTGAAATCAAACCTCAGCTTTGAGATTAGATCATCTGAGTGAACGTTGGGACTGCTGGTCCTCAGAGTGGCTTTCTCTCTCCTACCACGAGGTGCTCTAACAGGTCTTTCAGCCAATTCCTCCTCCACTGCACCTATAGCACCCCTTGAGCCTCAATGGCCGGGGTTCCATTCATCCCTCAAACTGGAAGAACTGCACAAAGTTTTGGGGCAGTATAATAACAGCTATAATGACCGTCCTCTACTCTCTCAAAATATCTGAGGTTCACAGGAGACCCTTAGCCCAGAGAGGAAGAGAGATGTCCAGAGCGCCTTCCTTTAAAATACTCCTGTGCTCCTTTTCTTCCTTTTTAATTTAACAGGCACTTAATGTGTGCAAGATATATCACAGATATTAACTCTCATAGCAGCCCTGTGAGGTACACACTTAACATTAGCTCCATTTTATAGATGAGAAAACTGAGGCCTAGCACAACTAGGTAACATGCCCAAAGTCTCCTAGCTGGTAAGTGGTAGAGCCAGGATTCAAATCCAGGCAGCCTGGCTCAAGCAGCTGTGATTTTAATAACCTCTCTGTATTTATGTCAGTGCATTTCACCTGATTCACCAGCATAATGACGTCAGTGGCAGGGGGACGGGGCGGGGGTGGAAGGGGGGTGGGGGGGTGCCAGGTGTCTGGAGTGGGCAGCATCTCTGGACAGCATCCCTCCTACTGCCCCCATCTCCCTGGCAGCTCTAGTTCTGTCACTCCCAGCAGTTTTCCACTTGGTCTCTGTTGTCAAATCTCAGGCCTGTCAGTCACTAGCTGTGTGGCCTTGGGCCCTTTAACCTCTCTGAGCCTCCATCCCACCATCTATAAAATGGAAGTATGTCAGTGACCCCCAAGATCTCCTTGAACCTCTCAGACACCCCTCCCCCTGTGAGGGAAACTCACAGATGCGGAAGTACTCCTCTCCATAGCTATCCCGGGTCTCCTGAGGCAGCTGTCCCCACAGCTTCTGCAGGCGCATCTCCATGCTGTCCTTGCCCAGAATGGATGTCCGATAGTTCCCCGGCTCAATGATGCTAACTTTCACCCCAAAGTAATGGAGCTCACGCCTAGGAAAGAAGAGCCGGATTCAGTCTGGGACTCCAAGATGACAAAGGGCCATCAGGGAGAGTCGCTTCTGACACCTGTATAGGTGCTGATCTCCTCAAGAAACCAGAGGTGCTCTCCCTCCACCTGCACCAACCTTGGCTCTCATGCAAGTAAAGCCTGTTGTATGGCCTCAGACCTTTCCCAAGCCTGGTCTCTGGGCAGTTCACATTAGGCAAACGCAGCGGGAGGAAGTTAACAAAAAATCTAGACTAAAGCCTTACCTCCCACCAGGTCTCTCCCACTCGCTCACAGAGCAAAAGGAATGAGAGGTCAGTACAAGGCTTGTGTCCTCCTCGGAGGGTGTCCCACAAACACATCTCTCCCCAGGCCTCTCTGTCTGTTTGGGAGACAGTCTCCCTACTCCCACAAGTCCAAATAGGGTTTCATTTATTCTGGGATAGCTCAGAGGAAAGCAGGAAGATAGCCTCCAATTACCACCCCACCTCTTCTCCCATCCTTTCTTCTCCTGGTCCTTGGGGAAGGCCCCCTGGGGGCTAGCCTGTCTCCTACTACTGTTTTATTTTCTTCCCTTAAGAACTCCCCTGCACCCATGCTGTTGTTCTCCCCGCCCCCAACCCTCTCTTCCTGAGGTGAAACCCCAGGACTCCCACCCAGAGTGGTTTGGCACCAAGGCTCAGTCACCTGATGCTGTCAGAGAAGGCCTCGACGCCAAACTTGGAGACACAGTAGCCACCACCAATGACAGCCACAAGACCACCAGAGCTGGACATGTTGACGACCCTGCCCCGGGCTTTCTTGACCATGGGTAGCATGTGGAGGGTCACGTTGATCAGTCCCACTAGGTTCACATTGATCACCTTCACAAAGTCCTCTATAGTCAGCCATTCATTGGGACCACTGGGCACGCCCACACCAGCGTTGTTCACCAGGGCCCAGAGGCCTAGGGGGAAGATGGAGAGAGGGAGAGTGAGCTACACAGGATCACCAAGGTCTCCTACCCACTGCTCAGGGCTGTTGAGGATGGTTGAGCAGGTACACAAAACATAAGACAGCCAGCTGGAGCCTGCGCAGGGAACTATGACAGCCGGAAGGGAGATGTGACTTTTACTAATTAGTTTTCCCTAAACGGTCACTTTTCTGCTTCACACAATTGACCAGTGACCTGGGCCCTGTACCAGCTAACAATCCAGGCTTTAAGTAATGACATCTAAGCTATTAGCGCTGCGAAAAGAGCTGTCATTTTCATACAAATGAATAAATGTTTTAACTCCTTCCCCAATTACGCTTTCCCCTCTGGATTCCCCTAAGTATAAGAGACCAATTTTAGTACACACATTACCAAAATTACTTCATTCACACATTCATTTATTCATTCATGAACCTATTCTGTCAGTTACAGAGGAAGGTGCTAGAGATATAAAGTGAACAAGACAAGGTCTTTCACTCAGGGAGCTAACAAACCAGAGAAGAAATAAATAACATTTATAAATAAATATATGAAGCATTTAAATAATTATGGAAATTGTGAGACGAGGCTGTTGGAGATCATTAAATTGAGTTGGTATAAATGGAGAGAAAGAATGCTAAGTATTGCCATTCCGTTCTGCAGGGGACTGGGCTTGAAGAGCTCAAGTTCTAGTCCTGGGTCTACCTCCAGCCTTGGACAACTCACTTTCTCTGGGCCTCAGATTCTGCGTTGACTGGACTAGAACAGTTGTTTCCAGCCTATGGTTTGCAATCCTGAGAGCTTCCCAGGCTGAACCTCAGAACCTGCCCAGGGAGGGAGATGCAGGAGATGTTAACTTTCATTTGTTTTACACATTAAACTTTCAAGTAAAATTCTACTTGGAAGAAGGTGTTTGATAATAAAAGCATGCTGGAAAAGCCTCTAAATGATCCCAGAGGAAGCCTTCCAGTGCCTTCATTCAGGGATTCCATGAGCCCTACTGCCCTGGCTCCTTACCTTCCTCTCTCCCACACCCCCACCTCCCTCCCCTTGGCCTCTGAAGCCTCAAGAACTCCTCTGGGCACACTTTCCACTCTTCCCTGAGGGCAGGTCTGGCTGTAAACACCACACATGGGCCACCCCTTCCCCTGGGCGTGTGGTCCACACAAAAGCCAAGCCCTCACCCTATCTTCCTGTTTCCTCCAAGTGGAGAGGCCCCAGGAGACCAACTGTCTGGCAGGACTCAGAAACTTCTCAGGTAGAGGGGACTCTCTTGTCTTACAGAGGAGGGAAGGAGGCCTCTGAAACCCAAAGACTAAGAAACCCAAGAGGTCTCTGCCTGTGGAGAAAAAACACACACTCGCCACTACCTCTGACCACCACAGGTAAACAGCTTTGCCTGCTGGAGAATCAGCACAAGCTTTAAAAAAAAATTTTTTTTTTCTGCCAAGAGCAACTAGAGAACTGTCAGAACACTGCAAACAGCTTTAGGGTCAACCTGACATGTTCAAAGACTCTCCGGCACAACAAGAAAGTATGCCGGAACCCCCTCATCCCATTTCCCAGTGCTTCTTAGACCAAGAATGTTGTGTAACAGAGTAGGCAGAAAACAGCCCCCCGAAGATGTGCCATACTAATCCCTGGAACCTGTGAATATGGTGGATTACATAGGAAAGGGGAATTAAGGTAGCCGACGAAATTCAAATTGCTAATTGACTGTCCTTAAAATGGGGATATTAGCCTGGATTAGCCAGGTGAGCCCAATATAATCACAAGGGTCCTTTTAAGTAGAAGAGGGAGGAAGAGAAATGGCAGCATGAAAAGGACTTGGCCTGACCTCGCTGGCCTGGAAGACAGAAGAACAGGGTCATGAGCCAAGGAATGCAGGCAGCCTCTAGAAGCTGGGAGAGGCACTGAAATGGATTCTCCCCTAGAGCCTCCAGAAAAGAACACTGCTCTGTTTACACCTTGATTTTAGCCCAGTTGAGACCCATTTTGGACTTCTGACCTCCAGAACTACAAGATAACAAATTTGTGTTGTTTTAAGCCACTAAGTTTGTGTTACTTTATTACAGCAGTAACAAGAAACTAATATATCCAGTGAATCATTAACACAAGTGGCTCACGGCTGAATCTAGGGCGTTGGGTGAGGCAGCCTGTTGAAAAAAAGAGACTCAGTCTTGCTGAATTATTCATTACTTAGTTCAGCCAGCAAATATTTGGCACCTTACTCGGTGCCAGACACTGTTCTCAGTACCAAGGATATGTATTATAATAAATAAAAGAGACAAAAGGACCTGCCCCCCCCCCCAAGCTTTATTTTAGCAGGGGAAAATAGACAATAAATAAAATCAAATAGCAGATAGTGGGAAGTGCTAAGCAGAAAAATAACGCAGGAAGTTATTGCCTGGTCCCTCTAGAGCTCTCCTGCCCCCACCTGTGTGCATGGACCCCAGACTAGTTCCTTTAGGAGTTAGGATTTCCCCTAGGCTGCCTCTTCTACAACAGGCCCACGTTGTTCCTCCTGTTCCTGTGTCCACGCCCTTCATGCAGGAAGCTCCCCAGGCAGGTCCCTGTGCAGTCCTGGTCCAGCCCCAGCCCACAGCCTCCTTTCCCAATAGGAGCATCATTCTGATGTCAGCACTTCCTCTGAGTTCAACCTAATATCCACCATGATGTGAGGAAAGGACATATCTCTCTGTTCTCAGCCTTCTAGCTTGTTGCCGTCAAGGAGAGCAGATGCCTCCACTCAGGGAGTCCAACCTCACGCTCCCGTCTTGCCTTCCCCCAGCCTGGTTCTGACAAGAGCTGATGGTCAGGACTGCCAAAGTCCCAAAGTAGCAACTCCATCTTTAGAGGTTTGGACATACAGATCACTGCTTCTCTCCCCTACTTCCCATGGCAACCTCCCTCCGTCCCTCTGGGTATCTGGGAGAGAAAAGTTCCTTCCTGTGGACACACCAAACCATGCAATGGCTTCCAGTCCCACTGGGCCAGAATCTCAGTCCCTTTCTCTACACCACTTCTTCCACCCCATCCGAACCACAGGGTCCCTGATAACTGTCAGATGCCTGTAGGAGAAAGAGAAAAAGAAGGATAAGAGCTGAGAAAGCTAAAGAATGCAATTTACCCCACCTTGCTCGCCCACTTGGTCCCTCACCCACTGGGCTGCCATCTGGATGCTCTCACTCTTGGTGATATCCAGTAGGGTGGTCTGCAACCGATAGGAGGTATCTTGCTGAAGCTTCTGGGCCCCCTCCTCAGTGAAACAAGCAGCCAGCACCCGCATGCCACGATCAACCAGCTGCTTGGCCAGTAGGTTCCCGAAGCCCGAATCACAACCTGTGATGAAGACATACTTGTCTGAGATGTTGCGGACAAGATTGCAGTTCTTGAACCAGCGGTACATAAAAGAGAGGTCTGTGAGAGCCGCCATAGGGCTGGGAGGAGGTGATGGCCAAGAAGGATCAGGCTCAGGAGACAGCGGGAGACTCTGGTCCTCTGCCCCACCAGCTGGCAGTGTGCTGGAGCTGCTGAAAAGAAAAGCTCTCCTCCCTTCCACTGCTGGCAACATACACAGGGCCCCCAAGTGAGCCACTCTGTAATTTTTATAGGTGGATGGATGCATCACCACACCAATTAACCCAGATGCAAGAAATTCAAGTCTAACCTGAAGCCTTGTCACCTCAGACAGCCCTGATGGCTGTTCTTCTCTCTCCCCAGCCCTGATGAGTGAAGATGCCAGGGATGGGAAAGACCTCAGTGGTGACGTTGGCACTTAGAGGTGGCTTACCTGGGTGGTCTGAGCAGAGTAAATGAGAAGGATCTGAGCCCAGAAAGCCCCCCTGGGAATCTCCCACCTCTGGTCCAGGGAGCAAAATCATTTGTCATGAGTCGTCGGCAGCCGTCCGTCTCGAGAGACGATGGTGTAGCTTCTTAAGAGTCTATCTGCACCGCCGAGAATGGCTGTGCAGTCCTACTCGGGAGTGACATGGTATCTGTCTCCTCCCGTGTTGAATCGACATCTTGTGATGACGCTGAAGCTACAGAGCCTGGGCAGGGTGATATGGAGGGTCTGCTGTTGCCCATGCAGCACACACCCCCTCTCTTCGCAGCTGAAGGGTCCAAGGGAAAGACGGAGTCGATACAGCTTGGGTTCAGGTGCGCTGCAGGAGTTGCCGGTGTTGACTACAACGTCAAACCGCCTTAGGGACTCCGGCTCCGGATTTTCTGTCGGGGTTTACTCCCTTAGCCTTTCCCCTGAAGAGGTATGCCGCAAGGCAGCGGGGGTTTTTTGGAGTCAGAGTTTTCCTTCTCTGATGTACCCTGACTGGAAGATCGAACCAGCGACACTTAGCTCGCAGGCCGACGCTCAATCCACTGAGCTAAACCAGCCAGGGCATGTAAATGCTTAATTTTTATTTTTAGAGGAAAAAAATTAAGATAAATTCATTAATGTAAAACAAACAAACAAACAAACAAAAGCCTTTGTGCCTTCTAAATCCCAAGAGTAATGAGTTCCAGGTTATTAGCTCTCTGGAATTCTCTGCCCTTAGGTGAGTGTCCATTATGAAAGATGATGAAAAAGGGTTTTTCTCAGGGTAGCTATGTCTTCATTGTCCTGAGACCAGAGGCAGCAGGGCCTGCCTATAAAGGAGGCTGGTGATGGGACGCCCCAACTCCCGGGAAGCAGAAGGACCAAGGGCCTCAGGGCCTGGGTCCCTGGGAGGTGTTAGATCACCAATGAGGAGCCCTCATTGCACTCCAGGCAGGCCCAACTCCCACCCTCACCCAGTGACCAGGCAGATGGAGGACGTCATCAGCAACCCTGGGGGAAGGACCCCCACTGGGCATTTTTTTTTCTACCCCCAGGATCAGACACACACAAGGTGATTGGTGGTCTGAGGGTCCTGGGGGATGGGGTGGGGTGATGGTAGGAAGAAGGGATTATGAAATCAACTGGCACAATAGCTAGTTGAATGTGCAGAGGGAAGAGAGGCCGGGAGTCAAAATGATTCTAAGGTATGGGGCTTATAACAGGTAGAACCACAGGTGGCAAGAATAATAGGAGGGGGGACACTTTGGGCATAGGGAGGGAAGGCAGGAGAAGAGAGAGTTCTGATATGAATATCAATGAGATGAAGTCATGTGGATGGGTCAGAGTTCCCTGGGCAGTTGCAGAAAGGGCCTAGGGCTGAGTCCTTGGCTGTGAGATAAAATGACATATGGGATGAACAGAAGACTGAGGCCAGATGCTTGGAAAGTTCTCAGGGTCAGGACTTGGAAGGGAGGGAGGGATTTCAGGCAATAGGGCAAAGAACTCACAGAAAGGTAGGAGTGAAGCTGGGCAAGATAAGGAAGTAAGGACATGAGGCAGGTGTGAGTCATGAAGGAACACACCCAGGATTGCATAAGATGCAGGGACAGAATGATGCTAGTCTACAGTGGTTCTTTGGATCACCTACTAGGGTCGCTATCAAGCAAAGGGGAGCTTGATCACATGGCACCTTGGTTTAAGACTTGACAACTAGTGTTGAGAAAAACAGGGGTCTTTATTTACAATGTTCATATCGGAGCACTCCTGCTCGGAGTCCTGTTCTCCCACGAGACCCAGCACTTCCCTTGCTGCCCAAAAGGCTATAAGCCAACTCCAAACCCAGTAGTTTCCCATTCCTTATCTGTTGGCTCTCTCCTTCAGGATCTGGGTTATGATGTCATCAGCCTATATATAATAGTCCAGAAAAGCATGGTGAAGTCCAGGATAGACACAAGTCCTTAGAGTGTCCTCTCCGTATGTCCTGAGTTCTAAGAGTCTAGATAGCGTCTGGGTCAGCAAGGTGGAGTCCTTGGTGGCTTTGGAACCAGCTGGAGCTGGCACAATCAAAGCAGCAGCATCCCTGCTTTCTTACTAGCCCAGGCTGCATGGCCAGATCATCCCTATGAACTGCATAGCTGCTTGCTGCTTCTTCCTCATCACGGACCAGCTTCACTACAAAGCTGCCTAGTTGCTACATCATGGCTCTCTTTCTACACACTGGACCTCATGGCGGAGTGGTGTGGTCTGTCTGCAGTCTTTCCAACTGTGTGTCCCTGTGCCACAAATGGCTACTGCCGTATTTTTAAACCCTGACCATGTCCTGTGACACAGTCAGTGTGGTGACTAGTCCTGGTCACTGGCAGAATCTCATTCAGGCCCTGTAAGCTCTTTTGTCACCACTCTATGATCAAAGCCCCTCCCATCTCCTTGGCCCCATGGAGTATCCATACCATTTGCATAACTAAGAAACTAGCTACCTGCCATAGATATGTAAAGGCATCTCTCAGGAGAATGGCTGTGTTTCATTGAGTCCCATCCCCCAACTTCTAAGGCTTCTGTCCATTCTCTTACAGGGTCACCATTCCTCAGGATAAGCCTAGTCACCAGCTCATCCTCGGGGTCACAGGGCCAACTGCCCATACTTTCTGTGTCTAGAGGGTCTGACACAAAGTTCCCTCAATAAAGGGACAAAGATGTATCTCTGTGCTCCACTGTCTACCAAGGTTGGTCAGCTCCAGAATCAGTTAAAGCAGGTGTCTCCTTGGAAAAGGACAGAGAGCTCAACTACTCTATTCCAAGGGTGGTGGGAGATCGGGTCATGGACCCACTTTTAGGGAACAAACTCAACTCCTATATGCAAAGTGATAGAAGCAAACCTCACCTACTTCATAACTACTCCAAGGCACAACACCTCTTATACTGGATCTAGGAGGCATTTCCCAATTCTGCCTCCTGGGTGAGTGAACAGGGAAGTCTTGGCTGGGAGATGTCAGATAATTTCACTTAAGGGCTGAGCAGGCTCAGGAGTAACCCAGTTCTTGAAAAGATAAGTGAGACCCAGGGGCTGCCTCTGGATCTTGAAAAGGATGGCTTGGGACTGCCCCAACATAGGCCTGGGCCTGGCTCATCATCTTATGGGCCTCTCTGTTGACTACCGGCTAAGGCAGTGCTCCCCTGGGCTCAAACTCTTAACATCACAAAATTCAGACCATGGACTGGAGGCTTGGAGGACTGGAGGCTTGGAGTGCTGCAGGACCACAGAGAAGGCTCTTTCCCTAGGACTGGAAATGCCACCCATTCCCAGATGACAGGCCTCTCTGCTGAGCTGGCACCTGAGGCTGATGGGTCTGCCTGGTGATTACCCTCCACACCTCTGTCTCTATCCACAGGTATCTTCAGTGGAGCAGGGCCTTGACCTCCTCTAGGCCATTTCCAACCTGTGGGAGGGGGAGACTGGTCAGGGCCAAAGCATACTCTGAGGAGATAAACAGAGGCAGAGGACATGGGGCTGAGCCCCCTCCCAGTGTTCACTCTTTCCCAAAAGTGTGGATTTGGGCCCATGAGGCTCAGAGACTTGAGAAGCTGCTCAGGCAACAGGGCACATATTGTGTGCTATTTGGTCCCTGTTCCTCAGCCTCAAAACTTGGTTCTTTCCTCATAACAGCCTCAGTCCTAGGAGAAGCCTGGGGCCGAGGTAAGGAGGATGGTAAATTACATGACCCTAGAGACTGGAGAGCTCCGTCCCTCCATCTTACTTAGCTCCCCCGAAAAAATTAACCCTCACATTGCCCCAACTAGACCCTGCATGCATCCCAGTCTTGGTTTCACAGGGTCTTGGCAGGTCTTGGGGAGCTCCAGTTGACCACAGCACCCACCAGGAAGGTTGGCACGTACTTCATGAGGAGAAAGGTGAGCTTGGCCTCTCAGCCAGGCGAGTATCAGGTGCACTCTATGCAGTTCCTCACCAAGGATAAATTCAACTTGCATTTTTTCAAAAGATTTTTACTTATTTTGATTGATGTCAGTTCAAAATGAGAAAGGACACTTACATACTTCCTCATCCCTCCTTTCCATGTCATGGCTCTAATTTGGAAAGAAATTTTGAAAGAACTCCCTCTTTGGCTTCAGTTTCCTCTTCCACATAATAAGAGCTTTACATAATATAGCAGTCCCCACTGTGTGGGTGAGTCGGCCAGAAGGATGAACCTGAGACAGTAGGAGGCCCTAATGATGAATCTGTGCCTCCAGAAGATGGTTTGCTTCTCTCCCCACAGTCCAGCTCACTCATGAATACTGGAAACTTCTCCCCATGGATCTCCTTGACCTCTGGGCTGGCTCAATCCCATGTCCCCTTGAAGCCCTATGAAAACATCTTAGAATTGCTCATGTTGGTATCGATGCAATGGGGCTAGATGATAGCTGCCTTCACCCCAAAGTGGGAGCACTCCCTGCTGTAAGGCACACAGGCAGAGGGGCAAGGACTCCAGAGGTCTTGGGAGAGAAACAAAAACAACACAATCCCAAAGCAGACTTGGTTAAGATAAGTTTGAAAGCTTGGGGAATTGTGAAGTCCAGTGGCCGGGGGGAGAAAAATTCTGAAGATGAAGTAGTCTCTGTATAGAGCTAAAAGAGTATCTACATATTTTACATACACCGACCCATTAGCTCTAAATCCTACCTATTCTCTTGCAAAGCATCAATTAAATGCTATCTCATTCTATTTCCCCTTATATTCTATCAATCTCCAGTTTTCCCTTTTTACCTCCTCCATACTCCTCAGTCACCTCCCTCCCCTCTCTTGTTCTAGCCAACTCCCTGGCAACCTGTCCTCTGAGGAGCATCTCTCTGCCTGTGGTCTCAGCTTTCCCACATTCAGAGCCATCCGCTACCCTCCAGCAGGTGGGTTCTCTAGAGGCTGATCTGACAAAGTAGCTCCCTTGATTTAATCTTTTCCATGACGTTGCGTGGCCTCCAACAGCACAAAAATCTGTAGCTTGTCCAGGGCCCACCCCCCTTCATGAGGCCCCCATGTCCACCTTATCAGCACCCTTTCTGCCAGGCCAGGCCTACCTGTTCATTCCTGGAGGACCCCGCAGCACAGACAATCAATCATTACTTACCCTCACTTCCCACACCTAGGAAGCTTCCCCACCCTACTTTGCCAGGCTGCCAAGTTCCGTTCTTTGATCCTCAGCTCATACCCCTCTCCAAACACTCCCCTCATTCCACTGGCTACCACAGCCACCGTGGCTAACATGGTCACAATCATCAGAAGTGATGGCCATACCATGTCTGTACCTCTTGTCCCTTTATCAGCAGTCAGAGGTTATAGCTAAGGGAACAAATCTCTTATCCTCAGACATTCATCATGCACTCACAAAAGGATCCAAAAATATCTGTTGAATTGAGTCAAATACCCTACTCTCAGCTCGAGGGCTCCCAGAAGCTAAATGACATAGGGGTCAAGGACATGGGTTCTGCAGCCGTGTTATCTGGAGTCCAATTCTGCCTCAGTTGCTTTACAACTGTGGGCCCTCCTCAAGGGCATGGAGGGGTTGAATCAAATTTTATAGACCTGAGGCCCATTTCAACACCCAGAAGATAAAAAGGTGTTTCCTAACGAACCTGGCACAAAGCAAGAGAGAGGACTCTGGAAGGAAAAGCCTCTGACACTGTGTGAAATGAACTCCTAGAAAAGTCCCCACCAGAAGCACAGAAGCAGGAGGACTTACGGAGGGCCTCTGTCCCAGTTCAGTACCTGATGGAGTCCAAGAAGACCTCAGAGCCATACTTGGAGATGCAGTGGCCCCCACCACACATGGACACACAAACCAAGACACTGGAGATGTTGATCACTTGGCCCTTGCCTTCCTCACCAGGGGCAGCAGACTCAGGGTCACCTCCGTCACCCCCACCATGTTCACACTGAGCATTTTAATGAAGTCCTGTTTGGTGAGACAATCACAGGGTGCCATGGACACGGAGATGCCCGCGTTATTCACCAGGCCCCGGAGTCCTCGGTACAGTGGGGATAAGAGCAACATTATGCTGTGACCTTGTAGTGAGGACACATGTCTGGTTCAATTTTCATTACAATTACGTTTATTTTATTGAGTCAACAACAGTATGGTACATGGTATAGGGGAAAGAGTGCAGAAGAAATAGGAATGTGGTAGTTACAGGATGTCAGGGCTTGCAAACTGGATGGCAGGGTTGGTCCTTCTGATTTTTCTGCTTCTCAGTGCCTGGCATGCAATAGGCAATAAACCCATTTTTGTTAAGTGCATGGACAGAGTTTGAGACAATGGAGTAGTATTCAACAACAGCTTAGAGGAGAGAGACATAGATAGGTAGAGAGAAATGAGTAAGAGACGGAAATCAAGGGAAAACTAGAGAAGAGAAAAGAAACAGGAAAAAAATTGAGGAAAAGAAACCCATGAATAATTACTTTCCACACTCAGGTTAGGAAAGACACACTTGATATCCCAGGATTAGCGTAAATAGAGACAAGCCTGTATTGAACATCAAAAGACTAGCTTTGAAACAACGTGCATTAATTCCAAGGCAATATCTGCTCAGGAAGCCAAGTTCACCTTCTATACTGGGAAATCCCAAATTTCACCATAGAGTGAATGCCCAGAGCAGGCTTTGGGAAAAGGCATGGAGATCTCATGCCACACCCTAGTGTAGACTGCACCCTTGGCTCCGAGAAGCGTCCATGTCTCCTTTCACTCTCCCAAGGCCATTCTTACCACACCCTGCTAGGTCCCCAGCCCACTCAGCTCTCAGGAAACCTCTCTGGAAGAGACAGAGGAAAAGGTCACAACAGGAGTCAGCAGGTGCTGGGTGATAGGTGAGTTGGGGTTAGTATGGGAGCGGGGGCAGGCAGAGTTTGACCTTGGGGATATTGGAAAGAGAACAAGGTCCTGCTATAGTAGTCCCTGCTTTGCTCAGTAAACTCCCCTGGCCTTAAAGAAATGCATATTCTTTGATTTAATTATTTAATTTTACTTAAATAACATTCCTGAGAATGTGAACAAAATGCACCATACTTCTCTTCACGGATGCCTCTCTTCCCTCACACAGTACCCAATTCTGCCCTACTATGCATCACAGTCTTGGGTCACACGGCCTTAGCAGGCCTTGGGAGGTTCCAGTAGATTATGGCATCCACCAGGAAGGTGGGCATGTAGCTCATGGGGAGGTAGATGAATTTGGCATCCCAACCAGCTGAGTATCAGGTGCGAGGATGGCAGGCGGTCAGGGCATGTTCCATGCAGTCCGTCACCAAGCACAGATCGTTTGTGCACCTTTTCTCCAATAATCCAATTATATCCATGCCTGTCCAGAATGAGAAAGAATCCAGATGTATTCCACTTCCAACCACTCCCACATTAAGATCAACTTATAGAATGACTTTCTAGAATACCTGGCCCTCTACACTGAATCCACCCAAATTCCTTCGAGTGCCTCACTCCTAACCCAGGCACAACTATTTCACACTAAGCCACCTTTGGCTTTATTCCTGGGAATATCTGAAACACATAAACTGAAGGTCCTCATAAACACTAAAAATCTAAGTACCTGAAAGCCAGCTGCTCTAGCACTAGCTAAGGAGTTCATGTGTATCTTTTTTCTCTGGCTTTAGTTTCCTCCTCAACACAATGAAAAATTCACATAAGACAGTGGTGCTGTCTCTAACAAGCCTGGATCCCTTCCTGAGGTTACCAGTTGACCGCATGGGACTATGGAGATGGAACTAAAGGTCCCCTGTTTGTGGGTGAGTCAGAGCATGAAGGTTGGACCTGAGCCTCTAGGTGGTACTGATTATAAACCAGGCTTCCAGAAAGTGGTTTGCTTCTGTCCCCACAACCCACACAGCTCACTCACTGGATGTCAGGAACTTCTCCCCATAGGCCTCCTTGACCTCTGGGCTGGCTCGGTCCCATGCCTCCTGGAAGCTCTTAGAAATCATCTCAGTACTGGTCACAAAGGTCTTGAAGTAACCAGGCTCAACAATTGCCACTTTCACCCCAAAGTGGAAGAGATCCCTCCTGCAAGGCACACAGGCAGAGGGTCAAGGACTTCAGAGGTCTTATAGATACACACACACACACACACACACACACACACACACACACCCCACCCAGAAAAAACACAACCAATAAAACATCGATATAGAGAAATATCTGCTGGTTTCTGGAGACGGATATAGATCTGTGATAGTCTATAACTGTATCTGGTTGAAAGGGGGAGGCCAGTGTCCTCGACCTTGCTGTCTCAGGTGGCATCTGCCCCTCATCTTCATCCTCAGAGACCCCCTAATGCAAATCCTTGGAGCCAGCAAGTTTCAAACGCAGGAAAGTCCAAGGAATTCAAACTGTCACTCTCTAACTATATCAGGATTTACCATATTCCTACACTGGGGTAGAACATGAGTCTTCATTTATTTTTCTTGCTCTGAAAACCAGGGGTATCTGTTCCTATCGTTTACCTTTTGTATCCCCACCTAACCTGCCCAGGTGAGCCTCAGGGCAGCGTTCAAGAAGCAGCTGGGTGGTTTTCATGTCTCCACTCACAGCGGGCTGTGTTTATAGATCCTCCATTGCAGCTCCCCAAAAGGAAATGTCTCCATGAAGAAGGAATACAGGAAGGGAAGATTGGAAGTGGAAGAAGGCCATGTCCACTATCCGTCTCCTGTCACCTTCTTGTCCCTTGGAGTGATGTGCCTGTGAACTTTCTCTCTCCAACCACCCCCTTTCCCCCAACAAAACTGGGAGCGAGTGGTGGTGATGGCCTGTGGTTCTGAAGCGGTCATTGGAGTCTCCCTGGACTATGGTTATGGGGCCAGACTGGGCCCAGGGCACTCGGAGACCCAGGAGACGGCTGCTCACCTGGACAGAGAGCTCAGCCTCTCCATATTCCCTTCCTGACAGCTTCTCCTTTCCTTGCTGCTGATGAGAGGAATCTGGCATCTACACCTGGACCATTTGATTGTTTTATTTTGAAATTGGTGTCTATCATGAAACCGTACTGAACTAAGTTTGGTGTATACATATTTTTTAAAAATCAGTGTTTCAATAAAAAGATTTATATACTTAAACCTTTAACTCTGAAGATAGAATTTGGTAGGTAGTGATTAACTGTGAATAATAAACATACAATGACTTCTTTAAAAAAAAACCCATCAATAGAGGATTGCAGTAGATTAAGCTCAAAAGTCTGGGGAGTTGTGAAGTGCAGCACAGGAGGAGGAAACATATGATGATAATATTGTTGCCACTCTACAGAGTTTGAGCATATTTCCAAGTATTTACATACATTTGCTTCTGACTCTAAATCTTACCAATTCTGCTGAAAGGCAGCACTTAAATTCTATCTCTTTGTATTTCTGTCACATGCAATCAAAACTGGGTTGTGACCATTTTGTTGTTCCCATCCTTGTGAAACTCCTCCCTCTTCTCCCCCTCCCAGGTCAACCTCCAGGCCACATGTCCTCTAAGGAGCATCTGTCAGCCTGTGGTCTCAGCTACCCCACATCACAGCCATCCTCAGCCTGCAGCCAGTGGAATCTCTCCTGCTGATGTGATGAAGAAGCTCCCTGAATACAGTGGTTCCCTGAGGCTTCACTGCCAACAGGGCGCCCGGAACCCAAGTATCAGAGCAGTTATGTACGTGAATGCGCTGCACAGATGAATAATATCGGTTCCAGTTCTGCCCCAGACACTTTCTGACTGTGGGCAGGGACAGCTTGAATCAAACTCTATTGCCCTGGGGGCCGTCCCGACCCCCAGAAGATAAAAAGGTGCTTCCCAATGAATGTCTGGCACAAAGCAAGAGAGAAAGATCCGGAAGGAAGAGACTCTGGGGCTGTGTGCAATCCATCCCCTGAAAAGGCTCCCCCGATGCACAGAAGCAGGCAGACCAAGGGAGGGCCTCTGTCCCAGTGCGATACCTGAGGGAGTCCGAGAAGGCCTCGACGCCGTACTTGGAGACGCAGTAGCCCCCGCCGTACAAGGACACACGACCTAAGACGCTGGCGACGTTGACCACGCGGCCTCTCGCCTTTCTCACCAGGGGCAGCAGACTCAGGGTCACCTCGATCACCCCCAACAGGTTCACATTGAGAATCTTTACGAAGTCCTGTTTGGTGAGCCACTCATTGGGTGCCGTGGGCGTGGAGATGCCCGCGTTATTCACCAGGCCCCAGAGTCCTGGGCACACAGAGAGAAGAGAGCAACACTGAGCTGAGACCACGCAGTGAGGACACAGCTGTGGTTCCAATTCACCTTCCAGCCCAGGGAGGACAGGGTGAGGAGCTGGCATGGGGAGTGGGCAGAACAGATAACTGTGTGCTGCCAGCAGGGTTGGGGGCAGTGCTGGCCCTGACAGCTGTTGGTGACAGAGTCCGCCTTCCTCCTGAGCTAGTCCTCATGTCCGGCCCCTGCCTCGTAGAGACTCGATGAGGCAGGGCTGATGTTGACAGAATCGAGTGAGTCACAGTGTGGATCGCAGAGAGTCAGGTTTGGGTTTTCTGACATCAACGCTGTCCTTGTAGACATTATAAATATTGACTCACATTTTCAGATTTCTAGACAGTTTCCTCATGAGCGTTCAACAACTACTGATGAGGGGAAGAGAGAGACAGAGAGAGAATGAAGAATGGAGGGGAAGAGAGGAATAAAACTACATTGTATAACTGACAGAAAGATAAATGATGGCGAATGTCTAAGGACACTTCGATTGGGTAAAACAGACCAGAAACCTCAGGTGTGGGGAACTGTGGAGAACAGGGCTCTGACTGACCTCAGGCCGTTGGCCTTGGCACATCCTGCATCAATATTGAGCTATGTTCCTACAGGAAGCTCTGAGAATCCCAAGGGCAGGCTTTCAGGGAGACCCATGGCTGCCCTTCCCACCTGCAGGCACAGACTTCACCCCGAGCTCCAGTTAAAGCCATCTCCCCACTTGCACAGGAGGCCCTCTCCCTGCCACTCAGTCCCCTGGCCCACAGTCCATCCAGGGTAGTGCGAATCTCTCTGCAAGATTCAAAGACACAGTCCCAGGGATGTAAAGATTCATCAGCCACAGACCTCAGGGCAGCAGGGGCAGGGATTAGCAGGACACAGAACAAGAGCTGGCAGTGGGGACTCTGGAAGTATTGATTAGAGCGGAGTCCTTGGCATGCTCAGATAGGCCCTGCCCTTATGGGAATCATATTCTCCCAACATATATTTTCTTTCTAAGAATTGAATCAAAGCATATGGTTATTATGCAGAGATTTGGGTTAAAAAAAATGTCCCAGCATAATATTTATGATGAATATAAGGAATAAAATGTAGGAAAAACTTTCATATACCATAAGATACTGCTTTAGTAAGTAATATTACTCAGAAAGATAGAATACTCTCTATCATTAAAAGTTAAGACTTTTTTTTCTTAAGATCAAGAACAAGACAAAGTTGTCTACTTTCACCACTTCTATTCACTACAGCTTTTGACAACAATCATTCAAGAAAAGAAAAAAAAGGCATCCAAACTGGAAAGGAAGAAAACAATATGGAATATCCACAAAAAATAAAAAAATGGAACTCTCTTTTGATCCAGCGATTCAACTTCTGGGAATATATCCTAACAATCCCAAAACACCAATACAAAATAAATTTAAGCACCCCTAAATACAGAAAATAAACTGATAGTTGCAAGGTGGGAGGGGTATGAGAAACTGGGTGAAAGGGTGAAGCAATTAAGACAAACAGCAATTACGAAATAGTCACAGAGAAGTAAAGTACAGCACAGAGAATGTAGTCAGTAATATTGTAAAAACTATGTGTAGTGCCAGGTGGGTACTGGACTTATTGGGGGATGACTTTATAAGTCATATAAATGTCTAACCACTTTGCTGTACAATTAAAACTCATATAATATTAAACGTCATTTATAATTGAAAAATAAAAGAATTATTTAACATTTTAAAGACATTTCATCATGTATAACTGCTCATCTTCTATTAATGCAAAGAATAGGATACAAACTATGTGCAAAACATAATAGCATATGTGTCAAAATGTTAAAAGCACTTATCTCTAGGTTGTGAGATTATGGTGAGCTTTCTCTATCTCTGTACTTTCTGTACTTTTCACAATGGCCATGTTCTACATTTCTATTTAGATTAATGAAATTGATGATTTTTTCTTCCTGCTTAACACTACAGGGTGTCAGTGGAAAGACTTGGCTGGTAAGCTGGGTGAGGGGAAGAAAGCTAGTATGACTTCAAGTCCCAAAAACACATTGGGAATCTTCCCCAGGTAGCAGACAAGGGGTCTTCCCTTCATTGAGAGAGAAGAAAGAGACTTGAGAAATCTATGTGGTACCTCTGTCCCCCACACGCTCCTTCACCCACTGGGTGGCTGCAGCGATGCTTTCTGTCTTGGTGACGTCCAGGATGACTGTCTCCAGCCTGTCTGATGTCTGGCCCCTCAGCTGCTCGGCCCCCTTCTCTGTCAGACATGCAGCCAGCACTCTCAGGCCTCGCAGGTCTAGCTGCCTGGCCAGCAGGTTCCCGAAGCCAGAGTCACAGCCCGTGATGAAGACATACTTGTCTCGGAGGTTGCTCACCACCTGTCTCTCCCGGTACCAGCGCAGAAGGTAGTACAGGCCCACAAGAGCTGCCAGGTACAACCACATGGCTTTGCAGGGGACAGGCAGGCAAGAGTGAAATAAGAATGTGGCCAGTGTTCAGGCAGGAGGACCTAAGGGCACACAGGGTGTGTGTTAGCACACTAAACTCCAGGCTTCTGGCATGGAGTCCTCAAGTTTTTCCTGTTCAGCACGTTCGGTGTTACTGATTCTGGCCCCAACTCATACAATCTTTGGTACACTTACACCATTTCCAGTAGGGGACATTTTGTGACTCAGAGAACTCCTTGATCTATGTATATGTTTCTCAAACACCTTCACCTGGTTTTCCCACTCCTTTCTGTTGCCCTCACTCCACTAAACCTAACACACACACACACACACACACACACACACACACACACACGCCCCCTGTGTTCAAGGTCTCATGGTACAGAACTATCTTCTTACCTTTTGCGTGCTCAAGTCTGGGACCCTTGTCTCCCTGACCTACTGTAGATTCTCACAGAGAGAATACACTTTGAACCAAGATGCCCATGGGTTCAAAACCCAGCTCTGCTTCAACTCCTGTGTGACTTCGGCCACTGCCATAGCCTCTGAGCCTAGAATCTCCTCATAAGGCTCAGCACAGAATTCATTCCCGATAAAACTAAGCTGTGTTTAAAAAGCTAAATTCTAAATTTGAAAGAGAAAGAGTATAAGGTAAGGTCCCCTGTTGAGGTAGAAACTCTCAGTGGCAGAAAGGTGTTCTGGAGACAGCGAAGGGTGTCTGACTGACCTCACAGGAAAAGAAGAGAAGAAGAAAATGGGGCAGGCTCCTTCTGTGAAGCTTCTCCTGGGCCTGGGAGCGTTGAAAGGATGGACTTAAAGAAAAGTGGCTCTAATAGTTGTTACTCTCTCACTCGTGAAGATGTCCCGTCCCCAGCCCTGGTGCCTGGTTACGTGGCCCTCTGCCCCTCCTGTGCTGAGGCTCTCCCCTGCCAGTCATACAGGCAGAATCCAGACCCAGACACAGACTCCAAAGGTCAAAAGGATTGACTAGAACAGGGACTCAGGATGGGACCTTAACTTCACTGTCGGGGAGGACTGTAAACCCCCAAACTGCAAGGGTCTCAGTTCAGGTTGTATCAGGGTGATGATGGGGAGGTGGGGGGAGCTGCCCCCTCAGGAGACTAAAGAAAGGACTAGAGACTGGGGCCCAGAACAGCTGTCTCTGGGGGGCTTCAGGGTGAGGTGGAGGGAACCATTTCCTAAAAGGGGATGGTCTGGCAAGTGGAATGGAGCTGCTCAGTGAGACAGGACAGTAGAAGCCAGTTTCAAGCTCTGAGGATCTCCGTCAACTGTCCACATTTCTCTCAGCTCTGACTGTTAAGTAGAAAAAAGCAGAGGCACTGGAAGAGAGAAGGAAAGAGTTCCTTGCAGAAATGAGGGTCTCCAAAGCCCCCGATCCTATCCTAGCAGGTAGAAAAGACAGGGAAGGGCACAGAGTCAGCCTTTAGTCCTATACGTTTTCTGCAGGGCGCTTACTGTACAGTCCTGAGAGTGTTTGTCCCTCAAGGTGGGAGGTGGTAGCAGTATGGCTCCAGCTGATCCTGCAGAAACCATCCTGTCCCTGCTTCCTAGGTTGACTGCCAGCACCCACCTATAAGTCCTTCCCAAACTGGGGGCAGAGAGGAAAGAAGGAGCCCTGGAAACTCTCAAGGGGCCAAGGCAACACGCAAACCCCGAACCTGACACCAAACCCTGCTAAGGGTTAACTCGTGATTTCTTGGAAACAACTGGAGATTTTCTTCCTTAGCGACCACATTTCTTCAACCACAAAAGTCTTAGGCTACCAAGCAGAGAAATCCCCCAGCCCACATAACTGTTGTTTCACTCTTGTGAGTCCTGAAAGTAATGCAACTGCTTGTGGATTGCCGGGGGCTTCAGAGTCCATTCCAATTGGGAACAATCACAGGAAGTTTGGGAGAAAGCAGCAAGGGAGAATAGGAGCCCAGATGACACTCACTCACCTGGGAGCTACAGGGACTAGAACGAAAAATCAATCCTTCAGAGGGCCCTAGAGACAGCGTCTCACCACCGTGAATCTGCACAGAGAACCTCCAGGCAAAGTCCAAGGGCGGGGCAGCTTGGCGGGGCTCCAGGGCACTGGAACAGGGACGCGCGCCCCCTGGTGGCACCACAGAGTGTCAGCGGAGACTTCGGTCCGAAGTCAAAGGTGACCCACACATTCCCCCTCTACTCCTTGTTTGGGTCTCTAAAGAGGGGGTTGCATAGTAAACGAAAAGGAGTTATGGAAAGGGCAGGGAGTGAGGGTTAGTTGTGCAAGCTTGTTTCCAATTCTATAGGTATGCAGCCCCACTACCTGGAGTGTGGATGCAAAAATGTGGAGGTGCACCCCTGCTTTTATGTGTGAACGTCTGGCACTGGAGGGTATCAGAGTTGCAATGGAAAGTCACTGATTCAATGCTCCTTATAAAGGTCCAGGACAGCAAAAGGAAAGAGTGAGGTCAGCGTCCTTGTGGCACCCCATGGAATCTCATAGCATGGGTTCCAGCCCCTGACAGGGCCACCAGACTGGACCTGGCTCCTTCCCCAAGGTGGGCTCTCATGTCATCACATCCCTGATGACATGAGAGCCCACCTTCCACTCTCTTATTTTCCTGCTCCTAATGCATCTTCTCCCTTACACCGTCCCTAACTCTGCCCTACCAAGCATTTTAGTCTTGGGTCACAGGGCCTTGGGAAGCTCCAGTAGATCATGGCATCCACCAGGAAGGTGGGCATGTAGCTCATGGGGAGGCAGATGAACTTGGTGTCCCAGCCAGGTGAGTACTGGGTGTGGGAATGGCAGGCGGTCAGGGAATGTTCCATGCATTTCATCACCAAGGACAGATTCTCAGCCCAGTTTGGCTTGAACTTTTCAGCTGATTTCATCGCTGGTCAGAAAGAGACACCATGAAAATATAGTCTCAATTTCTAATCTTCCTACTTTGGGGTCAACTTAAGAGAACTATTTTTTAAAATTCCTGGGCCACCTAAATCATGCTCCAAATGGAATCCATGAATTTCACCGGGTTTTGTCCCAACTCTTAACCCAGGAACTTTCTTTACACTAAACATTCTCTGTCTCTTTTCCTGGAAAAATGTGCACCATATAAACAGGAATTCTCTACAAACACTAGAAATCTAGGATGTAAAAACCAGCTGAATTACCCCAGTTTGCCATGACTTTAAGGGTGTCTTCTTCTTTCTCTGACTTCAGTTTCCTCCTCAACATAAACAAAAACAGTTGTGACAGTGGTCCCAGCTTTAACAAGCCTGGATTATTTATTTATTTTACCAGTTAACCATACATGACCATGAAGGTGGAGCTATACAGAGGTTGGCAAAAGTAGGGTTACAGTTGTGAGTGTGTGAAACACTGAGTTTATTCTGTCTTATTATTTATTAATTATTGTATTATTTTCCATACAAACAACTATAAACCTACTTTTGCTCACCCCTGTCTATCACCACTGTGTGACATGTATGTTACATGAGATTGGACCTGAGACTGTTAGAGTCTCTAATGATGAACCTATGCTTTCAGAAAATGGTTTGTTTCTCTCCTCATGGTCCAAAGCTCACTCACTGTATGCCAAAAATTCTCCCCATAGATCTCATTGACCTCTGACTGGTCTGATCCCATCCTTCCTGGAAGCTCTTAGAAAAAAATTCATAACTGGATGCAGCAGTCTTGAAATAGCCAAGCTCAATGATAGCCACCTTTACTCCAAAGTAGGAGAGCTCCCTCCTGCAAGGCACACAGGTAGAGGGGCAAGGACTTCAGAGGTCTTGCATAACAGAACACACACACAATAAAAATACCAGTATAGGATTTCGGTGGGTTAACCTCAGAAGTCTGGGGAGCTGTGAAGTGCAAAAGCCAGGGGGAGAAAAACTATGATGATGGTATTGTCTTTCTATATAGTTTGAGTACTTTTCCAAATATTTGAAATACAAGTATTTATAGCTCTAATTCCTACCAATTGTGCTGAAAGGCACCACTTACTAATGATCTCCTCATAGTCCTGTCATACACAGTGGATCACGAGGCTGTGTCCATTTTATCATTCCCATGCTCCTAAATCCGCTCCTTCCCTCCCTCCCAGGTCAACCTCCAGGCCACATGTCCTCTAAGGAGCATCTGTCAGCCTGTGGTCTCAGCTCCCCCACATCACAGCCATCCTCAGCCTGCAGCCAGTGGAATCTCTCCTACTGATGTGATGAAGAAGCTCCCTGAATACAGTGGTTCCCTGAGGCTTCACTGCCAACAGGGCGCCCGGAACCCAAGTATCAGAGCAGTTATGTACGTGAATGCGCTGCACAGATGAATAATATCAGTTCCAGTTCTGCCCCAGACACTTTCTGACTGTGGGCAGGGACAGCTTGAATCAAACTCTATTGCCCTGGGGGCCGTCCCGACCCCCAGAAGATAAAAAGGTGCTTCCCAATGAATGTCTGGCACAAAGCAAGAGAGAAAGATCCGGAAGGAAGAGACTCTGGGGCTGTGTGCAATCCAACCCCTGAAAAGGCTCCCCCGATGCACAGAAGCAGGCAGACCGAGGGAGGGCCTCTGTCCCAGTGCGATACCTGAGGGAGTCCGAGAAGGCCTCGACGCCGTACATGGAGACGCAGTAGCCCCCGCCGTACAAGGACACACGACCTAAGATGCTGGCGACGTTGACCACGCGGCCTCTCGCCTTCCTCACCAGGGGCAGCAGACTCAGGGTCACCTCAATCACCCCCAACAGGTTCACATTGAGAATCTTTACGAAGTCCTGTTTGGTGAGCCACTCATTGGGTGCCGTGGGCGTGGAGATGCCCGCGTTATTCACCAGGCCCCAGAGTCCTGGGCACACAGAGAGAAGAGAGCAACACTGAGCTGAGACCACGCAGTGAGGACACAGCTGTGGTTCCAATTCACCTTCCAGCCCAGGGAGGACAGGGTGAGGAGCTGGCATGGGGAGTGGGCAGAACAGATAACTGTGTGCTGCCAGCAGGGTTGGGGGCAGTGCTGGCCCTGACAGCTGTTGGTGACAGAGTCCGCCTTCCTCCTGAGCTAGTCCTCATGTCCGGCCCCTGCCTCGTAGAGACTCGATGAGGCAGGGCTGATGTTGACAGAATCGAGTGAGTCACAGTGTGGATCGCAGAGAGTCAGGTTTGGGTTTTCTGACATCAACGCTGTCCTTGTAGACATTATAAATATTGACTCACATTTTCAGATTTCTAGACAGTTTCCTCATGAGCGTTCAACAACTACTGATGAGGGGAAGAGAGAGACAGAGAGAGAATGAAGAATGGAGGGGAAGAGAGGAATAAAACTACATTGTATAACTGACAGAAAGATAAATGATGGCGAATGTCTAAGGACACTTCGATTGGGTAAAACAGACCAGAAACCTCAGGTGTGGGGAACTGTGGAGAACAGGGCTCTGACTGACCTCAGGCCGTTGGCCTTGGCACATCCTGCATCAATATTGAGCTATGTTCCTACAGGAAGCTCTGAGAATCCCAAGGGCAGGCTTTCAGGGAGACCCATGGCTGCCCTTCCCACCTGCAGGCACAGACTTCACCCCGAGCTCCAGTTAAAGCCATCTCCCCACTTGCACAGGAGGCCCTCTCCCTGCCACTCAGTCCCCTGGCCCACAGTCCATCCAGGGTAGTGCGAATCTCTCTGCAAGATTCAAAGACACAGTCCCAGGGATGTAAAGATTCATCAGCCACAGACCTCAGGGCAGCAGGGGCAGGGATTAGCAGGACACAGAACAAGAGCTGGCAGTGGGGACTCTGGAAGTATTGACTCAGAGCAGAATCCCTGGCCTCCTCAGGCAGACCCTGACCTTATGGGAATCATATATTTTCCTTCCAAGAACCCTATTAATGTACATGGTTATAGGTAAAGATCTGAGTAAAAATAAGTTTACCAAGATATTTTTTATGTTGAATAGGATAAGTAAAATGTAGGAAATAATTTCATATTATACATAAGATGGTGTTTTAGTAAATAATGTTATTTAGAAGGATAGAAATTTCTCAATAAGTTTTTAAATAAATTTTCATTATGCTGTAAAATTGTTCATCTTCTTTTAATGCAAAGGGTATGACAAAAACTATGTGCGAGATTAAATGCCATGTATATCAGAATGTTAACAGCACTTAGTCTAAGTAGTGAGATTTGGGGTATTTTTAATACCTGTACTTTTCTGCATTTTCAACATTGATTGTTTTTAAAATTCATCCTTAGATAAACAGAAATGATGTTCTTTTCTTCTCCATAATAAGACAGGCACAACTGTAGTTTAGGAAAGAGAGAGAAAGGAAGTGACCCCACACTAATTTCCTGACCTTCCTTAGACCAGTCCTGAAAGTTCAGTGTCATCATCTGAAAATGGGTGATATCAACTCCCTGGTCAGATGCTTTTGAGTCACCAACATGAAGATACTAACGTGCTGAGAACAGGAGCCCAGCTCAAGGTCTGTCCCCTAGCCACCCATTGTAGCCTCAGGGTAGTGCCCTCTTCTCCACCCCACCTCCAGAAAGTGGACCTTGATTTCCCCAAGGCACTCAGCATCTGGCCATCCAGAACCTCTGCTGAGACAGGAGGAGACACCACAGACAAGAATTTTGCCAGGACAAATTCTCATCGGCTCAAACTCTCCCCTAAATTGCAGAGCTCCGAAGTCAGGAAGTAGGGGGCGAGCAATGGAAAGAGAAATGACTTGGCTGGTAAGCTGGGTGAGGGAAAGAAAGCTAGTATGATTTCAAGTCCCATCTTCCCCAGGTAGCAGACAAGGGGTCTTCCCTTCACTGAGAGAGAAGAAACAGACTTGAGAAATCTATGTGGTACCTCTGTCCCCCACGCGCTCCTTCACCCACTGGGTGGTTGTAGAATTAGAAGGACAAGGAAAAGAGTATAAAGGTCCCCACCTGATATAGTAACTCTCAGGGGCAGAAAGCCGTTCAGGAGAAAATGGTAAAGAAGGGTGAAGGGAAGGGGGTGGGCTCACTCAGTGAAACTGAGAACAGCTGTCCTTAAGGGGCTTCAGAGTAAGTTGGGGGAAACCATTTCCTAAAAGGGGGTGTATTGGTGAGTGGAACAGAGCTGGTAGTGGGGCAGCTTCCTCATGGTATCCCCTGTGGCATTGATCCAATTGAGCCTGTGCCCTGCTCACATCCTTGGGAATGACCAGACCCCCTTCTCAGGACAGGAGGCCTGGGAGGCCAGTGAGGCTGGTGGAGGCTCAGAGGGACTTTGAGGCTGGGTTACACTGGACCTCTTTGTCAGTGCAGTTCTCCGTTCAGCTGAAGCTCTGGTGGAGCCAGGCGATAAAGCACCCGTGGTCTGAGTCCTTCTGAATGTACCATCTCAGATCGGAGACCTAACTGTCCACAGCCACCTGATCTTCTGGAGAGGACTCCTGGAGGTGGGCCCAACCTCTTGAACATCTTTCCCCAAAGGTTACAAAATGGCTCAATGATCATTATTTTGGGGGAAGAGAAAATATAGGAATCCAGGTGCTCCAGGTTAAGCCTGAAGCAATGGTTTCATTTCAATGAAGCAGCATGGGCTGTGCCTGAGTGCGCTGAACACTAGAACCCTGACTCAAAGCCTCTGTGGGGAAGGGACTGTTTCATCATGTTTATATTTCCAGCACCTGGCAGTGCCTAGCATCAACAGAGATATCTAGAATGTTGAGGTAGGTGGTACTGCAATATCCTGCTTAATTCTGCATTTTCACTTGCATTTCTTATCTTGTCTGAAAACATGAGATTCCTGAAAGCCTCCATTTCCCTCATCTTTATAATGAGGGAGGAGAATCAAGATGACTTCAGTGAATGCTCTCAACTCCAACCCTCAGGGAGTCTAAGAAACCATATGGTGTCATCAAAATGATAAAGCTTTAGGAAGTCAGGGCCTTAGTAAGCACCAAAGAATTCAAGGGGAATTTCTGCCCAGCACACATTAGATGCTCAACAAAAGTTAGCCAAAACTGAATAAATCTGGAATCAGCAAGGGACTGTCAGCACATCTGCAGAGACCACAGGGTGGATGCTGGGGATCAGAAGCTGGGGGAATCCAAGGAGGAGTAGTCGGGATAGGCAACTGAAGGAAGGGGGAAGAGCTGAGGCATACTATGAGTCTCTCCAAGTCTCCTTGTCCTTAGACTAACATTGTGCATCCCCTGTACACACACACAAACACACGCACACACACACACACACTCTCTTGGGGAAATCACAGAGAGGAAAGAGCTGTTCTTCGTCTTGTGGAAGGATGAGGGCTAGCAAGCGAAGATGATTTATCATCATTTTCTCAAACCCCTTCCCACATCATCCCATGCTTCTCTAAACCTTTATGAAGAGGACTTTCCCCCTCACTCAAGAAATTTCCCAGAATTCCCAGGGCTGAGTCACCTCCCCAGAAGTGTATGTCTTGCCCCATATTATTTTTTATCCTAGCCCCTGTCTACAAGAGGCTCTTCTAGGGAGGTCATTTTTAACTTTTTGGACACCCTGGAGCCTTTGAAAATCTAAGGAAAATTCTAAGCCCCATAAGAATGACTTAGACAGGATTTTGTATATGTCTGTCCAGAAAAAGTCCAAACATTATTAATATAATGAGAATGGTTTGCATGACATCAATGCCCTGCAGCCAAGGAGAGTGGACTGGAATGTGCATGTGTGAACAATGACGACTTTACTGTACTAGTCAGTGGGGGTGGTCGACGCCACTGAATGAGCGCACGTGTACTGTGTAGCCGTCGTATTCAAAATGATGGAGTGAGTAGAGCAACAAAGCGGCATCACATTTTGTGTTAAGCTTGAACAATCCTCCACAGAAACTTGCTGATCCAGAAGGCTGCAGCTACGGGCAACTGGTGACTGGCAGCTTCATCACAACTACATGCTCACTCATGCATGCATCTTGTATAGCGTTTTTTGGCAAAACATCAAGTCACCCAGGTGACTTAGACACCCTATAGCCCAGATTTCATGCCACATGACTTCTGGCTTTTCCCAAAACTAAAATCACCTTTGAAAGGGAAGAGATTTCAGACTGTGATGAGATTCAGGAAAATACACTGGGACAGCTGATGGCGATTGGGAGAACTGTGTGAGGTTCCAAGGTGCCTGCTTTGAAGGGGACTGAGGTGTCATTGTCCTATATACAATGTTTCTTGTATCTTATATATTCTTTAATAAATGTCTCTATTTTTCATATTAAATGGCTGGATACCTTCTGGACAGACCCTTGTATACTTCTCAGAGAGTTCACAGACCACCTAAAGCCATTATGTGCCAGAAATCCAGGTCAAGAATCACTGTAATAAGGGTTTGCTGAACTACTAGCAGTGTGACTCAGGCAAGTTGTCTAACTTCTCTGTGCCTCAGTTTCCTTGCCTACCACAGTAGCCACCTCGTTAAATCATTATGAGGATTAAATGAGGTGATACATGAAAAGCAATTGTTTCTGGCAAATGGTGAGCATTCAGTAAATGTTAGCAGTTATGACATCTCTTCTGTGATAATTCATAGCGGCATTTGGGGATGTTTTTAATCTTCTATGTAAGAAACACAAAACCAGACAACTAAATTAAAGAGGAAGCTGATGTTGATTCATTTTAGAGAAAAAGGCTGATGGTGGTGGGACTCTGAAGAGGTATCTGAAGATCAATTCCACAAGAAGGACCTCTTCTTCTTCATCCCCAAGAAGCAGAGAAGGGCCATACTTATGCCAAGCACTTTACATATTGATATTTTATCTGATGTATGCCATACATAATAATACATATAAATATATATAAAGATACTGAAACTCAGAAAGGTAAAGTAACTTGCCTGAAGTCACACAGCCACACAGCTACTAAGTGGTGGAACAAGGTGTCAAAGCCAAGTCTACTTCCCAAACTAGTGTTACCTCCACTGTGTCTGGGTGAAGCATGAGTGAGCAGGAAATTGCTGAGCCAAGCCAAGGACAGGGTCATTGGGTCACATCCTTCTTTGGAGGGCCTGGGGAGCCCCTTATCTGGTGCTGCTGCGCAGACAAGGCTGCTTCCCTGGCAGGGGGAAGCCATGGTCAGAGGGCAAAGCAACTTCTGTGGCTGGGCTGGGCTTCTGCACTCAGTGACCTTCTGGAAGCTCAGGATGGGAATGGGAGTACAATTGTCGCCAAATTCTTCAGCCTTGACCTGTTCACAAGCCACCTGCTCTTTCCACACAAAGTAGGGTCCTGGGCCACAAAGGCCACAAGATGTGTGTGGGGGGGGGGGGATTCCTGGGACTGCCTGCCTTGCCCCTTCCTCCAGGGTCCAGACACAAGCCCTTGGCCCCCAACCGACCCTAGGAAGCTGCCTGCCTTTATCTGTGACTTCCAATAACTCCCTTCTGGTATCTTCCTTCCTTTCTGATTGTTGATTACAATATCTTGTCTACATTTGTTGAAAAACAAAAGGGAGAGGGCGGGAGGAGGAAGAAGAAAGAGTAAATTTCCAGTAATTGTTTCACTGCTGCTGCTCCTGTTCTTTGCAAAGCTGTTTGCCCCCATTATTTTTGCCTGAGCTGCCCACCTCCTCCCTCCAAAGATAAACACCCACATCAAAACTGCAGAGCTATCACTTATTTCTTCCTGAGGGAGCAAATTTCCCACTGAGCCTCTGCCATCACTTCCTCTGGCTGTACGCACACTTTGGGTATGTGAGGGGTGGGGGGCTGGGGAGCAGGTGGAGATGAGACTGCCATATGGGAGTGACATTCCCATATGGGAGAGAAGAGGTCCTGGGGCGGAAGATTCAGAGAGACACAGGAGACACGAGCCACTAAAATGCAGTCTTGAGAGGGGATGGAAATGGCCATGGGTCGGAATGTGGACTGTGTGGAGAGAACTGAGACCAGAACTCTAGGAGGGCTTGGTCTAGTCGAGTCTCCATCTGTATGGGTCAAAGGCATGGAGAATGAACCCCTCAAAAGATATCATGACTCTCCTTACTGAAAAAAAGTTATTCATAGGCTAGAAACTGGGACCCTAAAGAGAAGCAGAGAGAATAGAACTGTCTGAAAAATCAAAGTAAACCACATTTTATATCCTCATAGATCATCACGGCAGATTTCTTGATCTATTCCCCCAGTTCCGGGGTAATAGGAGCATCTGTTCTTCTAATGGGGTGGCCTTTGGTGGGCTCCTGGATAGTTTCAGGATGGAGGCTGGTCACCAAAAAGAGGAAACCTTGATCAGGAGCTTGGAACTTCCAGCCTCACTCCCCATCCTATAGGGAGAGAGTGGGCTGGAGATTAAATTAATAATCAATCATGCCATGTGATGACGCCTCCATAAAAGTACCTAAACTATGAGGTTCAGAGATCTTCTGGGACTGGTGAACACATCCATATGCTGGGAATGTCATGCACCCCAACTGCATGGGGACAGAAGCTCATGACCCTTCCCGACCTCACCCTGGGTACCTACCTCTTTATCTCGTTGTTCATCTGTTTCCTTTATAATAAACCAGTAAATGTTAGTAAATGTTTCCCTGAGCTTTGTGAGTTATTCCACCAAATTATTGAAACTGAGGGGGATTTTCGAGAACCCCTGACTTTGAAGGCATATTGGACAGAAGTGTGGTACCCTGAGGATCAATTGTTTGTGACTGGCACCTAAAGTAAGGATGATCTTGTGGGCCTAAGCCCTTAAACCTGTGGAGTCTGACACTAGCTTCAGGTGGTTGGTATCAGAATTGAATTAAATTATAAGATACCTAGTTGGTGTCCAGAGAGTTGGAATATTGGTTGAGGGGGGGGAGGCTATACATTTAATGTCAAAAGTGTTGTGTGAGCAAGAAACAGTTTTTCTAAAGGAGGCTTTAAGAAAACTGCAAAATAAAAAATATCCCTTCCCACAGAGATGGTTGGTGGTGATCATTGCACAACAATGTGAATGCACGTAATGCTACTGAACTATATATTTAAAAGTTAAAATGGCAATTTTGATGTTTAATAAAATTAATTAACAAACTTAAAAAAAAATCCCCTCCCTCAATGGATAAATAAAATGTGCTATATCCATGCAATGGACTATCACTGCGTGATAAAAAGGAATGCAATACTGATACATGCTACAATGTTATACTAAGTGAAAAAAACCCGACACAAAGGTCATACATTGTATGATTCCATTTATATTAAATACCCATGATAGGTAAATCCACAGAGACAGAAAACAGAATGCGCACCGCCAGGAACCACGGGAATAAGGAGTGAGTGTTCATGGGTATGGGGTTTTCTTTTGGGGTGACAAAAATGTTTGGAACTAGATAAAGGTGGTGGTTGCACAATTTGAATGTATTAAATGCCACTGAATTGTACACTTTAAAATGGTTAATACTCTTATGAAAATTTCACCTCAGTTAAATATATATGTACCTAATCCCCTCCAGTCAACACATCCTTGCTCTACATCGTACAAAACACGGGCACAGCTCCAGTTGGCTCTGCCGTCTGCACAGTGTGGCTTGTGTGCGACAGGCAACCTCTCTGGGCCTCACAGAGGATAAGGAAGCCCATCATTCCTCTCCACAGGGGTACTTCTGGGATCAAATGATGAACTGAGGCGAAAGTGCTCGGAGAAGCAGGAAGTTCTGCTGATACAAGATGTTCTCCAACAACACAATCCATGCTGAGTTACCCTATGGGCTGGAGGGAGGGAGAAGTTGAGTGACTTGCAATCAAACCACCCCCCGCCCCAGGAACACACTTCACAATAAGTATGGACCATGGGGGAAAGAATGCTGTTCTCTTTCTCTCCATCTAGGAGTCTCCCTGGAGCTCAACACTATCCCTTCCCCACCCCACATCCAGTCTTTCCCTCTCTCTCCAGATTCTGAACTCAGATCTCCAAATGAAAGCTGGGGGAATGGCAGGGGGAAGGGCCAAAGCGATTAAGAGTCTGATTTTCAGGTTTTTTAGCCCTCCCATCCCTATCCAGTTCTGCTTTAGTAGAAATAAAGACAGACATGGAAGAGTGGGATTCCAAGCTGGTTTAGAGACTGGAAAACACATACATATGTAAAGCATTAAACACAGACTTTGCTGGCTCATTTAATTCTCACACAGCACCCCTAACAGTAGATACTACTGTCCTACTTTGCAGAAGAGAGAACCCAGGCTACGAGAGGTAAATTCCTACATCTAGTGAGGGAGGAGTCTGGATTTTAATGCTTGTGCCTGACTCCTCCCTGCCACTGGTACACTGGTGTTTTGCCGGACTTCCCCTCTAACTGGATTGGGGGAAGGCAGGAAAAATCCCAATCCTCTGCCACAGAGCCTCAGCCAGTGATACCTCTTACCAGATGAGAGGAGCGGCCCTGAAGCCCAAAGCAAAGCCAGCCCCAAGGCTACAGTCCCTCCAGCCTCCTCACAGCTCCCTGACAGTCTAGACCCCCTGGCCCTCCAGGACCGGTGGTGCTCCCTAGGGAAACTCAGGTGAGTGTCACCCTGTCTCAGGGAAGAAGGGAATGGGGCTTGGAAGCAACTGCTTTTCCTACATGATCCTCAGATGTTCCCAGGGATGAATTAGAGGGGTGTGAGCATGTACGTGTGTGTGTGTCCCAAATGGCAAGACAGAGCAAGAGCCTGAGAAAGGCCAATGTGAAAGGGCCAAGGTGTGAAGTGCCGGGAGAGAAGTGGAGGTTGGAGTCAGCCCACCTGAGGCTGGAGAAGGGTGGGACTGGCCAGGCTGGGAAGAAATCTGGTTGGGCACGAACCATTCTGGCCTCTCCCACCGCTGAGGCCCCTTAACAAAATATCTCTGCTCTTTGGTCAAAGCTGACAAGTGAGTCATGTACTATTTGCTCACAGTTTGAATGCTCATCTTCTCTTTCTTGCCTCTTCATACCTAGAATCTTTCCCCAAAGCCCCCTGGTCCCAGTAACCTTCTACCTAGGGGACACAAGACTGTTACTCAAGTCTCTTCTCACCACCAGGCATTTGCTGGTCCTAATGTCAGTCACGGCCAGTATGGAGTCCAGCCCCTCCAACGGGGTCACCGCAGGGCCTGCCAGTGACATTGGAGAGATCCACAACTGGACTGAACTGCTCTACTTCTTCAACCACACTTTTTCTGAGTGCCACATTGAGCTCAGTGAGAGCACCAAGAGAGTGGCCCTGTTTGTCCTCTACCTGGCCATGTTCGTGGTTGGGCTGGTGGAGAACCTCCTGGTGATCTGCGTCAACTGGCGCTACTCAGGCCAGGCGGGGCTGCTGAGACTCTACATCCTCAACATGGCCATAGCGGACCTGGGAATTGTCCTGTCTCTGCCCGTGTGGATGCTGGAGGTCATGCTGGACTATACCTGGCTCTGGGGCAGCTTCTCCTGCCGCTTCACCCACTACTTCTACTTTGCCAACATGTACAGCAGCATCTTCTTCCTGGTGTGCCTCAGCATTGACCGCTACATCACCCTTACCAATGCCTCTCCCTCCTGGCCGCGCCACCAGCGCCGAGTGCAGCGGGCGGTGTGTGCAGGCATCTGGGTGCTCTCAGCCATCATTCCGCTGCCTGAGGTGGTCCATATCCAGCTTGTGGAGGGCCCTGAGCCCATGTGCCTCTTCCTGGCACCTTTGGAGACCTACAGCACATGGGCCCTGGTGGTGACCCTGTCCACCACCATCCTGGGCTTCCTGCTGCCCTTCACTCTCATCGCAGTCTTCAATGTGCTGACAGCCTGCTGGCTCAGACGGGCAGGATGGCCTGAGAGCCGGCGCCACTGTCTGCTGGTGTGTGCCTACATCACAGTCTTTGCCGTCTGTTGGCTTCCCTACCATGCGACCCTGCTGCTGCTCACACTGCACGGGGCCCACATCTCTCTCCACTGCTACCTGGCTCACCTGCTCTACTTCTTTTACGATGTCATCGACTGCTTCTCCATGCTCCACTGCGTCATCAACCCCATCCTCTACAACTTTCTCAGCCCGAACTTCCGGAGCTGGCTGATGAGCGCTGTGGTCCACTACCTTCCCAAGGTCCAGGATGGGACAGGCAGACAAGCTTCCTCTTCCTCCTCCTCCACACAGCATTCCATCATCATCACCAAGGAGGGCACCCATCCCACTGCAGCAGGCCCCCACCACCATCCCAGCCTGAACTTCCAGGCACCAAATACATTACACATCTCAACTCCTCAATCTCTTCCAGACAGCTGAGGTAGAGTTCAGTCTCTTCCCTCTGTGAAGCAGAAAGCTGGAATTGTAGGTGAGAGATTTTGGTGGAGCAGAGGAAAGGGTCAAAGCACTCATGGTCAGTTTTGAATTTATCTTATATCTTGAGGTGGAGAGAGGGAAAGGGGCAAGGGGAGATAAAGAACGGGTCCTTGGTTTTGTACTATCGTTTCAGTCCCTGTGTCTAAAGCAGACACACAGGGAAAAAAGATGAAATAAAATAACAGATAGCCATGACTCTGATCTCTAAAAAATCTGCCCTTGCAGCTGTGATTGGGGAAAAAGCTGAGGCTAAAGAGATGCTCAGCAGAAACTACACTCATTGCAGAAATCACCCTGGCCGGAAAGAGTGAGCTCCGCAGGAACCTCACAAAACTTTCCTTTTGTGTTTGTGTGCTTGTTGATCTGCCAGCACACCATGCAGGCTGTGGGGACAAGAGGCCAGAGGCCAGAGAACCAGGAGGTCTCAGCAGGACGTTTCCCAGCAGCGCATCCTCAGTGCTGTGATAAATGGAGGGAGTGGGGAAGCAGGGGCGGGGTGAGGCCAAGGTCTGAGCAGGCACCCGGCAGCTGGGTTGGCAGGATGGTTCTCCACCCCTTTCCACCATCCAGGAAACTCTCCATTTCCTCACTGATACTCTCCCCTTGCACTTGTCCAGTTCCCCTTCCCCCAGAGCAGAGACACCCCAGAGTCACTGTTTCTCATAGCCCATCTCCTCCCAGCTTTGGATCTAGGACATTTTGGATCTAGATGAGATGCTCTCAGAAATCCACCCCTGTCCCTCCCTTTTTCTCCAAATCATCATAGAACAATATCAAGAGACACCCATTCTGGGAACAGACCTTGGGACAGCCAGCAGCAAGCACTGACATATGCTGTTCCTCAGCCTTTGTTCCCTGCACAGGATGGGAAAGTGGAACTTTCCCAATTTTGTGACAGACCAGAGTTCTGGTATTCTTCTGGCAGTTCTCATGCTTATACTTCTTTCTCCCCGGCCTAGTCTTCTCACAACTTATCTTTCCAGTGACTTATTTCTATTAACACTTGTCCTATAGATAGGAAAGGGAGTCCTATTGTTAACAAGTAGGTCTTCTGGAAAGGTTCATTTATTAGTTTGGAAAACCAGGACCATGACCGCAAAGAATTCTGACTGAAGTGAAAGCCCAAGAACAGGTTCAAGTCCACCAGTTCCAAGTCCTTGGCCTCTTAATCCCGCCTGTGGAGATTGAAGGGCTTGTTGTGGACGTAACCACTGAGAGCCTCTGTGCTGCTTAGTGTGCCTGGAATGTTTAACTTGGAATAACTCATTGACCTGGGGCGCTGTCCCCTCTGCTTTTAGAAATCCGAAACTGTATTCACCAGATGAATTAAACGTGTGCTCCAATGATGTACGTAGCCGTTTGCCAGAAGCACGGGGGAAAATCTTTACCTACAACCACCCGGTTCATTGGGCCCAACTTCAAAGGGTCTTAAGCTACAAACAGCTGCTCAGTGGCACAGAGCTGAAGGCTTTTTAACCAGGGGAGTCCAACCTGGGATTGCAGTAAGGTCTTAACAATGCAGAAAATGCATTAAAAACTTTCCTCCCCTATCCCATGTAAAAACCAAGCCAATATCTGATGCCCTTATCATTGCCTCCCCTGACCCGGGCTCGTTTCCTAAAGGAAACTCAATGTTACATCTCTGTCACATCCCAGGTTACCTCAGAGTTCACTTCCCCAAGATGGTGCTCTTCTCACGGATTTCATTCTGGCAACCAATTATGACCCTGTTCGCATGCTTCCTTAGAGCCTTGGGAGGGGAGGGCACTGGCTGTGCTGACGGCAGCAAGGCTGCTCAGCTCCATCTTTACTGGGCAGCGATGGGGTCCAGGCCCAGGCAATGGCCTCTGAGACCAAATGGACCACATCATACCTTAACGCCAAGAGGTTTGTGTCCTTCCCTGTGGGGGTACATTTCTTATCGACCTCAGGAAATTAGGCCAAACTTCTGCCTCTGTTTGATCTGCTGCTCTCCACTCCAACATACCATGTCACAGTGAATTAAATGGCATTGGCAAGACAATTTGTAGCCAAATCTCAAGCCCTACTACACAGTAGCAGAGTTCCACTTCACTCTCTGGACCAACAGAAGATCTCTTCAGACATGTTCCCCACAAAAGATAGGATCATTGACTTAATTTCCCACTAAAAGCAGGGCATCAAGATAACCCTGGGGAGCTCTGGCTGGTGTGGCTCAGTGGACTGAGCACTGGCCTACAATCCCAAAGGTTGCCAGTTCGAGTCCCAGTTAGGGCTGGATCCCCAGCTTGGAGCATGTGAGAAGTAACCGGTCTATATATCTCTCACACATTGATGTTTCTCTCCCTCTTTCTCCCTTGCTTCCCATCTCTCTATAAGTAAATAAATAAAAGTTAACCCTGGGGAATTCCAGCTACAGGAAAGGAAAATGTGCTATCTAGAAATCTGCTCAGCAGAATGCTGCTACTGAGCGGGTGATGGCCCAGACACTCTGAACTCACAGGATGAACATGATCACGGTAAAAAGAAAAAGAACTCCCATTTCCAATTTCCTTTTTTTATTCTAAATAAAAACCACACTTTGTGTTGAACAATGGAATATAAAAGAATCAGATGTACAACGATTTTAGACATCTACTATTTGGGAAGAGAAGTTTACAAAATATACAAAACTTTACAGCAATAGATAGTAAACACTTAAATATTAGGAGGTCAGTACTTATTAATTTAATGGAAGGAGTTAGACATCAACAACTCTTCTCCATTTCATAAGAGACTTTAGCTAGTAGAGGTTGGAGGGGAGGGCGGACTGGACAAGGAAAGGTTGTTAAAGAAACACTGAAATCCAAACAGCTTCATTTTCATCCTGATGTTAAGTTTATGAGGAGCAATCACATTGAAATGAATGCTGTGTGCCCTACTTCTTGACTCATTCAGTGCAGGATTTAGGGAAAAGGACGCAAAACGAATCCCAGATGGCCACAGACTTCTCCACATAGCCTACTCCCATGCCAATAAAATCAGTGTCCATCTATAAGGGGATTTAAATCCACTACAGTTGCGTAGCCTGGGAAAATAGGGCACAGCAGGCCAGAAGAAAAATCATCAGTAGCAAAACCCGACTGGGGAGGAGGTATTTAAGCCCAAAGGCTTGTCCTGGTGACAAAGGCTGATGACAAATCAGCAGAGAAGTCAAAAAGAACTTCACCCATTTTCTGGTTCTTAGGGGTCACCTGGGCCAGAGCCCCACCCCTACCTCCTTTCTTCCCAACTAACCTTGAACTACAGACTCCACGGAGCCTTAAAATTTAGGACCAAATACGAGGGTGCAGCAGGGCTTCCCAGCAGGTGCTGTGGCATCGGTGAGCCATTAGTGGTCACAGAAGAGCTGGGATAGTGATCCCCTCCTCCGGGCACAAGCAGCCTCTGCTTTTTATCCCAGTGTGCCACACAAGTATCACCCTCTTCCCTCAGGAAACAGGTTGAGAATAGCCTCATGCTTGGTTTAATGTTCTACAATTGTCATCTTGAAATTCTTAATAATTTTTAAACAAAGGACTCTGCCAATTATGTAGCCAGTCCAGAGTACAGAATAAGAAAAAAGAGGAAAAGGGAGAAGAAGACATTCACGGGTCAAACAGAATCTCAGAACAATACAGCAGGAGACAGTGCTAAACTGAGTTCCAGGGCAGAGGGCGTAACAAAATCAAATGAACAGACGTTGAAAAAATAAAGAACTCAAAATAAAATACCTTCCACTAGGTATCCTGGAGTGCCCTTTGCCACAGCGTAGTGTTTCAAGTAAAATAGTTCAGAAAAGGGTGAGCTAGAGGCAGACAACATGACTCCAAACAGAGGGAGAGTTCAGGTGTGAACATGGGACACGTGGAGGAACAGGGTTTGGTCAATGAGCCTCAGGAGCTACTGACCCTGCTACATGTCTGACCGCAACCAACTGGGCCACCCTGATCAACCACTTGGCCTCAGGAGGATCAGAGGGTGCAGTATTTTTTGTTTAATGTTTCAGAGCAAAGTTTCAAGAATTTGCTTTTTGGTTTACTGGCAAAAATAGAATACTTCACAGTTTCAGGTTAAATATACAGACTACCCAGCATCCATGAGGCCCTCTGTTAAGGAAAAGGGTTTCTCCAGCATATTAACCCATTCTCAGGTACCTGGCTGGGTTCCAGGACCACTTCTCTCAAATCTGGTCATTAGAAACAACCAGTCCACACCAACAGTCTGGGAGGGATCACTCAGGCTTGAAAAGCTTAGCAGACAGTTGACGGTCATCTTTCACATATTTTCCTTCTTAAATTTTTAATGGTCAGTGTGGGAAAGAGAGAAGCCAGTCAGGGATGAAAAGCCTCAGCATTGCTTTTCTGACAAGTGTGCCCAAGAAGATTTAACAAGTTGGATTTAGATGGTTAAAGGTGACACTTGTACAAGTCCCTTCACATAATGGTCACCCCACCGGAGAGCCATACACTCCAATTCAGAGGCTTTCTACGTTTAGGGCTTGGTAGAGAGGCAGCAGGTTCACCAAAGACAGAGCTTTGGTTTTCCTATATGTCGTAATACAGCTTTCTGAGTTTAGGTGGGATGAGAAAATGTGCAAAAAGGTCCTTCATGTGACTTGATCCTTGATCCCCTCAGCCCAGTCCCCAATCTACTCCACCACAGGATGGAAGGAGGATGAAAGGCCTAGGAATTTAACAAGCCCCAACTTCCTAGAACTTACATCCATTGCCTAAAAGTTTCTCTGGGTTTATTCTGGAAGGGTCTACCTGGAGAGAAAGAAAAGAATTTGCTTATTTAAAGGCTTGATACATTCTCTCCCAGTTCTAGCCTATTCCCCAAATGTCTGGCCAGGACTGTCCCCTGGAATATGGCTCCTTGCTGGAGAGAAACTCACCTTCCTGAAGTCTCTTATCCAAAAGAGATGCTGGGTAACATGTGTACAAAAATAAAAATAAATAAATATTAATGTCAACCAAGGCTTTGTGAGTTAATTAAAACCACTTGCTGTGAAACAGCCACGGGTGCTGCCGAGTCCCACCAGGGGCAGTGCCAGGGCCCAGCCCAGGGACTCCCAGAGTCCACCTGAGCTGTGAGGTAGTATGAGTTACTGAGGTGAGCCAATGAGTATGCGAGATCAAGAGCCCTCTCACTCAAGCCTTCTTTGGGCAAGACCCCCTCAAAAGTCAACTAAGAACAAAACAGCTTGGGGGCTGGGCAGAAATGTTTCCCAGACACCTAGGGAGGGCCTGAACTAGCTGCCAACAAATAGCGCCCCCTGGTGGCACTTCAAAGACAGATCAGGATAAAACCCAGCAGGTCAAGTCAGCTGCCAAAACTCCTGCCCAGCTGCACAAAGTAAACAACAGGTTACCCAACTGGGACAGAGGAATGCCACTACCCACCACCACTTACTCGGTCCCTTTAGTCCTGAAGGGCTCCCAGTCCACCACTCCACCACATGGAGTCTTCCCATCTACACTACAGGTCAAACACACTTGTAGGTGGGAGGCAAGGATGCAAATTAAGGCAAGGCTGCTGCTGTCAGAGATATCCCCACCTCTCCACCAGAAAATTCAAAGCTGATAGAGGTGGCCAGATAATAGATGCCTGACTATATCAAATGGCTCCCTGTCCTCTTTGCCCCACAGGAAAGGCCTGACATCCTGGGCCATCATTCCATAAAATCATGTTTCTTTGGAATTGAGAAACCTCCCTTCCTGTCCATCCAGGCTGCCACTTCTGGTGGCACTGCAGGACCTCTTCTGGCTGGCAAGGATTCATCCCAAAGCTTTCTGGTCTAAACAGAAAGCTTAGTCCCCAGTTTGGATCTAGATTCCAAAAGATTTTACTATCCAACAAGCAGATTAGAGCCGTGGAACAAGCAGGCACCTCTTATCCCTGATGCCTTGTCCCTGCTGAAGGCTGGGACTGGAACCTGGGTAAGCTGCCCTGCTGACTAGACTTTTCTAAATGACCACATTGCCAAAATCTCTCTCACAGTTGGTTGTATCAGTTGGAGGTCCAGCAGTTACACCTACAGTGAAAACCCCTCTCCACCCCCTCTATTCAATGAGGCTGTTGGTTGGAATCTTAGCAGCATAAAACTTGAGAGGCTAAGGTAGGGGATCTAGTTGACACCAATTGCCTGACGAGATCCCAAGACCAACCTCAAAAAAACCAAAAACACAGCCCTTCATGGGCAAGAACAGGTAAGGAGGTAAACATGATAGGACCATTGCTTCTCAGAAACATGTGCTATTTCTTTTTCTTTCTCTAAACACAAGACAGAACAGAATTCCTAGCAAGGCAAAGCTGTAACTTCAGCTGGGGTGGGACCAACAGCCATTAGAAAATTAATGTCCTGGCTGCCACCTGGGAGCTCTCCTTGGCTCTGCTGGGACCCAGTCAGCTGTCCGGGTTCTTTTCCGCCTCTTTGGAATGGATAATGTACATAAAGGTCTGCTCAATGGTGAAGTCAGGCGGGAGGCTGCCTTTGTGCACGCCCACGTGCTTGCTCATGAGGTTAAGGGTGGAGCTGTAGTGGCCACAGACTGTGCAGCGGTACATGAGGGCTCCTGAATGTGTCTTCAGGTGGCACTTGATGGTTGAGCGGCCTCGGAAGAACTTGTGGCACACCTTACATTGGTACGGCTTCTCGCCGGTGTGGATCCGCCGGTGGTAATTAAATTCACTTGTGTGGGCAAATCTTTTGCCACAGACCTTGCAGCTATACTTGCTATTCCCAGGTTGGCCCTGGAGAGCCAGCTCCTCACTCAGGAACTCCTCTGCTGGCAGCTTCCGCTTTTGAAGAGCTGGGTGTTGTAGCCCAAAGCCAGGCGGCGGGTCAAGGCCACTGTTGCATTTGTGCTGGCTGACGTGGTAGCGATAGGCAGCCTCCGACTTGAAGCTCTGGCTACACAAGTGACAGCGGAAGAGGGTGTCTTCCAGGCTTTGGTGCACAGCCATGTGCTTCTCTAGGAGATGCCAGTCCACAAAGCTGTTTGCACAGACAGAGCAGGAGAAGACTGAAATGCCAAGATGGGAGAGCATGTGCCACATGAGGCTGCAGAGGTTGAGGTGGCGCTGGTCACAGACGCTGCAGGCCTGGCCTTTCAAGTTTAGATGGTCAAGTATGTGGCCCCGGACCACGTGGAAATCTTTGGCCAATGCCTTCCCACAGGCAGCACACTTCAAATCTGTGGAGGCTGCCCCTGAAAACAAACCCAGCTTCCCCGGCAGGGGATCATTGGGGTGGACAATGATGTTGTTCTCAAATATTCCATCCCGTCGGTGGAGGGTCAGCTGCCACTGGGTAAAGAACTTAGTTTCACACATGTCGCAGGAGAAGAGGAAAATACCAATGTGAGACAGAACGTGGGTCACCCGGGAGTTTCGGTCCTGGAAGTGGGTCTCACATACTTTGCAGTTGCCTGTCAGCAGGTCCACGTGGTCCCGAGCATGCTGTCGAATCAGTTGAATGTTGGGCTCTAGAACTTTCTTGCACACCTGGCAGGGCATGGCCTTATTCTCTCGGTTGTCATTCTCTCCAAAAGTCAGCTCATCCTCACTGTCGTCACTCAACTCAATTACCTCCTCAGCTGTCCCTATCTCCTCAGTGGGGTCTTCAAATTGCAAGTCATCATCCCCCAGGTCCTCCAGCTGGAGCTCATCCATTTGCTCAAAGCCTGGATCTTTGGAGTGGTCACTATTGCTCAGACAAGAGTTGGTCCCAGTGGTAATGTCTATTGCATTGTCAGGGGGGAAGAAGCTGTTTTTACTGAAGTCTCCATTGCTCTGAAGTTTGTATGGCTGGCAGGAGCTTGTGCTGGTTTGGATGCCCATGCTGACAGTGCCTAGGCCTGGCTGGGTCACCACATTAGGTACAGACGTGAAAGGAGCGGGATTATCATGGTCTTCTGTCTTTGGCGGCAGTGGCTGCTGTGGCAGAGGCAAGCTATGGTTAGTGTCACTGGTGACATTTCTCTCTTCGTCTTTATAGTTTACTCCAGCATCATTAGGTAAGACATAGTTTCTGTCAGGACCAAAGTGTTCCCCACCACCCCGGAGTTCTCCAAGGGGATGGGCAGGTTCTGCTGAGCTACAACTCAGTGTGCCAGAGTGGCTCTCACTGGTGTTGTCCAGGGGCTTGGCTATGGCCGAGCTCTCCAGGTCAGGAAAGGTGGAGTGACAGGCCTGGAGGAGGTCCTCCATCCCCAGACGCTCAGCTACCTCGTAGATAACCCCAACATTGATCAGGTCCGTGAAGAGCTCTGATGTGTAGACAAAGCTCAGAATTTTCTCAAAGTTGGCAGGGGTGATAAAGTCCACCACATAGGTCCTGGCAGCATCTAGTCCAGTATTCAAGAAGAGGTTCTGGAAGTAGCCAGCTGCGCAGGCCAGCACAGCTTTGTGGGCTGGGAAGGAGCGACTCCCCACCACTATGGTGACATCACACATGGTCTCTGAGAGCCGGCACTTGTTGAGTTCCTTCAGCAGGTTGTTGGGGTGGTTGGTGCTTTGCAGTTTGATCCTCATGCCCATCTTAGCAGCTCCTATGAAGTTGCCTCCTTATCAGCACGGTTAATCTGTGGGCAGCAAAAGGAAAAGATGGCTAGCCAAACATCCCTGCAAGCGAGGCACTCTGAAGGAGAAAACACCACCAGTCTGAGTGTTTCAAAGCCCAAGGTGGGGAGTGAAGTGAACAGACATGGAGAGCTGCTCCATTCTGCTGAGAGCAAGGACAGCAAAATGACAGAACAACCACCTCTCTCCCTGCGTATAGCCAAAAAGAGTTGTTATGCTAAAAGCCAAAACCACTGAAAAAAATCTGACAGCTTGGTCTTTAAGAGTAAAAGAGGTTGTAGGCCCGGTTGGACAGAAGCTAGTACCTTAGAGCCAAGCCAGAAGTATCCTCTCAGACACAATCTTATACTTCATTTCCAGAGCAACTGGCTCAGATCTTTCTCATAATAATTAATTAATTAATGGCGTTCCCTTACGACACCATATGTCATATACTTATCTGAATGCAATATCAAAGCTCTTTTGCTGTTGAGGAAAAGATAAGGATGCTTTCTCCATCTTTCAGTTTTCTAGGATTGCTGTGTCCTTTCAGTCCCTAAATAAATCTCTTGCTCATTCTTGAGTACCCACCTCTCCCTACCTGTACTACCTGCCTAGTCTCTTGTCTCCACAACCCAGAGCCACTCAGATACTACTCTATCACATTCTCTGCAAGCTCTGGATGAAATAAAAATACGTCAGAACTCAAAGGAGTAAAACCAAGTAGTACACAACTGTGATAGTTAATATTGCTTAAAATATGCTTTATTTCTATTTACCACCCTATCCAGGATTTATACTTATGATGACCAGGACTAGGAGGTATACTTGTTGCCATAAGAAGACATCTAATTGTATAGGTAAGGCTTCTAAAAGGCGTGTTCAATACCACTTTTTCTCCTTTGAATCTCCAATGCCCAAGGAAGAGGCCAGTAACATTGTTCTATTTCATTTCTCGTCCTGCGCAACACAGTCCCCTTCACCTCACCACATTCTACTAACTCCCAACTTTTGCTGGGGCCCAGAAAGCTTCTGAGCATTGTTTGGGTCCCAGCCAAGTAGCTCCCGGGCCCTGGTGGCTACACATCAAAGGTCAGCAGGTCGGGGCGCTGGGAAGCCTGAGTAGGGGCAGGAGGGGGCAGCTTCGGAACTTCCGAGAAGGCACCCAAACAATCCCGAGGCGCCGCAGTCTCCCCTCTGGAGGTCGAATCTGCGAGCTTGGGCACTCCATCTGTGTGGAATCGAGCACCTCTGTCTTCCCCAAAGAGCCGCGATTCCACAGCCGAACTCCCGGAGGAGCGGGGACACGAGAGGCGCAGGGCCGGCCAGGAGGCCAGGGATGTGCAGCAGGGTCGGCCAGGTCGGCGCGCTGCCGGGGAGGTTAGGTCCGGCCGAGGTGAGCGGGCAGGAGGGAGCCCAGCAAGAGCGAGAAAGGCCGGGACAGGGGTCGGGCCTCGGCCAAGGACAGCCCTCGGCCGGGCCGCACTTACCCGGCTCCGCGGGGCCCGAGCACCATCGCCGCCGCCGCCTCACACAAAGGCCCCGGCCCGCCGTGCCCGGCCCTACGAGGAGGCGGCGCCGCTGGCCGCGGCCAGACTCTCCATCCGCCGAGCCGCTCGCCGCGCCGGCCCGGGCCACCCCTGCTGTCCGGCCCGCAGCGCCCCCCGCCGTCCCGGAGGAGGCAGCGCCCCCCGCCGCTTAGCCACAGAGCGGCCCCCTCCCCCCACGGCAGGACCCGGAGCGAGGTAGGCGGGGCGCAAAGCCACGGGGCCACCCAGCCAGCAGCTGCCCCGCCCCTCGCGCGATCCGGGACCCCCGCCCCGGAGTCGCCTCCACTCATCTCGCGGCCCTGGGCAGCCTGCCTGCCTGTCCCACGCGGGCAGTTGTGGGGGCGTTTCCAACCCCCAGCCCCCCAGCTTTGGCTCTTCTAAAGCGCTGATCCACCAGGTGGAGGACCTCTCCTTTCTCCTGCTGGTACCCGGAGAAGTGGAAAAATCCTATCCCAACTCGACGCTCTTATCGCCTCCCCTGTTCTATGGCTGGCACTTTCTCCTCAATACATAGGAACCCCTCAGGCTCCAGGACCCTTCTATTTCAGCCTCTCTCCTGTCTCATCCTACCACTGCCGGGTGAAAGGCGGCCAGGTACAACCCCCCACGCAGGGACATGGTAGGGCTCAGTAATTCCTGGGTGGATTAATGGAAAGAGGGGGACACATAGGATGACGACAGCCGATCTAAGCCAGTTCGGCTGGTCAACAATCATCAGTTATTTTATGAATTTGGAAGATTGTGTATCCCCCTTTTCACAATCTCACTAACTGGTGGTAGATTATGCTGAAAGCAAACATTTTAAATGCTGCCAAACATGTAATATTTATTAGCAAGAAGACGCAAAAACTGCCATACAACCTGTTCTTGTAGTTTGGGAGCAGGTAGTACCAATTAGCTCTCTTGTGAAAGGGTCAGTTGGAGATTGGTATTAGGTTACAATGGCAGGCCCACTGCCTACAGCTGGATGAGGCCATCAAGCGGCCTGAAGTGGAATATCATACACTCAACAAACTCCAAACCTCCAGCGCGGCTCTGAGACATTAGGCTGCAATACTTGCAAGAGTCTTGGGCCTGTTCAATCTTTCTAACCAACTGCTTTAACCATCTGTTAAAAAAAAAAAAAAGAAAAAGAGAGAGAGACAACAAGCTTGTACTAAGTCCACATTAACAAACGAAGACTTAATACCTAACCTAACTGCAGCTGTAGCCTCTCCCAGGAATATAATCTTAACTGGTCGGTCTGGAATTTCCTGGTGAGCACTAGTGAGGTGATCTGCCTGATAGGTCCCTGCCGGTCCCCCCAGAGGAAGGTGACCTGGCTTACAATAATCCACTCTTTGCTAAATAACTTTCTTGGCCCACCCCCATTTTGCCTTTAAAGCCTTTCCGTTTCTACAGCTCTTTTGCACTTATTTCTATTTGCTACATGGGATTGGCTGCCTGATTTATGGATTTTTGAATAAATCCAATTTGAGCTTTAAATTTACTTGGTTAAATTTTGGTTTTTAACAGTGGCAGCCCTGTATCAAGCAAATCTATGAGTGCCATGTTTCCAACAGACTCAGAGTGTTCTGAAGAAGAAAGAAAAGCTAAGAGTTCTTATGAGCACAGGCCTGCAAACCAGAAGGTCGCCAGTTTCATTACTAGTCAGGGCACATGCCTGGATTGTGGGCCAACAAGAGAGAGGCAACCAATCAATGTTTCTCTCACACACTGGTGTTTCTCTCCCTCTCTTTCTCCCTCCCTTCCTCTCTTTCTAAAAATAAATAAATTTTAAAATCTTATAAAAAAAAATTTTTAAAGTATATTCTTGAGAAGCGTCAGTCTGGTTTTCTTAGCTTCCAGGTCCAAGATGGTGATCCTCTAGTTGACCAGTGGTCTGGATAACAGATGTCAGGTGGTCTGGGTACGTGAACATTCTATTCTTAGTCTTTCCGGTTGATAATCAGAGTTCTTCCAAGGTTTGGTGTATATCCAGGCG